>NW_004955403.1:33718491-33769576 GCF_000276665.1 Chinchilla lanigera | reverse complement strand
CAGGGCATGGCCCATGGGGCCTCTTAGGGCAGTTCCTCTTGAGGTGGCCTGGCTTTTAACAGTGGTAGCAGATGAATGCAGTTGTCGAGTTCTTCTTGGAGCCCTGGGAATCAGACCTGGGATCAAGTGTTTCTGTTTTAACATTGAGATCTGTGATCCATTTTGACCAGACCTATATTTCTGATGAAGGAAATCTTTCCAAAACAAAACACAGCAGACCCTGTCTTTGTGAATTATTAGGAAGTGTGAATTTTCTTTAATAAACTCTTATCGGTACATTTGTGATACGTAATGAATACGTTCGTCACGAGGAGTTGGCACATTCACATTTCAAATCTTACACCTTTTTACTTCTTCCCCTCCCGTCCCTCCCTTTCCCCTCCCCTCCCTCCCTTTCCCCTCCATCCTTACATCCCTTTCCCATCTGTGAAAGGCCTAACTCCTTGTTTGGTCTGTCTTTCATTTTGGTCTTTAAATTATTTATTCTTTGGGTTTCTCATAAAAGGAGAGTGGAGGGAAGCAGGGGGAGTGAGATGTTTTATGTACATGTACCAGTTCTCTGCAGTGAATGTAATCATTATGTACTGCAAACATGTACTAATAAAAATTAAAAGTCAAAAAAAGAAATACTTCGTACAGAAGAAAAAATGTGCTGTTTAACCTTCTGTGTCTGATTTATTTCACTTAGCAGTACGTTCTCAGGGTACATCCTTTTAGCTACAAATGACTGAAATTTATCCTTTATGAGTAGTACTTGATAGTGTATATATGCCTCATTTTCTTTATCCATTCTCTTGTTGATGGACATAAATAGGCCGTTTTGAAAATTTAGCTGCTGTGAATTCTGATGCTATAAACATGGTCATGCATGTGTTGCTGAGTATGATGTCTTTCAAACCTTGTAAGAAAATACACCAAAAGGGTACAGATAGGTCAAGTGGAATTTCTAATTTTAGTATTTTGAGGAATCTTCATACTGATTTCCGTATTGATTGTATTAGTTTACATTCCCATCAACAATGTAGAAGTGTTCCCTTTTCCCGTAACCTCACCAGCACTTGCTGTTTTTTGAGGTCTTGATGATGGTGATTCCTTCTGGAGTAAGGTGGAGTCTCAGTATTGATTTAATTTGCGTTTCTCTAATGGCCAAAGATGCTGAACATTTTGTAGCAGATTATTTTAAGCTATAACATGATTTTAAGCTGATAACTTAATTTTACATTAATGAACTCAACACTTTTTTCTTCACTTAACTTGTCCTTTCCCACATTTTATATTTTTGATGTCAAAATGTATAGTTTTTTCTGTTGTTTTCCTTAAAGAAATTATTATAGCTGTTATTATTTTTAACATTTTTGTCTTTCAACTTTGTTATTAAAGATACAATATATACCACCATAGGATGAATATTCTGAATTTGACTTTGTGAGTACTTTTACCAGTGAGTTTTGAAGAATACTTTCATGTTTTTGTGTTACTCTCTAGTATTCTTTTCTTTCACCTTGAAGTACTCTCTTTAGAATTTCTTGTAAGACAGAGCTGGAGGAAATGAACTCCCTCAGCTTTTGTCTGTCTGGAAAAGTCTTTTTCTTTTATTTCTGGAAAACAACTTTATGGGGTGTAACATTCTTGCTTAACAGCTTTTGCCTTTATCACTCTGAAAGTATCTCAGTTTCTCCTGGTTTTTAAGGTTTCTGCTAAGGAATCCACTACTAGACTTACTGGAACTCCTATATGTTGCTTACTTTTTTTTCCTTGCTGCTATCAGAATATTCTGTCTTTGGTTTTTGATAATTTGCTTATAATATATCTTAGTCTCATTTGGGTTGATTTTGGCCTTCCTGTCCTTGGGTATGTTTATCTTTTCCTAGATTTGAAAACATTTTGCTGTTACTTATTTAAATAAGGTTTCTAGTCCGTTAACTCTATCTTTTCCTTCTTAAACTCCTATACTTGAATATTTGCTTGTTTTATGCTGTTCCATTACCTTTCTTCTCCTCTTATTCTGTTCATATACTTTAAGTAACCTATTTTAGATTTTATAGATTCTCTCTTCTGCTTGAACAGTATTACTTTTGCTTGTTTGTGTTGCATTTTCCATGCTATTTTTCTGCTCTGGAATTCTTGTTTGTTTTTTAAAGTATAATGTTCACCTCCTTGTTCAGTTTTTTTTTGGACATTTATTGTTTATCTGATTTTGTTGAGTTCTTTGTATGTTCTTGAAGTTTGCAAAGTTTCTTTAAAACAATTAAGTCGTGTATCACTTGCTGATAGATACAGTCTGTGAAATGTCATTAGGCAGTTTCTTCATTATGTGAGCCTCAAAGAGTATTCACACAAACTTAGAGGATGTAGCCTACTCCACACTTCAGGGGTATATAGTGCAGCCTTTTGCGCCTAGGTTACAAAGCTGTATAGCAAATTATTGTACTGAATAGGTAAGCAATAATAACACAATGGTAGTGATTTGTGGATCTAAGCATATTTAAACATAGAAAAGGTATAGTAAAAATGTTATATAAGATTTTAAAAATAGTACACCTATATATGGTATTTATCATGAATACAGCTTGTAGGATGAGAAGTTGCTCTGGGTGAATCAGTGAGTGAGTGTGAATAAATGCAAATGTCGAGGATATTACTATACCCTACTGTAGACTTTAAAAATACTGCACATTTAGGCTACTCTAAATTTATAAATAAAGCTTTCTTCAGTAATTTATCTTGGATTACTGTAACTTTTTCCTTATAACCCTTTAAAATCTTTTCTACTCTTTTATGATAATGCTTAGCCTCAAACACACACATTGTAGAGCTATAGAAAAGTATTTATTTCTATATATCATTTTTCTGTAAAACTTTTCTATCTTTAAATTTTAAGTATTTTAATTTTAAGACTAAGACACAAAAACACCTATTAGCCTAGGCCTATTCATGGCCATATCATCAATTTCATTGTCAATATCATAAGTACCGTCTTTATACCTTGTCCTCCCAGAAGGTTTTCAGGGATAGTAGCACACATGGAACTTTTATCTCCTGAGGAAACAATGCTATCTGGAATTCCTCCTGACAAACCTAACTGAGGCTTTTTTTGAAGAGATGTCACTTATTTCAGAAATATGTCTATGTTTCATCACAGATGTGCTTGGAAACAGATAACACATCATGAACATTCTTCTTTATTAATGAAAATCAGCATTGGGGTCCTTTATTTTCAAAGTCATTGAAGAATTCATTGCGTTTTATTAAACTCTTCACTGTGAATTTTCTTGGAGATTTGTTTTCCTTCGTACATAGTTTCCTTTTCTCTTGCCTCATCTTCAGCTATGCATTCACTAGGTGATAGGAATTTTTATTTTTTTATTTTTTATTTTTTTTATTTTTTTTTTTTTTGGTTTTTCTCCGGTACCAGGAACTGAACTCACGACCTTGCGCTTGCCAGGCAGGCGCTTTTGCCGCTGAGCTAAATCCCCAGCCCCCAGTGATAGGAATTTTTAATCTGCATTTTTGTATTAGTTAGGGATCTCTAGAGGAACAGAGTCAATAGGAAATACATGTGTAATTATGCAAGGGAATTTATTAGGTAGGCGTATGGGGTCAGAGGTAGAAGAATCCACAGTGACCATCCGTGTATTGCAGAGCTGGAGCATCCTGTGACTGCTCAGCCAAGAAGATGATAACCCAAACCAAGAGGGATCAAGTGTGCCGCAGAGTCCTGGCAGCTCGGTGGGGACTCACCAGTATGAATCTGCATTGATTAGCTGGAGAAATGAGACCAGTGTCCAAAACGCAATGGTGAAGACTGATGCTCTTCAAAATTGGGCATTCTTCTTTCTCTTTCCCTTTATATATCATCCAGGCAACAAACCTATTGCTGCCCACAACTGGGGAGGGTCCTGCCCCCTCCATTTGCTGGTCTACATATCAGTGATCCAGGGACACACTAGTACAGACACACTACTCTGCTGGGTATTTCTTAATTTATTCAAGTTGACGCGTTGTGATTAATGGTCACAATTTTAATCTCGTGGTACCATTTTTGTATATGCATTTCATTGTTGACTGAACTATTGTCTGTAGTATGTGTTTGTATTTTGGATTCTTTGTTAGGCTGTACATGTACAGTATCTTTAATTTCTTTAAGGTCTAAGAGATTATTGTGTTCTTGAGAGATTATTGTGTTCTTTTAGTAATAATATCATTTCTTGGTTTTTCAATGTTTGTTTTTGCCTTATGCCTCAATATAAAGCGTTTGAAGAAGCAAGGGCTTTCATTTAAGTGAATTCCCAGACAATGAGAGGCCAGTGTGCCTAGTCCGCCATCTCAGGTTGAAAGTTTCAATGGCTTTGGATGTTTTTATTTTTGTCTTTTGAGACAGAGTCTTGCTATGCAGTTCAGGCCAGCCCTCAGCCTCTCAAGTGCTGGGATTACAGGCGTGTGCCACCACACCCAGTGGGAGAATGTATAGAATTTCATGAATTTTATATAATTAAATACACAGATGATTCTTTTTGGTTTGTACTTTTATTGCCATATTTTAAAAGTTCTCCAGTTTAAGGTTATGTTTTCTTTAGTTCTATGAATTCTTTATTGCATTTAAAGCATCATTAATTTCCAGAATTTGTTTTGGTAGGTAGAATAGTTTAGAGTTCTATCTTTTATTCAAATAGTTAGCCAGTTTCCCTGTATAATTTATTAAATAATACAAAGTTTTGAAATATCATCTTCTATTCAATACTAAATTTTTACATACATTTGTTTCTGTTTCTGAACTTTGTTTCATTAGTTCGTCTCTTACCTACACTGGTGCCAGACTTTTAATTATTGCAATTTCAGAATTCATTTTAGTACCTAGAGGGCAGATCTCCACTCCCCTCATCAATTGTTCTTTTTCAAAATGTTCCCAGCTGATCTTGTGTTCTGTTTTCCATGCCACAAGAATAGTTAGCAGTAGTGCACAGGACAAATCTGAATGAGGCTGCTGGGTTAATCCAGCTCTTGGCTCTTCTTTAGTACTGTCTTCCCAGTTAGGTGGTAGAGGTGAAACCTGTGTGTTGTACTAGTTCTCTGTTCAACCCAGGTTTTGTTCTGACTTGCTTTCAGGTCTAGGATTAAAAAATACACTACGTGTCAATTACTTTATCCTCCCTGATGTGTGAACGTATACCTTCATAGACATTTGTAGGTACTGATCACTTGGTCAGATTTCACTCTCAGTAATGCCGGTGTATTTTTCCTGCCTGGCCTCTCACCCAGCCCGATCTCCCTGTGTCTGGCAGTTTGACTCAGCCTCCACCACTGCCTTCCTCAGGAATGTTTAAATGACCTTCAGTCCATTTCATGTGCTCCCTCCTTCCAGTCCCATTTCCGACCTATCTTTGGTCTTCTCTGCTGGGGTGTAAACACAGAAAGTGCTGCTTGTCTCAGGCATAGTAGGCACCTAGTAATTCAAGAAATACTTATTTAATTATGCTTTTGTAAAAACATTGCTGCATAAATATGAGTGGCTTGAGCTTGTTTCCTGGTTGGAAGGATGCCAAGAAATGTATGCTGCAGAGTCCTTGCGGGCATGGAGCCTGTGTTTGAGGTAGATGGAATTTCAGCTGTTGGAAGCTCACCTTTGTTGACTGTTCTATAAACATACTTAGAACTAAATGAAAAATGGTCACCTTTGCACAGATCTCTGTCAGAAGCCAAGGAGAGCAGAATATTACTTGTACTTCCTTTTCCTACCACATTTGCTGAATTAGACCCATCCTTATTTTTTGATTTTTAACAAAAATTTAAACTTAAATATTAAATAGCTTCAGTAGAAAATATTTATTGAAATTCTTTCCCAGTGCTATCCAGTAGAAAAGTAACTACAAATCACGTACATAATTTTAAATCTTCTGTTAGCCACATTAAAAATAGTTTTAAATATCCAGGTGAAATAAATTTTAACATTTTATTTAACTCATTATAGTCAAAATAATATATCATCATATAGTTAATACTTTCAAAGTTGAAGTACATTATATTCTTTTTAAAATTTTAAACCTGGTGTGTATTTTATATTTACAACACAGCTCAGTTTGAACTAGCCCCTTCTGAATAGCCACATTTGAAGACACCGTATTACTACATTCTGGTTAATCCTTAGGTTGTTACAAAATTAAATGTAAAATCCCATGCCAACATGTGCGCACAAGCACACATGCGTGTGCGTGTATACATACACACACACACACACACACATTGCCTACATAGTCTTATTAATGGAATTTTCTCTGTGATGATCATGGCTATGTAGATTTTATATTTCTTCTCATGCTTTTCATATTTCTGAGACCCATCTGATAGATTAGTGCTTTTTTGGATCCTGCTTTTAAAAATCTGTATTACAATAGCAATTAGGGGATAGTATTACTTCAGCGTACCTCTGAACATCATGACCTGTATCAAAGTTTTCAGTCTATTTTTTAAAGTATCAACCCCTGGACTTTTCAGGTTAAAATTTTATTTCTTTAAAGTAATAACAAAACTGCTAGATACCAGCAGGCAGTATGGTTGACTACTCTGTAATTGTATGGAATTCGTTATAGGGTGAGTCACAGTGGCTTTTTCTTTCACTTAGAGCTGTCAAGGGCAGCACTTGTTTTACACTGAAAGACAGTAAATCTCAGAAAGGTCATCCAAAGGTAATTCAAGGATTATGTTAGATGGAGATGTAGAGAAAAATATTTGCTTTTTAACACTAAATTTCTACAAAGTGACTAAAGGTAAAAGATTATCCAGTTTTATTCAAGGCAAATGCATTTAACCATTAAATATTTTCATAGATATTTAATCTATATGTGCATTTATTCAAAATCACTTAAATCTACAGAAATTTCAGGTAATTAACAAAGTATGTTAAATAAAATAATGTAATCCATAGTACCCTACAAATAACTACTTTTACAAACCTAAAATTTTAGAATCCAAATTGTTTAAACAGATTTTTAACCTATAATCAAGATTGCTGTATGGTTCCTACTCCAAAGAGTCTTTGGTTTAGACTTTAGATAATCTAAAGTAACTTGCTTTTTGCAGATGAAATATTCACACTGAGGTCCAAAGAGATCAAGGATAAGTCCAGGTCACACCGATTTCTTCTGATGTTGATCTGCCTCTCTCTTCTGATTCCCTTCACTAACTTTTCTGTTTCATCAGCTATGAGGACTTGCTTTTAAAATAGCATGTTAAGGTATAGTGATTTGTTATAATAACGTGATTAACACATGTCAACATATAACTGTTGGATTTGTCAGTACAGTAGGACAGACAATAACATAACTTCAGTGTTTCAAAAAGTTGTTTTTGTAGCTCCCCTCTGTTTACAACAAAATATTAAATATAGGATGATCATTTCTTCAAAAATGTATTTCTTAGGGTTGAGTACAAGAGCTGAATTTTTAATTATCTCTTACAGAAAATACTCACACTTTGGACCATGACCCTCTTTTTCACTTTTAATATACTTTCTTACTTTAGAAAAAAAAATTCATTTTGGGTAAACAGGTATAATTGTATATATAATACACTGAGAAGAACAAGTTGATTGACTTCTAATATATTAGATCCCTATGAAAAATGTGTATTTTTAGTGATTTTAAGTTGACCAGATGATAAGTTTAAGACCCCTTACTTGGAGTACTCTATTGTATTCTTGGTGTTGAAGATCCTTCATCTAAACAAGAAAAAAAAAATGTCTCTTTGTACATTCTCTTAGTTTATCTTTTTGTTCTTTTCATATGGGATAATGTTTTTATTGTAGAATTAAAGCTGATATATCTGATCCTCAAGTCAGTGTACTGTGCAGATTACCCCAGAGAGAAATGGCTGCGCATAAAATAGAAGGTACTTTCTTTAGGCTGTTGCTAGGGTTAAACATTTGCTGTTCAGCCGAGTTAAGGAGAACGAGGCTGGAAGCAGACAAGAAAAAAAAAAGTCATTTCTTTGCCAGTTTTTGTAGAATTGGTCAGGCAATGAGATAGTAATCTTTAGTACATTTGAGCTGTGATGGAAAACTATGAATCATGCATTTTATAAGAATCCTGGATTGATATTTTATTATGCATTATACTTTGCAATCAAAGGAGCCTGTTTGTACATATCCTGAAAACTATAATTTGATAAATATATGGTGACTACTTCATAGTGATTTTGAAGATCTACCAGCCAAAAAATCTGTAACAAAATTCAGTCTTATAAAATCAAAGATTAAATTACAAAAATACAACTGTTCAGATAAGTATTAAAGCACTGACATGCATACAGTACATCAAGTATGTTTGTTTGCTGACCATTATGTTTTTACCAACTTTAGTTTGAATAGTCTTGCTTTTCTTTTGGAAGGAATTGCAAAAACATCCTTCCCTATTACTACCAAAAAGGATTCCTGGTATTTTTTATAGCATCTTTGATTTTTAGATTGAAGGATTATAGATAAATTTAAATGGATTCTTCCGCTGTGTGTGTCTGAAATGTTGACCCCTATACTTTAAAGTATATTTCATTTTATAAAATTAATGTACTTTTCTATTGCTCCGGGCAATAGAAACCTCAAGGAAACTGTATTTGGCAGAAAGAAGGTCAAGGATGCTTCTGGAGATAAAACAAGACCCAGTGTTATTTATTTATTTTTGTAAGTCATAACTAGAGATGTGCTCATTAGACTGAGTGTCCTTTAATATCAGTGTTTTACTAGAAGTTCAAGTGCTATTTCCTTTAAATAATTAACTTCAGTTCAAAAAACAGTAAATACAGAACTCTTTAAAAACTCAGAAGTCTGTATTATGATAAATATTTTAACCATGTCAGATTTTCATATGCTGAAAAGCTTTATTTTGGGAAGTCGTTAACTTGAAGTTTGGCCCAGATCATTACATGAGGTCATAGTAGCTTCAGCCTCTTATCTGTAACTAGCCTGTGCCCTGGCACAGAAAGTGCGTTCCAAAAGAAAGAGCAGGCTCACAGCAGGATTGAACCAAGTCCATAGGGACCTAAGAGCCCTAAGAAAATACGAGATTTAAAGTAATCTTCTTACAGAAAAGCTACTCACAAACTCAAATGAGCCCTAAGATAGTGTGGAGGTTTGCTGCCTGTGTACACTGTGGGTATTCCCCATGGAACTGTTCCAGGCGCTACTCCAAATCCAGGTTCACAAATATGGTAGAGAGTCATGTTACCAGCACTTGGCAGGGGAGAGTTTGTAGAATGCTTTGATGCAGTCAAGCTGAAACCTGTCACCCTTGTCTTCCTTTTGCTCCCAACCTTAGGAACTTTATTAATTTCTTTTCCTTCTTTCCTTTTTAAAAAAAAAATTATGCTTTTTCCAGCCCTAGTAATTGGATACCATTTTCCAAAATGTTATTCAACATTGCGCAGATACCCGAGTCTGTACCAGCACATTGTGGCAGCTCGCCTGTGGTTGTACTTCAGGAACACGCTGATTGCCTCACGAATGGCCAAGTGCCAGTGTCTGTAGCCAAGCTGTAGTGTAGGTATGTGGATCCGGTCCCTTCGCAACCCTGTCATAATCACCTGCTTCTCTCTGCTGCACCTGAGTCTAAGCTTCTAGGACTAGTCAAGTGGTATGGCTTTTACCTCTTATCACTTCAGAGCCAGGTCTGCTAGAAACATGGTAGGTCCACAGAGTTACTTGAAGGAGCAAATCCAATTGTCCAAAAGATTCTGAACAAATTTCTCCACCTCCTGCTTCTCTGCTTTAAAACTTTTAAGCCCTAGGGAAACTGAACTAAAGACAGAGCTCCCTGTTGCTGACCCCAAAACTGAGAAAATCAGGATAACAGAACCTCATCAGATTCAAGGAATCCTTTCACAAAGTATTCTGACAACAGAACCGTAGAGGCTGTAACCCTTCTATTTGATAAATATGTGAGGGGTGTGTTCCCTGGGAGTTTGGCTGAGAGGGACCCTGAAACGAGGTTACAATGTCTCATGGTTTGGTTTCGGTAATGCAGCTTTTTTCATGCTGTTATATTATGTAGTTCAACCTGTAGAATATCTGTTTCTCATTTTTGGCCACATTTTTAGTTCATCATAAGTGTGATGTGAGGACTGGAAAAGAAATACAAGGCCACTAAGCCCAATTAACCAAGAAATTTTGCCATTGTATGTGTGGGGGGGATGCACATAAATGTGTAATTGGCACCCTCACACAGATTAGTTTGGTTAGGATTGCACTCATAGATCAAACCCTGAGTTGTACCTTTTTTCATGTGTAACCCATGCTCATAGTGGGGATAAATTTGTCACTGAGGATAGCTTACCTATAGATTATTACTACCATGGGGAACAGTACATTATTTAGGGAATAATAGATTGTTACTGCCGTGAGAAAAAATGCAAAGTGTGGAATTATACATCCTAATGTAGTCATAAAGTGCAGTTGTCATTTCAAATGGCAGTAGTCATTAATGTATCCTATTAATATCTAGTAGACTTTTCATATCTGCTGGAATATAAGGTTAATGTCAAAGCATGTTTTCATTTGTACATTTTAAAATAATTTTCAACAAAATCCTCCAACCAAATTGCCTTGTATAATGTTCATATTTGAATTGAACTTAGTGTCAGCATTGCCCAGTGATAGAAGAGTTGTTCTTACTTGAATTGGACTTAGTGTCAGCATTGCCCAGTGATACAAGAGTTAGAATCTTCTACATTTCTTCGTGTAAGTGATAGGGAGTGATTTTGCTATTTCTGTATTTCTTTAACTTTCATACCCATGTTTACCCAGAGGCACCTCAAGACACATGATACATGTTTGTGATATATAATATACACGTGAAGAATCGGTGCATATATTTATCGAATCTTGATCCTTTTTACTTTCCCTTTCTTCTTGTCTTCCCCCATTTCTAGATCCCATTCCCATCTCCACAGTCTTTCTGTGTTTCCTATTATCTATCTTTTATTTTACTTTTAAATTATTTAGAATTTGGGTTTCTCATATAAGAGAAACAATGTGATCGTCTGTGTCTGATTTATTTCACTTATTTCACTTAGCATTATTGTCTCAAAGTGCATCCATTCACCTACAAGAGACTGAAATTTATCCTTCTTTATGGCTGAGAAGTACTCCCTGTTATATATGATGCATTTTCTTTATGTTTATCTGTTGAACATATAGCCTGCTTCCAAGACTTAGCTAATACGAGTTGTGCTGCTATAAACATGGGTATGCATGTGTCACTATAATGTGATAGTTTTAACTCTTTTGAGAAAGATTCACAGGAGAGGTACAGCTGGGTCAAACAAAATCTCTATTTTTAGTTTTCTGAGTACTCTGTACACATCTACCTTCTGTGCAGATTTGATGAGACAAAGATATTTTTGTCTTCTGCCTCACTCTGCCAGTTATTAAGGAATGCCCGGCTTGATAAACTTATATTTGATTGTGCCTATAATGAAGCATTATTCACCCACAAAGAAGAATGAAATCCTGGCATTTTCAAAGAAAATGGATACGTCTGGAGACCATCAAACTGAGGGAAATATGCCAGAGTCAGAAAGATTAACATTGTACATTCTCCCTACTATGGGGAATAAAGAAATGACCAAAAGAAACCCGTAAGAAATAGAAAGGAGACTACTGGACAAGGGAAAAGGAATAAGAGGGAGGGGGAAGGATGAAAGGGCAGGTAGTGGGGGTGGAGTTGGTTATGAGCCAAATATATTATACATATCAACTTGTTGAAGTTAGGATTTGCAAGGGAAACAGTTCAATACAGGACACATAATTTATAAGATTACTTTATAATATACACCCAAAGACTCAAATGCAAAAGAGTACAGGAGGTATGTCCACACACTGGAGACCCAGAGAATCCAGCTGTGAGAGCCTGGATCGCTGGGCAGCATCCTGCGCAAGTCCATATGGAGGCCTAGAGCCCAGGACAATGTCTCATGCAAGTCTATATCAAGAATCTGCACACGGAAGGCCCAAAGGTCAATGGTGGAAGCTAGAAAGTCTATGCCAGCAGGGTGAAGGATCTGTGCTAGGACGCTGAGGAATCTGCACTGGAGCCAGGAAGTGACACTCAAAGTAAGGATCAGAGCTACCCTCAAAAGAACAGTGGCATTCTTGGCAACAGTGAGCTCCTCTGAAAGTAAGAACAGCTGAGCTCATATCAGGAAAGTCAGCATGACAAGCTTCTCCAGGAGAATCAACAGTGCACCATCTTCCCCTTCAGTTCTTTTTATGCTGCTGGCAGCAGTCCTCAGGTGGGCCTTCCACACCCGGCACCACACTGATTCAGTTCAGCCGGATGTTACAAGTTGACAGTTGGTTAATCCACCACACAACCCCCCCACCGAAAACATGAAACTGGGGGTATGGGGGGCCACTGGGGATGACAGGATGGGGTGAAAGTGGTCAGTGTACATTATGGGCACATAAGGATTTGCCAGAATGAGACCCACTAATCTGTATACTGAATAAAAAAAATTAAGCCTAGAATATACTGAAAATCTAAAGAGAACCTGTATATCTGAGATAACAAACTGAGCCCCACATGTTCTACAGATGAATGTTACTGTCTTCAAGAAATAACTATAATGCTAAAAAAAAAGGAGAGAAAATTATGCCTGTTATAAGATACTCCCTGTTAAAAGAAAAATATGCTGAGGGTGCTGGTAATTGTTTATAAAATACAGTCATAGAGTCATTGTGCTCCAGGGAGTTCTGTAGTTAAATTTCTTAATAACTTTAATTTCTCTGACCAAATTACTGCATTAAATTTCCTGTTAGCTTCTGGAGACTGTGTAGGAAGACAGATTAAATTCCAATATCTTACATTATTCATTGGATGGAGTTAGCAGAGTTTCTTAAAAAGTTTAAATGATAATAAAGATAGATTTAAAACTGGCTTATCCTCAAATCTTAGCATAGGTGGTTTTCCGTACATTAGAAGTCATTTCATTTGGGAATGAAATATGGCTTCTGAAATTTAAAAAAAAGAATCTCATTCATGCTCCTCCAGGATTAGAAGAGATTGTTGGAGTTTGTGGGTTGGGTGAGTGGTTTTATCCTAACTACTACTCTGATTGAATAAAAGTGAGGTTTTCTGAAAAGCTAAAAAGCTAGTAATTTTTTAAAGTAAATTTTTAAAGTAAATTTGAGAGGATTTTTTTTCCATTACAGAGAGCAAGGTAGTGTCACACTTACCTAAACTTTTCCCTCATTAATTTATTTCTTTTACAGGAACAACATCCTACAGTGGCTACTGAGAAGGATGTGTGTGTTTTAATGAAGGATTATTTGAAGTAAATTCTATCCATGTTCTCTGAAAAGAACAACTTGGGCAAGTTGCTTAAACATTTAGATTTTGGGTTTCTTTTTTAATTTGAGCACTGACTATAGACGAATTGGTAGTGGGTAGGACAAATAGCAGCAGTGAAATAAAAACTTGCTTTGAGTTAATTGCAGGGTAAACATTAAAATGTCTTAAAAAGAAGGTGATAAACATGTATGTTCTTCTAAATTTTGGAAGTTGCCCAGTGCTTCCAGTCATTCATTCACTTATTTATTCAACAAACATTTATTGACCCCCTCCTGCCCTCTGCCCATCACTAGATACTCTCATGGTAATGAACGAGTCATGGTTCTTTCCTTCAAGCAGCTCCCGGCTACCAGTGCTTGGTCATTTTAGTTATATATTTTATTTCTCTTCAGAAGCATGCTGTTTGCCAGGAGATTTGTTAGGTGCTAGGGATACAGCAGAAAAAAACAGAAAACAGGAATAGTTGCTGTCTTCATGCAGTTCTTCTCTGTCCCAGTCATCAAAGTCACTGTGAGTAAAGTAAAGAAACAAACAATACTGAGCTGAATTTTTCAAATAGAGTACACCTATTAGAGACATAATTCTTCAGTGACAAGCTAATTAGTTAGTAAAATTAGACAATTATATGTAAGAGACCAACTATAGTTATAGAACCAATAGTTAGAATAAAAATACATTCTAAATCATAATTCTAGACTTACAAACTGTGTGTGTGTTTGTGTGTGCATGTACACGTACGTGAACCTGTGCTACGGAGGGAACCTTAGGTTTTGTCTGTACTAAGCATGTGCTGTAACACTGAGCTGTGCTTCAACTTAAAGGCTTCTACGCTTGATCTTAGCCAAAAGGCTGAGAAGCAATAGAAGGTTCTTTAAGATAACCTAGCATTTGATTTATTGAGAACTTTAATATTTCAATGAAATTAACTAAAATAGTTACTAATTATTTTAACTTTCTTCAAAACAGCTAAAAGGCAGATATTGCCAGATTTAAAGTCCAGCTGTCATTCACATGGTGGTCAGATCTGTGGTCATATCCAGACTTTATTGTACTGACAAAGATTTAAATTAATTGTAGTGAGCTCAGTGGAACATAATTTCGATTTATTCACTCTACCCACTCCTTAATTCCTACTGTTCAGAGAGACTGGCTTAGTGGAGATGTACGTAAATCTTAGCCTGGCTCATACAAGGAAGCAGAAACTTCGTTCTCTTGGTCTGTGCTTCACAACAGTGCTCCTAAGCTGTCTGCGGTAAACGACCACGTTTGTCCTTCGGGGTTTTTCCTGCCCTTCAGTCAAAACCAGTACTTCTGTGTAATACAACAAACGTGAATTCGTAGAAAAATGAAAAAATTGAAAGCCTACAAAGTACAAATCCGAATTAGATTCCGGAGGTGCCGACACGGGCTCTGAAAGCTCCCCAGCCCCTCAGTGCTGAGCTTTCTGTACCTCCCCCATCCGGGAGCCATACCGTTCCACAGAGCCAGGTCTGCTTCAGCGTCAGCACTTGCTCTGCAGACCTTCAGTGGGCAGTTGCAGGAATGGACCGTTCATTTACACAGAGCATCTAAATATCGTTAAATAATACATGCCCTGCCTTTATGTTTGCTATTGGCTTAAATTCAGCTGTTTTTTAAACTATGGGTTTAAAATAGTACAGATTTATGCTTTCTAAGCATTTCCTTAGAAATTTTGAACCGCATCTATACCTTTACATCTGTACCATTTGGATAGAATGGTGCTTTCCCACACATTATCTCATTTGATCCTCTGACAGCTCTGTGAGTTTAGGTGTTCATTGTTATCCCCATTCTACCAATCAGTTAACTGCTGTTTACCTGAAATTACATAGCTAGTTAGTGGAAGACTGACTGGAAACTAGGTTTGTGACTTCTTTAGAGCTGAGATCAATCTTTATTACTGACTTCCTTCAGTGTTTTAAATAAAATTGTTAGTAAGGTCGCAGGTATCCTTTATTATTGTGAAAAATCAGCTAGTTTCTGCCTCTGAAACTTTTTTGGCAGCAGTAGTACAGTTTTTCTTTCCACGGTGAGAATCATTCTTTAAAAGGTCCCAAACTAGTCTCAGCACGTCTACATGATTGTCCTCTTGTACTTAGGTGAAGTTTCCTAAGGATAAGCAGTTCTTTTGCTGTAACAAGATAAGCCTTTCAAAAGTGGCATAATGTGTGAGTTTGCAAGTTAAAACCATTCAGATAGTCAGGTCATCGTATTCTGTGTAAGGTTCCATTCATTGAGGTTTAGATGCGATAGACTTCCCTACCCTTATCCTCCTAACCTCATCCCTACCCTCCTGACACCATATCCTACCTCCCTGTAACACATCCTAAATGTTCAGTAAATTTGGTGAATAAATTAAGTAATAAGAGTTTTTAAAAATTAGTACATCAAGATCTGTAAGGATGAGTTATATCTATTTCATTTGGTATAAGTGACACATAGCAGTCTATAATTCCTCTTTTATAAAATAATTCTTAATCATAAAATAATTCAATAATAAAAATGTTGTTCAATTTAAAAGAACTGGATAATGCATCTTGTAATGTATGTTTCATTTTGGAATTTCTTGCTTTACTTTAGGAATAAAAGAAATTTTCTTCCATAAGTGACACCCTGCCCTGTCCAAAATTTGACAAGCTCAATGATCATTAGATTGCATTTTCTCTGGTGCCGGAGATTGAACCCAGGGCCTCTAACACTGGGCTACATCCCCAGCCCATGCTTGGTATGTTTTGTTTTGTTTTGATACAGAGTTCTGCTAAATAGTACAGGTTGGCCTCACACTTGCAGTTTTCCTACCTCAGCCTCCTAAGTAGCTGATGTTACAGGCATATGCCAACCAGCCCTGGCTCAGAGTCAGTTAAAATTTGTAAATGTAATTTTTTCTTAAGCTTTTGCCTTTTTGAGTCAGAGTTTCAAAATGCAGTGCAGGCTGGCCTTTAAACTCACTTGTACCCCAGGCTGGGCTCAAACTCACAGAGATCCTTCTGCCTCAGCCTCATACGTGCTGGGATTATAGGGGTGCGCCACAATGCCTGCTGTCTTAAGCTTTTTATAATGACAAATTTCTTAAAATATACAAAAAGCTGGAGGGCCAGTACAGTGAACATTCATGTACATATCTTCTAGATTGCACAGTTGTATTTTGACAAATTTATTTTCTTTGTCTCCCTTTCTCTCTATGTGTGTATGTATGTATGTAGACCTGTCACTGGACTGGGTCTGAGGAGGTCCCCAAAACTGAAATAAGGAACTTAACCCACCCTTGTAGAATAAAACTGCAGGTGTTCTGACTCCTGTCACAGAAAAAGAATTTTCAAGACTATGCAGTGAGAGGCACAGCAATGGTTTTTGTTTTTTTTTTTTAGGCAGAAATTACAGTGTACACACTCAAAGAAATAAGAGTGTGGGCCCTCCAGAGAGGGGCATTATTTCCTGAAACAGGGATCATTTGCTTCTCTTGAAGGGGTAGAAACCCCAGGAAAAGGCAACTCACCCTTTAAGAAGTGGTTCGATCTCTTTCTACAGGCCGGGCTCAGTTTTGTATTGTTTTGTTTTGTTTTAAATAAGTAATTTGGAATCTCTCCACTTTGTTTTGTTTTGCTTTAAATAAGTAATTTAAACATACTTTGGAGTCTCTCAACCTGTTCCTTTATCTTAGGATCAGGTTCCTGCTTATTCTCAATTAAGCGACTTGTGGACTTTCAGTATTCTTAAGGAATTTTGAGTAGGATGGGTCTGGAAGGGAAGGAACCTAAATTTAACCAAGGAGCCCAGATAGGGATGGATTGCCTTCATAACTTCGGCAGGCTCCTGGAAGTTGCAGTCTTCTTAAAAGTACAACTTTTAGTTATGATTTCCTTGTCTCCTTTCTGCCTTTTATTTCTTCTGTCCTATCCGAAGCCTGTTTATAAGTCTTGGCTTGATCTGAGTTCTTTGTATTGCATTATATCAGTGTTATAGTTTATGTCTAGATGCCCCCTCCCAAAGGCCTTATACGCTCATAGGTGGGGCTTTGGGGAAATGATTGGATCTTGGGTGTGTGACACTCTTCAGTGGATTAGTCCATTGATGCATTTGTCAGTAAACATGATGTTGGGAGGTGAAGCCGGGTTAGAGGAGGTAGGTCCCTGGAAGCGCAGCCTGCAAGGATAGAGCTCCCGCCCTCTGTTTCCAGCTGCTGTGGGGCATTGTTTTTCCTCTCTGAGCCCTCTGTGGGCTGGAAGCTCTGTAAACTGTGAGCCAAAATAAACCTTCCCTCCTCTAACTTGTGGGTGTCAGGTATTAGGTCTCAGCAAAGAGAAAGTAACTAAAGCAATCAGCAGAGATGTCAGATTATTTTGTTATTTAATCATTTTTTATTGTAATAACTGCCAGATCTCTGTTTATAAGTAACAAATGTGAGTGGCTAATACTTTGGCACCATGTAAATACCATGTTTCCCAACATTTCAGGTAAAGATTACAACATCTTTTGTTCTCTGCCAGATCTATTGTGCGATCAGACTCTTATCAGTCCATCTACATAGGTTTGCTGGAGCTCTAGTGTGAAGATGAGCATTCCTCATTAACTTTGGGTGAATTCCAGTCACTTCTAAAAACTCAGGGTAAATGTTTAATGCTTCGCCTTTAATAATCACCTCGTCACTAGCCAGAGTCCGTGGGGGTTCCCACACCCAACTTACCTATAGGATAAAGTCCCAAAAAGAGTTGTGAAAAAAAGAATTTCAGGATGTATTAGTAAGAGATATAAAGGGATTTATTAGACAGAAATTAAATAAATCAGATATCAAACTTAAATATCTTACGTTTCCCTTACATGAGAAATCCAGAATATAAAGACCAAAATAAAAGATGGATAATAGGAAATAGGGAAGTGGAATTTTTGCAAATGAGAAGTGGGGACCAAGAGATGGAGGGAGGGGTGAGGGGAAGAAGGGGAAGAGGATGGAAAAAGAATTGGGAGTGTTGTGAACATGTTCCAACTCTGCACAAGGAGTGTGATCATTATGTATGGTAAATATGTAGTAATAAAAAATTTAAAAATTGAAAAAAAAAAGAAAGAAACCATTGCTTCAAAGTGGGCATTTCAAGAAGTGAAATAAAAATAGTTTAGTTAACAAAAAAGAAATAGAGTACTGACCCTCAAGACAAACAGGCACACTGGTTTGGAGCTGGGAATATTTGTGTTTCTGACAGTGGGAATCTGTTAAATTTGTCAATCTGTAGTTGTGGTCTTGGTTTTTTGGGTTCATTCATAAGGGCAAGCCTATTTAGCAGGTGAAAAATACCATCTGCAAGTAAAAGGCAAGGGCCAAACCATTTGCAGGTGAAAGGGCCCACTCTTACTGGGTCTTGGGAGAAGAGGAAAAATATTTTAGAAATCCAAAGTATAAATAAATTAAAGATCAAAATAAAAGATAGAAAATGGGAAACAGGGAGATAGATCTTTTGCAAATGGGAAGGGTACGAAGAGATGAAGGGAGGAAAGGAAGGAGATATAGAAAGAATTAAGACGGGTTACACGCATGTATCAGCTCCCCGTGATGAGTGCAGTCATTCTGTACTGCAAACGTGGACTAATGAAAATAACAACTAAGAAAAAGGGGAAAAACCAAAATGGGCTTGAGCAACTTTTGTGCCCTGAAACTGCAAGTTATTTTAGAAGTACAATTTTAAAATTCCAGTTTCCTTGACTCCTCTCTACCTATCTTTTTTTCTTCTATCCTACCTCAACCTTTGCAGTAGATCTTGCGAAGTAAAATTTTTCCCATCGTGTTTTCTGTGCTGCTTTTCCCTGTGGCACAGCCAGACTTGATCACCTTATAATTTTCTGCCTTGGACTTACAGTTTCTCCAAGGAGTCCCAATCCCATCACCTAGAAATCAAGATGAAGGCGTTATCATCCCTAGTCTGCTTGTATCATTACTTCTAGGCCCTCTCAGTGTATAAAACAAGAAAATATTTTTATTTCTTTTAATCTTAAATTTATATTGATATTTCTCATTTAAAGATATTGTTTTATCATATCTGTATCTCATTGAATACCCCAATTCTTAATAAAGTATTTGTTTATTTGCTTCACATCTACTTTCACATTGTAATATTGACATTATTACTAAGAATCAAACGGAATGTACATGGGTAGTTTTTAAAAATGTAAATTATATGTTCACATATCCCCCAGAACTTTTGAATACGAATCTGAGGGAGACAGTAGTATTGGCTTCTAGGTGTCTAGATGTCTCCCCAAAGCCCCATGCAGTCATACGTGGGCCTTTTTCAGAGGTGGCTGTTACATTTTTATAACAAGAAGTCTGTTGTGTATGTTTATAATCCTGATCCCAGCACTCTGGGAAGCTGAGGCAAGAGGATCACAAATTCAAGCCCAACATGGGCAACTTAGCAACTTAGGGAGACAAAAAAATTTAAAAATTAAAAAGTACCGAGAATATAACTCAGTGTGAAGGTTCTGGGTTCGATTCCCAGTACTGGAGAAAAATAATCCATCATCTTCTGCCCTTCTTAGTCTCAGGACTGCTGAAATGTGCAAAATCTTCCTCATAAAACCTTTTAAAATTTTTCTTATAATCATTAGGGCTGGGGATATAGCTCAGCGGCGCAGTGCCTGCCTGGCAAGCAAGCGCAAGGTCTTGAGTTTGATTCCCAGTTCAAAAAAAACCCATAATTGTTGAATAACTGGTTTAAGGAGAACAAAAAAAGGAGAAAAACATGAGGAAATAGGAAAAGGATTGCCTGGGAAACAAAGAGAAAAATCAAGAATTTGCAGGCAGGTAGTGCAGGGAGTGTAGATGCTACTGGCACGAACGATAACTTCGTACGTTTAGCATGTTATTTATCATGTACAGCATCTTCCTTACAGTTCTTCAGAGGATTTTAAGCAGTAGTCCTGTTCTGAGTAACATTTAGGATTGATTTAGTAATGGCCAGCTTTCACTGCATGTTGAGCATTGCTAGGCACGCAAAACATTTTTATATACTGCCTTATTTCGTCCTTGTGGGTAACCTTAGTGTGTGTTATGGCTTTGTGTCTAGATGTCCCCCCAAAGCCCCATGCAGTCATAGGTGGGCCTTTTTCAGAGGTGGCTGATTCTGGAATGTGCGACTGATTCATGGTGCAGTGCTAGGATTAAGGGTGCAAGCATTAAGGTTCAGTGATTTACTCATCAGTCTACTGATTGGGTTGGCACCACGCTAATCCTGGTGGTCTGGATACAATGTAGGGGAGAGAAACAGGCTTGTCTTCTCCTTTGCTTGCTTTTGCTGTCTTTTGCACCATGAACTTCTTCCTCTGGGATTCCCCTCTGCCAAACCCCCTGCCTCGGAGCCAGCTGATTATGGACTAAAACCTCTATAAACCGTGAGCTAAATAAACCTTCCTCTCTTTAACTTTGGGTGTTGGGTAGTTTGTCCTAGCAACCAGAGAAAAGTAATTAAGACAGCGTACTCACGTGTTATTCCATTTTTATAAAGGAAGAAATTCACTTAAATATATGCACTCGCTGCATACTAACCTGCCTTTCAAGAAAAATACAAGTTTTATCTATCAGACTTAGGTACAGCTGTGGTTGCACGATCCTATCAGAATGTGTTCTGGGAATTAGCACTTTCAAAGGAGGGAGCACAATCCCAGGTGCTGGGAGAGTTGAGCTGCGAAGTGATTCTCTTTGGTCAACTCCCCCGAGAGCTCCGGAGCTAGGATAGTCCCTTAAGTTTCCTGCTGTTTTAGGCAGGCTGCCTGGGCCTTCTTACCTCTGCCTTGAGCATCTGTGGACAGACTGGGGAGGTACTTTGAGCAGCGGCAGCCCCCATCAAGCGCTGGCTGCAGGACTTCTGCCAGCATTCTCAGCAAAAGCAGTAATAATAGGGTTGTTAGCGCGTCACCACAGTGTTTACCTTGCCTCTAGAGATGTGCTAAAATTCTCCCCAAAACATTATTCTTGACAAAGACCTTTTCCCCCATTGGGAACCCTTTTCTTACATTTCTCACTGAAGAATATATATTTTAAAAACACACATCCGGTATTCATTCACCACAAACCTAAACTCATTCTTTTAACTCAGTTTTATCAGGTTTTAACTCTTCGTCATACATTGTTTTGGCTGTGTCAAAATGTTATGTAGAGATAACTTTGCTACTTTTAAAACATCAGACATTTTAGTGTCTCTAATCCAGTCCTCAAAGTTTACTCGCTTTTCTTTTATAACCATATCAGATAACTTAGTTCTCTTTGCTTGAAAGGTTCTCAAAGAGGTCAAAGTAAGAGAAAGTCCTCATTTGGCCTCACGCCTCCTTCTTCGTTGAAGTACCTTTTCTGATACTGAGCATCCATTCTCCATCCCATGGCTTGCTGTGGAGAAAGTCACTTGGTCTCCTAGCCTGCTGCTGTTTGTCCAGTAGTCTGCCATCTCTCTGAATCTGGAGGCAGAAGCACTGCATGCTGTGACCTCTTGATGCAGAAAACATCACTTTCACCTCTTCCTTTAGGCCAGGGGCTGCAAAGGCTGAAACCTGGTGTATGTATCTCCTGCCCAGTGCAAGTCATGCATTTATGTGGGGTTATTGCTCCCAGAAAAAGAAATACCTGAATTTTACATTTGAATTAGGTCAAGCTTGTGTTATAAATGTGCTATTTAATATATTCTTGCTTTAGGTTATATCGGGTCTACATTTTTCTTGGAAAATCTTGAAATACAGTGTCTGTTCTGGTTTTAAAAAATAAATCATTTCTGAGTATATTGAAATTTAGCACTTAGCAGTGTAATTTTTTTGCTGTACAATATTTTCTAAACTATAAATGAAATGCTTTAAAATTATGCATATGTCAAGTATGCATTAATGTGTGGTAAAAATACAGCCTAAAAATAAATGCTGAAATCCAGCCAATTTTTTTTTTTAATTTACCATCTATCTACTGCTTTGAAAAGAAACCAAGATAAAGGCTTTTAATTTAACTCTTTATTTTTAAATTTACTTTTAAAATGTTTAAATTTAACTCCCTTAATGAATATCTTAAGGAGAATTGAACCACGAGCAGATGCAAGTAGGAGTGATCAGTAAAGAGCAAACTGTAATGTGAAGAATTTATTTTCTTCTTTTCGAAAAAGATATATCTGTCTGCATAAAACACTGTGCTGTGTAGGATGTGGGCTCCTATCTCATGTGGATCTCATTTTAGAATATCATATAACTTAATTCTCTTTGCTTGTAAGTGATAATTGATGTTTGAATGCTTCATGGTTAACTTCACTGCATTCTCTTTGTAAATAGGTTTTAAACAATTGCTTAAACTTCTTTTTGGGTTTTTTTTTTTTTTTTTTTTTTTAGTGCTAAGTTTGGTTGTGTTCTCAAAGAAAAACTATTCCTAGCTATGCCCCATGTGCAAACTGTTAGCCAAATCCTTTTATTGTCCTAAGTATTGTTGCTCTGAGATCTCTCTCAACTGCTTATGGTGGTATTTTCTGTTTGATCCTTAAATTCTGTAAAATGACTTCTTTGGCAATCAACAAACCATATAGCTTACCATGTTGAAGAAATTCCTTATGGGGGAAGAACCTTCAACTTATTATATATGAACTTTCCTAATAGATCAACTTTTTCTAGATAAATAATTTTAGAAACAAACTTAACAGGAAGCTTAACAATTTTTTTAAAAACTTACACAAACATTGTTCAATATGTGTAATACCGAAAATTGGCCAGGTGCTGTGCACCTATAGTCTCTGCACTGACTAGGCTGAGACAAGAGGATTGTGTGAGTTCAAGGCTGGTCTGGATTATATAACAAGACCCTGTCTTAAAAAACAAATTTTTAAAAAACCCAAAGTATAAGAAAATAATCAAATAAAATCTCACCACCAGAGACTACTTTTAACTTTCTTTTATTCTAATCATTTTATTATTACTATAGGTATTTGGGGAATATATATATTATGTATGGCCAGTATTTGTAGCCTCTTCTTTAAAAACTAACATAAGAATTTTTCTACATAATACTTCTCTTAAGCTTTTTGTAGTTACATGCTGTTCAGCTAAGTATAACATAATTGTCTTGACTCTTCTCTCCTTACAGACATTGTTAGATTCTAGTACATTTGCTGGTATGTGCTGTAGGGAACATTTATGCATAAATGTCTTTTCTGTAATTAGAATTATTTCCTTAGAATATATTCCAAAGTCTGAAATGTTGTAGTCAGGGAGAATGCTTTTAATGGTTTTGGTACCTAAAGCCAGATGGCTCTTCAGAGAACTCTACCAGCATTATACTGCTTGTACTTTTGTTTTTCTTTATTCTCTAGATATTGTCCAAGATCTTTGTACTTTTAAAAAGGTTAGGAGTCACCACTATATGTTTATAAAGAGATTTTCTGTTTTGTGTGGCCGTAACTACCTTTCACTGTCTTTTTAGAAGCTTAGCAGCAGACATTGTAAGGAGTAGAAGTATAAAAAATTTGTTAAAAATATGATCTCAGTGGGACCTGCATGTGCCCAAAATTGAAGATGCCTTTCAGGAATACTAGTATGCTTTAGGGAGAAAAAATGGTGGGAACTTCCTGGGTGCCAGTTTAAGGAACCTATTTATTTACTTCATATTTATCAGTGGCAAACAGTAGATTTTTGAAAATCATTTTGTTTCATGGAAATCAGTTAACCAAGCACACCAGCTCAGTTTAATGGCCCTCTGTGTCAAAGCAACTAACTAAAAATAATTTCTTCTTTTCCTCCATAAAAACATAATCACATGAAATAAGTGTATCATTATCAGTATATATTACTTTCCTAAGTCTTGGTAGTCTCCTGTGCTGGTGGGCATCATGGTAAGTTACTCATACTTTTGGAATACTAATTGGATTTCCAAAAGCTTTCTTCTGTTAAAATAACCCTTTCTGAGCTGTTTTGCTACTAATTCTAATTAATGGTATTGTATTAATTTGAAAATAAAGGAAATTGTTATTGAAATGAACTGAGTGAGTTGATGACTGTGAGGAATATATTTAGATTTAGGCACTTTAAAAACATCTTAAAGATAGTGTTGATTTGTTTATCTCTAAGTTCTCTAGAAGTCCTACTTTGAAAAACTAAAATGACTTGCGGACACCTTCCTTCAGTGAAGAAAGTTAAACCTATAAGAACATGAGCTGTGGAACCAAAGACCTTTGATTTAAATTCCACTTTTATTGCCTCCTGAGTACATGGTTTTCAACAAGTTATTTATACTGTCTGCTTCATATTTCTCATCTACCAAATGGGAAAGTGATTGTACCTACTTCAGTGGGCCATTGCAAAGATTAAAACAGGTGCAGTGCTCTTGAAATGGTGCTTGCAACATTATGAGGCTTCTGCCTCTTCCTTGTTGCCATCTTTGTAGTAGTCATGATCGAAATCCATATTCTATAAAATGCTTTCACTGATAAATTGATTTACCACTTTTTAAAAACCTCTTCTATTTTTCCTCTTAAGCTTTTGGAGGATCTGTTCTAATTTTGGCAGTGCTTTGACTGACACATTGGCAGGCAATCTTCACTGAGTGCTATAGTGACAATGAGTTTTCCCATTCATTCATAGATACCAGGATAAATGTGCTGATTGCCTTCTCTGTGTGTATGAAAGATGTAAATCTTTTCAATAGAAAACAAATCAAGATGACTTGGGAACATTAAATGGTTATGGAAAAATAAAACTGAACTGTTTGGTTAAACTTGGCTATCCCAATTATTATGCATATTATTTGCTAGAATTTTACCTTTGGTTGCAAAGGATATCAGATTTCACTTTTACCATTCTGGCTGTTGTGATCAACCTAGGCTTATTGGAGTGTGTTAGCTGAATTTAGGCGTATGTGATTGACTGGCTTCTCTCACATATTGGTAGAATTCCTTCCTAGTGCTCAATAACTGCTGTGTTTCCTCCTTTTAGAGTGCCAGTGACTTTCTTGAAATTGTTTATAAGTTACTCTAGAAGGAATGTAAGTATTATGAACATTGCTTTAAGATTGGAATATTGCTTTCTAACATCTAAAAGGTAGTGGTTGGCAAGAATAACAAATGAAAACAGAAATAGAAAATTAAAGTTAACTACTTATTTGTAAAGTTCTAATATAAGTATAATTTCTTTCCTACATGATAAAAGAGATTAAATCAGGAAAAGAAAAATTATTCTCTAGAAAAGTAATGTCTTGATGGGCTACTCCTCATGGGTTCAGTTCCAGTTCTTTTGGATTTCTTGGTCTTGATAGGCCAAGCATCTTCATGTGTCCTAAAAACAGACCATTGGTTGCACCTGTGGAGAAGTTGTTTCCATGGGTAAGTGTGAAGTGTTTTTACTCCTTGTTCTGATTGTTATCTTTTACTGTGGGAGGAAAAATAAATGGAATTCTGGTCTTGTGTGTAGTTAGCATGTCCTGAGAAACACAGTGCCTTTGTCATGACATAATGACATTTGGCTGTCTGAGGAAGCAAATGTTTCTATGTTTTTATTTAGAGTAGAATCACAGTGTCATGGGCTTGATCTTGAATAAGCAGTCTTTTTGGTTGCAGAAGGCAAGCCATTCTTTAACAGTGGTTTGAACAGCTCAAAATTCACAGTAGTATGTTAGAACAGTCAGTTTAACGTAGTACAAAAAACAACTGTAGTTCTTGCTTTTGAGAGAGACTGACTTAATTCCTTATGTAAAATTGTTCAAAATGCTTTCTCCCTTATTTTACACACTATCAAGGGAAATTATAACCTAACATACCAGGAGAGGGGAAACAAACTTGACAAGGCAGATTCATTGTGTAAAGTGTCAGAAGTGGCTATTCTTTGATGTGAGTAGTTGCCAAAGACTGACTTTGTAACATGCTTAAAAAACGAAGTACAGATATATTAAGTTGTATATTAATAAAACATCTTAAAGGGCATTAAAATTGATTACTTTCGTGAATTACTGATTCCTAGAAAGCGGAAATCATCATCAAACATATTCTTTGGAATGATTTAGCATTGTGACTCTAAATGCTCTGCATTAGTAGACACATAGACCAAACCCTAGTTTGGTCACTTACTGCTATTGGAATGAGATTAAGTCTTTTCAGTTTTTAGCTCGTTCAACTATAAAATGTGAGAATAGAATTACAAGCCTATCTCACTGATTTCACTGGGTATTTGTGAAGAACAGAGTATATAACATACTTAACAGTGTCTGGTCATTTTGTTTTTTGAAATGAAACTTTGAGCCGGATGTGGTGGCACACACCTATAAGCCCCACACATGGAAGGCTGAGGCAGGAGGATCGTTTTGAGTTCAAGGCCAGCCTGGGCTACAAAATGAGCTTAAGGCCAGCGTGAACTGCATAGCGAGACCCTGTCTGAAAAAGACAAAATAAATAAATACATAAATAAATAAATAAATATAAATAAAGAAATGAAATGAAATGAAACTTTGTATGGCTGTCCTCTTCCCTGCCAATTCACCTGAAAACTTGACCAGTAGAAATATGGAGGCCAGGGAACATCATGTTCCCAACTGAGTAGGTGTTACGATTTTGTATATGAGAAGATGAATAAGGAAAATAGAAATGACAGAGAATTTAAGAAAAGATACATAATAGAAACTTGCTGTACAAAAGGACCAGAAGACTGGTTAAGACTCCTCTCAAATTGTTTTTAATCTGATCCTGGAAGAAAAGCTAACATAACAAGAGTTAGAGAATTAGAAAAGCATTGAATAGAAACTCGCAAAAGGAAAAATATCACTGGAACCAGAGCAGATGGTGGGGATTGATCTGCGTAAATGGAGCTGGAACTGAACCTGGAAAGACAGGCGTAAACAAGACACGGGTTGTAAGCTGAGGCTGGTAACATGAGCCAAGCCCTAGATGAGGGACTGAGAATAATTTTTTTTAAATGCTGTTGCTCACTGGGGCATGACTAATACGTGAAGGGACAGCTTGAGTGCAGTGTGTAGAATATGTGGGGGAGGCTCGTAGAGTAATTCAGATAACAGCGGTGAAGCTTTGAATGCCCATGTCTGGTATCTGTTAGAGCAAGGGGCTGACCTCGTGATCAGCCACTTCCCACAACAGCTTTGGCTTCACATTCTCAGGAACTTTGTACCCATGATTACTTCTTCTTTCTGTGCATTTTAACATCTCTCCCTTGCCTTGCCTTTTAAAAATGCTTAAGTCTTTACCATTAAGACCCTCACTCTACTTTGTTTTTGCTCCAACTACCTGTCCATCTCTCCTTTGCCTTTAATGGGCAGACTTCTTCACATATTGCTCACTCTTGTTTGAACCATTTCCACACCTCCCCCCCCTTCCCTATTTCATTCCCTCCCTTTGGGCTCTTAACGCCATTATATCACCAGAGCAAATCTCACTACATCTGTCATTCAAATTCATGGTGCCAAATGCAGTCCTCATTTTTTTTTTGTTGTTGTTGTTGTTTTTCTTGTATCAGGAGTTGAACCCTGGACCTTGCACTTGCCAGGCAGGTGCTTGTGCTGCTGAGCTATATTCGCAGTCCTGCACTCCTCCTTTTACTGGGTTTCTAAGCAGCGTTTGACCATATTGACCATTCCCCATGTCCTGAACATACCATCTTGGTTTTTGGTTTTCTCTAATTTTCTTTGCACCAATCCTCTATCTCCTCAGCTGATTCCTCACAGTGGGGCCCAAAATCCTCTTTTCTCAATTTGTAATCTCTCTATCATTTATTATCAGTCCAGACTTCTTCATTAAGCTACAGATCTGTCCATGTCCTCATGAATGTTTTGTAAGCCCTTCACTCACAGCATATCTAAAAACGAACTCTTGTTCAATGTCAGTCTTGTTTAATTTTCCCCCTCACAGTACATGGCCATCTATTTGTGCAAGTTAGAAAATTTTAAAGTCATCCTTGATACTCCCTTCTCCCTCACCACCCATATCCAGTCTATTATGCAGCTTGGCTGTGACTCCCTTAGAGGCAGAGCACCTAGCATACAGTATACTTGTGATAAATATTTGGATAACTAAAAGGATAATTCTGTGCCTTTTAGTAATGCATATAAATACTAATCTCAGTGCTAAATAACACTCTTGATAAACTACAGGACACTGCATAAGTATTCCTACTTGAGATCAGGCCCACTAAGAGTTAAAAAGTAAAATGTCAAAAAATTTATTGTTAATCCTTGATCTACATTCAGATTTTTGTCGGTTTCATGTAATTATGGTACTTTGTCACCCCATTCTTAAAAGGATTTCTAGTCCCGACATGTTAATGAAGTGTTTGTCTGTGCTTCAGAATGACTTACCTGCCCTGAAAACATGCATTTTCTTACTTGCGGTGATTTTTTTTCCATATTTTCAAGAGATTGTCTTTTCTATTTTAAAAAGAACAAAAACAAAATAAAGACAAAAACAACACAAAAACAATAAAAATCATAGCGAATTTTAAAAAAAGATGATAGACAATTAACAATGGTTGTTTATTAAATATTGTTATCTTTAGAATAGTTGCTCAGATTACCAGATATAGGCCTGCAAAATTGATCAAACAATTAAAGATTAACTGTTCCTTTCAATAAACCAGTAGAAATTAATAGTACAGTTATTTTAGCTATATTGTGTGTGTGCATATATATGCATATTTTTTCTCTTTCTTTTTTTTTTTTCTCCTTTCCCTCAGCCCAGATGTTCTTTCTTTTTGAGCAGTTTCTTTCCCTTTCACCATATATATTATACCTTTCAGATTTTATTTACTCTTTCAGGTTCTTACAATGGGAGACAATATGATATTTACACAAGTGAGTCTGATTTATTTCACTTATGAGTATGGTATCTAATTGCATCCATTTACCTATAAAAGCCTTGAGTTTATCTTTCTTTATAGCTGAGTAATGCTCCATTGTATAAAAATTACCACTTTTTTTTTATCCATTCCTCAATTGATGGGCATTTGGGTTGTTTCCAAGATTTAACTATTACAAGTTGTGCTGCTATAAAACATGGGGACACATATATTGCTGTGGTATGATATTTTCAGTTCTTCTGGAAAAATATCAAGAAGGGGAATGGCTGGGTTTAATAGGACTTCTAATCCTAGTTTTTTAGGATTCTCCACACTGATTTCTACAGTGGTTGTACTAGTCTACACTCCCACCAGCAGTGGAGAAGGGTTCCTTTTTCCTCACAGCCCCTCCAGCATTTTTATTGGTTGATTTCTTGATGATAGCCATTCTTTCTTGGGTGAGATGGAATCTCAGTGTTGTTTCAGTTTGCATTTCTCAAATGACTAATGATGTTGAACATTTTTTCATATGTTTACTTGCCATCTGTATTTCTTCATCTGAGAACTGACTCCCCACATGCCGAAGACTAAAACTAGACCCAAGTTGACCCTATCACCATGCCCTAAATTAAAGTCAAAATGGATCAGGGATCTAAATATTAAAACAGAAACACTAAATCTACTGGAAGAGAAAGTAGGTAAAAATCTTGAGGACATGGGGGTAAGCAGAGAGTTCATCAACAAAAACCAGACTGCACGGGGAAATACTTCAAAGAATCAACAATTGAGATCTCATCTTTTTGAAAAGGTTTTGCACATCAAGAGAAATCACCAACAGGGTAAAAAGAAAACCCACCAATTGGGAAAAAATTCTAGCCACCTGTCCCTCGGACAGAGGACTTCTATCTAGGACATATGAAGAATTTTTTAAAAAATCAGGCCCCCAAAATTCAGAGACCCAATCCAAAACTGGGCATCTGAGATGAATACACCCTTCTCAGAGGAAAAGATTATCTTATACCAATCAAAATATGTGTTGTAAAGTCCCATACTGCAGTACTTTTTTATGCGCTGTTATGAAAGCCAGGCTTCAGGGCAAAAGCAGGAAACACTAGAGAAAAAGCTGTTTTATGCATTTCCAGCTGCAAAAAGTAGTAACCCTTCATGTGGGAGTGCTGTATGCATTCTTGAATTTCTCCCCTAGAGGGATAATAGGACATTGCTCTTTTTGCTTTTAGGAAGGTATTAAACATTCTCTTCCAACACAAACGCCACATTTGATCTCATTCTGCTCTCACCCAGTACAATGTATTCCTTAATGTCGGAAGACTTATTGATGATTCTGTTGGTGACATAATCTCCTATAAGGTTTTCAGGAAGATTAGAAATCATTATGTGGTTTCACTGGATTTGCCAGATGTAAAAGAGGATTAAGAATTAAACTGTGTGCTTCGTTCTGGCGAACACTAAATTATAAAATCCATTGTTCTGTTGGAAACAAGAATCAGAGGACAGGACTAAATAAGCACTTCCCTGGACTTAAAAAAAAAAGTGTTAACAGTATGGCCTCCAGGAATTAATGTTGGGAATACTCTTAAAATATTTTAAAGCTGATATGGAAAAGAGAGTAAAGAAAGCCCTTTTAGGAAGAAATTTGATTGACATAAGCTGAAGAGGAGTTCCGAAACATTATGTAAGTGGGGAGAAGAGGAACAGATGTGACCTCATTTTCAATCAATTCAGCTTCTAAGCAGTTTCTCCTTTTTCTACCTGGTGAAACGCTGTGATTGTTCTTCTGGAGGTTCTATTCAGCAGGGTTAATTTCTTATTTTTTATCCTTCCAAGCCATTTGGTTTTTAAATGTATATTTCCTCTCCCCATGTGCATGCATAATATATAATCCTACATTAATTATTCATGTGTTTTAAAATCTTCACAGATTTTATTTTACAATCCTTCTCTTGTTGCTTTGCTTTTTCTTTTTTTATAATTCTCTCTTAATACTTTTTTTATTTTTAGACAGACCATTTTGTAGGAATCATTTGGTAAGATTTATTCTAAGGTATTGACAGTTTCATTAAATTATTTTATGTATCTTATTGAATGTTATCTATAAAAGGAAAATTCTGCTTAGGAGCATTGTTTCTAAACTTTAGGAATTGCTTAGTTGTCAAACATGGAGAGTTAAAAGCTATCCACTGTAGCCTTTATGATTTCTAAGGAGTATTATAATCTATCTTTTACTACCTGAGGGGATAAGGCTTTTAAATGGCAATGGTATAATGTATATTAATAGCCTTGTCTTAACAATATGTATTCTTATCATTGAAATTATAATGTAAACTTTGACAAATGTAACTTTATATCAGCTTTGAAATGTACTACTATTTATTGATCACCTGTTTAATTATACTAATGTTTGACTCTTAAAATTCAGTTCAAACTAGCCAAAGAGTTAACCTTAAATATTCACAATAAGAAAGATTATTAAAACTTGTAAAATTCATAATTTAGTTCATGAGCTACAGCACGAATTTTCATAAAGCCTCTGAAAGATAAAAATTGTTTGGATTTCATAAGTATTATAAAATTTCATGTATTTTTATATACTTCTTGATTAGTTGTCTATAATAATAACTTTCATCTGAGTCAATTAATTAAAGTCTTATGAATAAAAGTTTTTTATAAAAGAAAAATTGTCATTTGTTATTTTCTTATTACAAAAATTAACCTGTATTTCTGTCATTTAACTATCTGTTTCTCCTTTTAAATTATTCCCCCTTGAGTAATACCTGATATTTTTCTGACCTGGTTTAGAATCTCTATTCCACTACTTACTGTTTACAAGCATCAAATTTTGCAGAAACCATTGGCAAGGCTAATTGATGTAAGGAACTCAGACTGACATCAGCAGATTTCTTTGTCATGTTTAAATAAAGTACTCATTTTCCATGAAGCATGGACTTTTACTTGGAGGCATGATTTATCCATACCTAAAGGAGAAACTTTAAAAAAGGATTATTCAAATTTTAAACACATAGAGAAGTACTGTCCTCAGTTATCTCATTGGATTTCTGAAATACTAGCTTAACCAAGCCAAGTATAAAGTCCAAAGTCACTTTATATTCCAGCATGGTAGTAATAGATGATCCTCAGCTAGAGGTTCTCCACCTAGTACATGAACAAACAAACTCTACCTACTTACTGCCTTACTAGGTGCTTAGACACACAGATAAATAATATACTGTACATTATCTGCAGAGAGCCCTGAATCTGACTAGGTGAAACATTTAAACATACTAAAGCAATGCAGGACAAGAATGTTAGAAATATTCACAGGACTGTGGGAAGAGAAGAGAGGTTTCTGATAGCTGATTTCTGAGTATAAGTGCTGGTTTGCACCATTGTATGCTTACAGGAATTTCACACAGAATTGAACATTAGAGATAAGTTAATATAAAGACAAATTTTTGTGACATCTTTTTTAAGATATAATTTTAATTCATATGTTAAAAATTCAGTTTTGTTTCTAATAAATGTGCTATTTACCCTGATACCTTTAAATATACAATATATTGATGTGGTTTTGAAAAAGTAAATTTTAATCAGTTTGATAACCTACTTTAGTTTGGATGACCTGCATTTTATTCAGAATTATACTGTATATTTCTAAGTAAATGTAAAGGACTTATTCCTGTGCTTAGTAATATCACTTCCAAAAATTACTTTTAAAATATATCTAACAACCAGAATACTCTAATGTTTCAAAAGATCAAAACTAAAAAATTGGAATATTTAAAATTTCCTAAAATCTGATTTTAATATAACCTTTTATCTCTGAAATACTTTAAAAATGTATATTTATTAAAAAATCCATACTTGTAAAATAAAGAGGATATTTCTTGCCAGTTGAAGAGTGAATAAAGCATAGAAGAAGAGATGCCTAATCTGCAAAAAATTTGTACTCACAAGGTTCAATGATAGGAAGGAAATTAAATATCAGAAATGTACTAAGGGATCTATTGGAAATAGAGATGACCATGGAAATTGGACACTGGCTAGTTTAGAACGAGGAATGCCATCAGTGCATACTTACTATCCAAAGACAATATATGGAACTGATGTATCAATAATTTTTACAGACTAAAGTGACGGGAAGAAACTTATTTGGTTTCTTGGATTCTTTTTAAATGCTTAGAAAAGATCCAAATTTTTCACTTTGAGTTTATAGTTCTTGTCATTTATTTGATGTTTAGGGAAGCCTCGAGTGTATCAGAAATGCCTCATATAGCTGTACATGGCTTTGTTTTCTGCTTAAAAAGGGAATTCATTTTCTAGGGGGAGGTATCTGGAAAGGATTTTGAACCAGACATCAGAAAATGTAGGTAATTTTAGATAACTTTTATGAGTTTATCATCAATAACTGAAATAGTTGATTGTTAAAAAAGTAGTTGATTTTTTTTCCTACTGAGTTTAGAGTATTTTTAAGTACATTAATTTTGCCATTAAGTCAAATGAGTAACAAAATTAAATCCTCCTAATGAGAGGAGAGAAATTATTTTAAAACTGCAGGAAAGATCCAAAGACTTAAAGTTTGTCATTTGTGGATATTGTATAATTGACCATCATTATTCGGGAAGATTTTCAGAAAATTGCTGTGTCAGTGCACATGGATACCTTTAAGATGGATACTTTTAAGAATATCAACGGTATACATGGAAGTTAAAGGATGGTTTGGCTGGTTGCACAACAGTGAGATTTCTCTTTGGGAGGCTCTTGTGTAATAGCAAGTATACTGAAAGCTTCCTTTTCTTGAGATGACTAAATCTTCAAAACTGTGATATAGCCAGCTTTTTAGGAAGACGGATTAACTTCTTCATTGACTATAGCACAAGATAGATCTATTATATACTGTGTTTTATATTTTGCTTATGTGGTTAATATGGAGTATCATGTAATTGGTCCAGAATGCCCTGGTAAAAACCTGGTAAAATCTCTCCCATAGGTTGTTAAATTCACTTATAACTATGGTTACTATGATGTATCAGAAATCTTGAGAGAAAAAGTAGAATAACGATTAGCTCTTACATAATAGGCAGTTCTCTGTAGTCAAAAGTCTTAAGTGTCTCAGGACTGAGGGTTAGGTTCCATGTGGCTTACTGTGTAGGACTCAACCTGGTTCTTCTGCCAAAGTCATACGTATAGAGTTGCTAACCTGGGTTTTTTTGGGTGGAGCAGTCACTTTGATGTCAGCTGTTCTCTTTTCTCTGTTTGTTAAGTCTTGGCTTATATATTTTGACCTGGGAGTTAATCCTCCTGAGTCTGTTTCTTTGAGCAGGTAATTTTTCTTATCAGAGCAATATCATACTTACAAATCCATATCCAGAGTTTAGTGGAATTTTTATATTTATATGTTTACTGCCTAAAAACACATTTTTTCCATTTTTCAGTTCTTCCCTAGTTACTAAGAGAGGCATTACTACTGGAAAGTAGCCTTAAATCTCCTCTCATTTGAAGACGTTTTAAAATATATTTTTGGAAATTGTAGCCTCACCTGTAAGCGATGACAGTGTAGATATCCAAGGGCAGGTAAGGTCTCTGTTTAATCTCAGGTATATCCATTGTAAGCCCTCATTAAACAGAAATTTCTTGCCCCCTCTCCTCCCAGGATGTCCAGCAGGGCCACTGGGGCAGTCAGCTCTCATTCAGTGCTCTGAAGGGAGCAGGACTTGAAGGTCTTCAGTGAGCACAAAATGTGAGGTGGCATAGGTTAGAATTCAGCTGTGGCTAAGTGAAGAGAAGAAAGGGTACTGAGGCCTGAGCGCCCCCGTTCCCACCTACCTCCCACTACACATTGGTGAGTGACTGAGGAGCACCTGCCTGGTACACACCCGATTTCCCTGGACTTCCAGTGTCTGCTTAACCTCCCTCTGCTGTCCTTGCACTTATTTCTTCATCTCTTAGTAAGTACAGCCAGATAAAGCACAAGGATATGAATTTTCTGACTAAAGGTGTTTCTGATCAGAAGGGTTTTAAATCACAAATGACATTTATCGTGTTATACTTCTAAATTTGGTGGCACATGAAGAATGATAACCAAATAGTGTGGACATGTTCAATAGTAGCCATTCCCAAGTTGTAATTTCTGAAGAGATCATGTGACAACATAAGCTCATCATGAATGTAATTTTCTAGGGGCCACCTGACTCCAAATCCCAACATGCCTATATCCCTGCCATTTGCTCTAAAGATCATTTTTCTAAATCCTTCCAGATTCATAGGATTTCTGCCAAGGCATGAACATCTTCGAAAAATAGCACACATAAGTAGGATTTGGGAGTGTGGGGTGGAGGGTGCTCTGTTGTAAGGTAGATAGTGACTGGTCTGACCATCTGATACTATGTGATTATATTTCCAGTCTGTTGCTACTTTTCTGAACATAATGATCTTGGAAAGTTCTCTGCTGATTCTCTTTTCCATTTCTAGTCAGCAGTGATTCATTGATTTTGGCTGTACAGTAAATCAGCTGTTGCCTATGAAAGTACCATAGTGCCAGTGAGTCACAGAGGCATTTACTAATTCTCATTCACACAGGAAAAAGGAGTGTGAAGTCTTCGTTCTGGGAAGCTAAGTATTATACTTTACAGCCATTCTCTGAATCACATAACTTTACGATTTGACATGATTATTCTGAACTGACTTGGGGTTAGACGCAGTGCTAGTATTTGATTCTGCCTTTGGATTTAATGGCATACAGGCTTTGAGTGAGAAAATTCAATTTTTCTGGTGCTATTATATATCATTATTTTAAGTAAAGTACCATGCAGAGAATAGTTACGTTGCTGGTGAATTCTTAGGTATTGCCAGCAAGGATCTGAGATAAGCTCCTCTCTCCCATTTCATATTCTTGGTTGCCTCTCTTTCCCTCTCTTCTCAGTCTCTCTTACCACCAAGCGGAACTGTTAGACTTATTCATATATTCAGTAACTATTTACTGAGGAATTGCCTTCTAGGGTAAGCACTGGGGATACAGTGGTGCCTGTGGTAGACTCTTCGCCTTCACAAGACTTAAGGTCCAGTGCAGGGGATGGAGGCCAAATTCAGCCTACCACCTGTCTGGTGTCTGTATATACAGTTCCGTTGAACACAGCCATACCTGTTCATTTATACATTGTCTGTGGCTGTTTTCCAACAATATTGGCAAACTTAATTGCCGCAGAAATCTTGAGGTCTCAAAGCCAAAATTGTTCAGTACTTGTCTTCTTCAAATTACTTGACCCCTGCTGTCTTGATTCACAATGGAGACATTGCAGAAATTCAAGCTGGAGCCCAAAAAAGATTGGTGCATCCTGTAAGGAACATGAACTCTCCTAAAGGCATTGGGCCACTGGTGGAATGTTGTAAGCAGGGAAAGTTCCCATGCTTATATTATAATTTGGGAAAAGCCCCACAGCTGTGGAAAAATGAAAATGGTGTGTACATTAAGATGAGACGCACTAAAGTATAGTGGTTAAGAGCAGGGACACTTGAGCCTCCTGTTTAGATTCAGTAATTCAGTGATAGGCAAGCACCCTACCACTGGGCTTCGTCCCCAGATCTTGCAATCCTATCAGTAAAAATGTTGAGTCTTTTTATGTACTGATTCTGACCTCAGGTAACTTCTCTGTCAGATTTTCTGTCTGTATGATAATCATAGTTCCTAACTTACGGGGTGAAATAAGTTAATATGTGTAAAGCATTTAGAACACGGTGTTTACAGTCATCACTCTTAGGGCTATTGCAGTAATCCTGTTGAGAGAGAAGAGTGGCCCAAGTTAAAGCAGTGACATTGATGATAATGGAAGTGCTTACATTCAGGCTGTCCAGGTTGCGGAACTCACCGAAATTCATGACCTATTGAGTGTCAGTGGGGCAGGCAGAACAAGTTGAAGATGAACACAAGATTTGGACTAGCATCAGTTGAATGGATGGTGGTTTCTGTCCTTGAAGTAGGGAAGACAGTAAATAAAACAGATGATGTAAGGCGAATGAAGCGTAGCTTCAGTTTCAGGTGTGTTATATTTAGGTGCCAGAGAGATATACATAGAAATGTTCGGGAAACCATTGACTGTAAGGTCTGTCAATCAGAAACGTGGTATGGATTGGGAAATGGATGTGGACAGCTGGGCACTGGGCTTTGAAGAAAATGAAGTAACCAAGAGTGGGATAGAATAGCGAATAGAGTCCTCATGGAATCCTAAGAACACCAACAGCTTGAGGTTAGGCAAAGAATCACGAAGTCAGAGAAAAGATCAAAACAACTTTTAGCGGAGGATATGCATAACGTTTGTATTTATTAAAACTTCTTTTGCTGAAGTGAGTGAATTTGAGCAGTATGTAAATTTGTAATTTTATATCAGTATAGGCTGACGTAAAGGAGAGCGTATATGGGTAGCTGATTTCATGAACTGTTATGTCCACGTTATTCTAATATAATCTTGCTCTGATGGAACATTGGATAATAATCTAGTGGCTGCTATGGCTGTGGATGTTGATGTCTGGTGAGCTGTTCAAACTACTCTTATGTGTTCATTGACATTTCTTTGCCCCTCATTTTTTACCTCCCAGTTTACCAGTTCCCTGGAGCCTATGAAGTGAAACCCAAAGTTGGGGGGACATGTCTTTTCTTCTTTGTGTGCTATGTATAGTTCAACATCCACAACTTGGGCCCAGTATCTTGATCTATTTTAATTCACTTACAATGCTATCATAAGTAAGTACAATTTGATGAAGAACCAGGAGGCAAACTGGAGAAACAGATACTTTCTGTCTTCTGAATTTCTCTGCAGTTTCAATGCTGAGCATACATTTTTGTACAGGAGTAGTTATTTCCCAAGAAAACCATTAGACCCTCGTGAGTGTAAGATTTCTGGCAAGATGACTTTCTACTTTGACCCTTAGTAGAGTCACAGGTTAGGTTCAGAATAAGGCCTTGCTAACTCAGGCGTGTGGCAGTTGAAGGCCTGATCCAGACAGCTTGCTTTAGGCATGTGACTGAAGAAAGGCATCATGTTTATATAATCAGGCTGTGTTGCATCTTATAGTGTTGTGGTATATGGGGGTACATGTATAGAATTTTGAAATGCCCCCCAAAAGATTAGGTATATTATCGGCTTCAACTTTCCAGGGCTTTGCACACTTTCATTATCCTTGGGCGATTTTATAATCCTGTAAATGATAGAAAACTTGTAATGCAAATGGAAATTGTGTTTGATAAAATGATTTTATTATTACCCTGTGGGTATAGACCAATTTAACATCTGTTTGTGAATTACTATTCTTGATGTTTGTTTGTCTGTTTGGATTTGTCTTTGAACCAGCTGTATCATCTTAAGAGTTTCTTTTTTAATAATTAATTTAAAAATCTGTTCCATATATACATGTGTTTTTATACATGCATACATAACATTTGTAGGAATTGATAACTAGAATTGGCTCCACAGAAAAGAAAACAGGAAAGCTTGTTTTGCATTGCATGGCCTTTGGATCTTTTGAATTTTCTATCATATACTTAGATCATTGAAATAAATATACAATTTTTCAAAATTCGTTTTTGAACTCTCTAAAATCAGTTCTTAGCCATTCTCACTAAATGCACTTCTGAAATAACTTTCTATAGAGACTTTTGTCTCTAAATAAACTACTAGTATATAACATCATAATTAAGGCTTCACTTTTGTATTCTTTAAAAGTGTTAAACTTTACTTTTCTAGATAGTTATACCGTGTTAGAAAAATCATGGTCAGATGCTGCTAATTCTATGAATAGCCTGTTAAGGAATCATACAGTCTTAGCATGGAGTCAGGAGCATACCTGTCAGCCTGTTTTTCACTTCTTCTCAGCCCTCTTTACCTCTTCTCCAGCTGTGAATAGTCCATAACTCCCATGTCTAATTATATGCAGCTACTCTCCCTTTAAGCTAGTGGTTCTCGGGCATACATGCTTACAGTGACCTGAAGTACTTTTTAAAAATGCAAATGCCCAGACCAATTAAATCAGTATCTGAGAGAAGCACACACAGACATCAATATTTTTTAAAATCCACTGAAGTGATACTAACATAAAGAAACACTGCTTTATAAAAAGAAAGGTGGTGGTTTACCAAAAGGTAAATGTACTATATATCAGAAGTAAAAGCACTCAGGATTTTGGATGGCATGTTCTCCATGGGTAATGAAAAGGATCCAAATTTAGAGAAGTGTACCCTTTACTGAGTATCCATATATGCGGAATCTGTTTTTACCTGTGCTGCCCTGGGATGGGACAAACTAGGTATTAGATGTAGTTTAAAAGCCTAAGCTGACTGGTTATAGATTAGAGTTTTACTTAGTTCTAAATTCAGCTAAATTCTCACTAAATAGAAAACATTGAATTAGAGTGGGTGTGGTGGCACATGCGTGGAATCCTAGCCCTCAGAAGAGAGGCAGGAGGATTGTGAGTTCAATACCAACCTGGGCTACATAGTGAATTCAACGCCAACCTGAGCTACATAACAAGATCCTGTCTCAAAAAAACACAGAAAAAGACAAAACACTAAATTGGGCTTGTGGAGGGCCTATTCCCGTTCTGTCCCTCTTCCATTTGGTGCACAAAACCTCTGAGTGGTACCCATCCAGTGTCACCACCACTGTACAGCTGCATTGCTGAGGAAAGATTCTATTTGTCACACACCAGATGACCATGTACAATGTGACGTAGTAAGTGTTTTAATCAAATATCCTAGAGACTCATTGCTTTAACTCTTAATAATATGTATCATTTGGATGTCTTTGATAGAGAGTTACATTTATAAAGATAAGTTAAAAATGTATACATGTACTTTGGAATAGTAAGATGAAGAAATAGCTGATTTTTTTCTTGGTGTTTCCTTTCTACTCTAAAATATATCTTCTAATAAGAACTCCTGATGGATGACCTTCTTGTATTTCATATTTTAAACTGTTTCATTTTGCCTCAGCTTTTTAACAAACATGAATGCTTATATGATAAACTCTACTGTGGTGCCTTCATGTACTTATTGTATATCCCCCTCCCTTTTGTATAGGAAGACAGAGATGTCAATAACCCCATGCCTAACCGAGGAGGCAATGGACTAGCTCCTGGGGATGACAGATTCAAACCCGTGGTGCCATGGCCTCATGTGGAAGGAGTAGAAGTGGACTTAGAGTCTATTAGAAGAAAAAACAAGGCCAAAAATGATCACGAGCACCATGCTGGAGGAGATTCCCAAAAAGACATAATGCAGAGGCAGTATCTCACATTTAAGCCTCAGACATTCACCTACCATGATCCTGTGCTACGCCTAGGGATCCTCGGTAACTTTGAACCCAAAGAACCTGAGCCTCAAGGAGTGGTTGGTGGCCCTGGAGAGAAAGCCAAGCCATTGGTTTTGGGACCAGAATTCAAACATGCAGTTCAAGCCAGCATTAAAGAATTCGGATTTAACATGGTGGCAAGTGACATGATCTCACTGGACCGCAGCGTCAATGACTTACGACAAGAAGAGTAAGCACAAATCCTCTTCTTTCTAAAACTGGGGCAACTAGTGTATGGAGAGATGATTAGATTTAATGAAATTGTTAGGAATGGAGAAAATATTTATGCCTTTATTTCAGTGAAATAGAAGGACCTTTGGTTGGCAAAATGGCCAGCACAAGCAGGGCCCTCCATTCTTCCCATCATATTAGAGGTACATTGTATAACATTCTGGAATTTTCTACATATATAGGTGCTACTCAAACAAAATGTGGTCCACAGACTAGCATCAGTCTGTGGGATTTTTTATTTCCAGGGCACAGTGAGAAAATGAACTTGCAGCAGGGTGGAAATAAACTGCACCATTAAATATTTTGTTCAGTTCAACCGACAGCTGTTTAAGAGCAAAACTTTCTCAGTGTGCTGACTTTTATTCCAGAGCAAGTTCTTTATCTTGTTGTGGAGCAATAATAAGTACTGTTGTAAATAGTGCTCTGGGTATTTCATAGGAGTAGCTGTACTTCTGTTTCCTTTTTTCCCCTTAGTACTGAAGCCAGAGATTGAAACACTTGAGTATGTTCAAAAGGAGCCCAGAGACAGATAAAACTGTGGCCTCCACTTTCACAGTCTTGTGATATGGTCTGATTCTAATGAAGAATTTGCAGATCTTTAACTTTCATAGGCAGTGATCAATGAGTGAACTCAAAGCGTTTCTCTTTCGGTTTACTGTATAACTGATTTTACCTCTGTAGGATCTAAATAGCTTTTATTAATGTGGATGCAGATCTAATTGGCCAAAACTAGAAAACTCTGCAAAGGTATTTCCAGTGATGTATTGTTAGCATGATCTTTATAAAAGCTTAACACTGCAGGTGTACGCACCCCCCATACTCACCCACAAACACACCTGTGTGCATGCACCAGCATTCTTTGTGACCAGTAAGTAGAATTCTATGTCTGGTGGAATGCCACTCTATAGACTTTGGACATTATATATTTATTGGTAGGAGTGAAAAGTGATGGCTGAAATCATTTCAAAGAGAGTAGGAGTGGAAGTATAGTATTGTGAAGGTGAGAGGCATAATGTCTTACACAGTGAAGAGTTAGCATCTCTCAGGGGTGCGAAGGAAGAATCTTGGAATAATTTATTCCTAGTAGAGACTTGCCTAGTCATAAAGTTGTCAGATTTAGCAATAAAAATACAAGGCACCTAATTAAATTTGAACTTAAGATAGTGAAAAAATTTAGTATAACTGTGACTCAAATATTGTGTGGGATATACTGTTCTTACAAATTTTTTGTTTATGTGAAGCTGAATATTTTATATTTAAACTGAATGGTCTATATTTTATCTGGAAGCCCTTCTAGTCAGAGGTGAGGGTGGTTGTGGCAGAGTTAGAATTTATATATTAAGTATAACTGCATGTGAGTATCCTTTAGGACCCAAACCTAAAGCGTGTCCTAGTTATATTAAATGTAGCAGTCATATACTCTGTACAGAGTCCTCTGTGTTCTGTAAGAGAGACGCTTGAGGACTGATGGCTTTCTTATCGTTGCAATGAGAGGGAAGAGAAGAGAAGGAAAGAAAAGGGAAGGGAGAAAGCGGAGGGAGAGTTTACTATTTATTTACTACCTACTGCATTCTGCAGCTTACTATACATTATTGAATTCTCCCAATGGATCTATGAGAGAATCTTTGCCAGTGTACGCAAAGTCAGAGGCTCATAGTTGTGACTTCTTTGTATAGACCCAGCAAAGCAGCAAGGTGACAATTCACCCGTAGGTGGTTGGGGGTGCAAACCCTCTTTCTGCCGCATCTGAAGTATATCTCTTCCTAGACAGTGTACCTCAGAGTGCGTGTTATGGTGGGAGGGGGAGCTTAGCAGTGTGCAAGTGGAGATTTTAGCATGTGAACTACTTACCAAAATTATATCATTTAAAATGCCAGTATAAATATAGCTCACTTCACATTATAAAAAATGCACTATGAAAATCAAATGATGTACAAGGCTTGGAGCCATGTAAAGGATTCAGAGACACCCCCTGCACCTCCCTTTGTGTCACTGTCATATCCAGTCTATCAGCATAGCATCTGGTTTCTGCCACCAAAATATAGCTCAGATCCCCTCTGAGGTCCATTTCCTGTGTCTCCACGGCCACCACTTCTGTCTGCGTGACCACTGAAACCTTGCAAAAGTCTCTTTCTTGATCTTTCCGTTTACTGCTCTTACCTCTTACCCTATTACATGTCATACAGAAAGCAGAGTGATGCTTTAGCAACGCAAATGTGGTCTATCTCAAACCATTCTGTGCCTTCCCAATGCACTTAGAGTCCAGACTGCTAACCTGCAGCAACACCTGTGCTGTGACCCTGCAGGGCAAGATTTCCCTGCAGACCTCCCCTCACTACTGTACTCCTTGCCCGTGGGACCCTCGCTTTGGTGGTCTGTTTCCGGCCCTTTGCAGTTCCGCTTCGCTCGTCTGTGAATACGTTTTCCTGTTCCTGCTTCTGACTCTTGCCCATCCTTTGGGTCTCAGTTGGACCTTGCTAACCATGTTCACTTAGTGATGCTCTACTTTATTTTCTATTACTATTCTGTCCACTTTGTTCATTGTATATATTAAATTTTATCCTGAGATACTGGTTTATTTAGGTGCTTATTGACTACTTTTCTCAGTAAGTATTGATCAACTCTTGAAATTAAGGACTGTATCTATTTTCCTCCCAAGGCACTCCCAGTAACTGACACATAGCTCAGTAGTTCCATGTTGCTTGGTGAATGAATGAATGAATGTGTGTGTGTGTGTGTGAAGGAAGGAAGGCTGCCAGTGTGCAGCAGCCTGGCCTGTGCCCCAGGTCTCAGGTTCCTGCTAGAAGCATCACCTGTGGGGAACCAGCCCCCTCCTCTGAGCTTTCCCCACCCAGGGCACCACCTGCTGGGACCTAGTTCTACTACTGGTTTGTCCCCTGACCCTGGGGGCAGGTGAGGGTGAATGACAGAGGTACAGAGTTAGTTTAACATATGGGCAGCCAGAGGGCTGTTGCCTTTTAGTCAGCAGAGGACCCCCACCTCTGGCTCCTCCTTGTATTCACTCAGACACCAAACACGAGTACAAGCAGTTAAAGTAACACCAGATTTATCTGCCTCATAGTATCCATTTATACGTGCTCAGGTAAACACCTTAATCTCAGCTGTGTAAACCTTCCCCGGAAGCCCCAGTATGCAGTCATCCCGGTGTGTTGCCTTTCTCCTTTGTGCTCACAGAGGAGGCCAGTTAGGCCTCAGTTCGCCTCCGGTCTCCAACACCAGTATTCAGCCTTTGGCTCCTTTACCTGATGTGAGATCTTTGACCTGTTACTTACGTTCTGTAACCTCAGTTACCTGGTCCTTAAAGTGGAAACTAACAATGCCATACTGTCAGGATTGGCATTAGAACTAAGTGACGGAATACATAAAAAGTCCTGGGTAACCCTGTTGGTCAGCAAGTCAGGTATTATTGGCTCCTTTCAGTTCTTTGTCAGCATTTAAATATCTTCAAGTACTATTTAACTTTGATATGCTCTGTTGCTTTTTGAAAGACTTCAGTGCCATCCAGTGCCCAGTCATTCACCTTGCGTCTAGTTGTAGCTCTGTGATGGAAAAGCTTTCATCCCTCTCTTCAGACTTTCAACAGCAGTTGCCATCTGAACCTGCCATCTTTGTGTCCTCCTAGCTGTCCTGCAGTTTCTCCCCTGCCTTCTTCCTTTCCTTGTCTCTCTTCTCTTTCCCTCTCCTTTCAATTCTTACTTTTTTCTTTTTGCCTTCCCTCCCTTCTTTCATGCCTTTCATAGGCCAGTGTTTTCCCACTTGCTTTTCTCTGGTGCACTACCTAGAAATGGAAGGTGTGTGTTTCTGTGTATAATTCCTGTAAGTACAATGTCTCCAGTTAAAAAAAAGATTCCAAGCTATTTTAGCAAATGTTTCTACACCTTTCTTTGAAATTCTATACCTGTGATAAAACTTTGTCTTTTAAAAAATATTTCAAGGGTTGAAGATGTAGCTCAATGGTAGAGCACATTCCAGGCCGTGGGTTTGATCTCCAGTGTTGAAAGTAAGAAAGAAAATTTTCAAAGTGTACAAAAGTATTGGAAAAGCTGGAATGTTTTTCACACTTTTAAAAAAATGAAATAGGCTTCATTCCCTCTGACTACTTAAGAATTTCCCTATGAGCCAGGCACAGTGGTATCCATCAGTAATCCTAACTATTGCAAAGGTCAACACAGAGCTTTTGTGAGTTCAAGGCCAACCTGGGCAGCTTAGTAAGACCCTGTCTCAAAAAAGTAAAATAAAATTTAAAAAATTCAATGTAGAGTATAGCAAACAGCATTCTGGGTTTTTTGTGTGTCTGTTTTGGTATGTGTTATGTTGAGGACTGAATTCAGGGCCTTCTCACTGAGCTTCATCCCCAGCCTTTTTTCCCCCTTGAGACAGGGTCTCATTAAGTTGCTAAGTTGCCCACGCTGGGCTTGAACTTGTGATGCTCTTGTCAGCATTCCAGAGTTCTGGGATTATAGGTGTGCCCCACACTGCACCCAGCATAATAATTTTTAAGTGGAGTTATTCATTAATTAGAATGAGGGCAGTCTTACAGATTTTCTCCAAAGTTACATAAATGAATAACCCTCCAGGTTTTCCGCTTGTACTGACCACATATCAAAAGCATACCGTACATTCTTATTTTATGCGTGCAGCTTCCCTCATTCCTCATGGAGATTATACTGCAGAGAGTGGCTTGGTGTTCGTGACTTTCTGCAGATTGATTGATTGAGTGATTGATTTGTCTTTTTGAGTTAGGGTTTCACTATACAATTCAGGCTGGTCTTGAATTCACTTTGGAGCTCAGGCTGGCCTTGAACTAACAGAGATCCTCCTGCCTCAGCCTCACAAGTACTGGGATTATAGGCATGCACCACCACGCCCAGCTTTCTGCATCTTTAGAGTATAGTTCTCAACAGCTTGGTTCTCTTGACTCCATCAGTCACAAAAATGAGCCACCTGCAAGTCTTAGCAGCCAAACTTCGGGCTGTTGGTCCTGTGACATCACACTGGTTAGCTTGTTTATGCTTGTAGCTATTCTGCAGTCTTTTCAGCTGAATGTTCTCTACCTTAGAAGCAGGAAAGCACTACCCAGCTGCCAGAGTGACTCATGTCTGTGTATGTGATAGCTTTGAATTACATTCACTGGCTAAGTAATTTACTGGTTGTTGATTGCTTATTAAAAGAATAAGTAACAGGGTTTGACGGAACTGGAAGCCTACTTCTTTATTAAAAACTAGAGCCAAGAACAACTTTATCTGCTTTCACATGTTACTTTTTATTTTAAAAAATGTATGTGCTTTTCTTTATAGTCCAACAGATATTAAACTATTTCCAATTTGCACAGGGTACTGGGCTAGCCTGGCAGGTGACGTAACAAGAAGAAAATACAATTCCTGCCTTCAGAAGGCTCATCATCTACTCCCGGGAAGAAGGAAAAGAATGACGTAATGTAAGGTGGATAGGAAAGTGTGAGCAAAATGATACGATTCAGAAGAGTGAGAGGTCTTGTCAGGGTCAAAGAAGGGTTCAGGGAGGGGATGCGAGGGAGACCTTTGAGGGATGAGCGGCGTGTTCCTAGGAGGAGGGGACCTGGGCAGAAGACATGAACAAGCCGCGTAGTGTGCGTGGCTTAGGAGGTATGCACAGAGAGACAAAGTTGGTAGTGAAGTCTACGCTGGAGACTGAGAAAGAGACTTTTAGAATTGTGAGGCTGATAGAGGCATCTAGAGTGGGCTGGAGTGGAGACCCATTAGGGGGTTAGTGGTATTGCAGTGGAGGTTACAGAGCCGAGAAAAATGAAACCCATTGTAGGAGAACAGAACAGTTAGAGACATCAGGCCTTGGCAGGTTATTGAGGGGAAGGAAGAATCAAAGATAACCCCAAAGCTTTGAAGCCCAGCGCCACGAAGAAGAATGGGACCGTTAGCAGAAATAGAGCAGCTGAGATTCAGCACGCTCTTCTGCCCAAAGCCCATTTACCTAAACCAGTTCGCTTGTTCACTCAGTTCATAGAGAATTCAGAGAGACATCAGGGTGAGAAGCCTGTCTGTGCGAGGAGGTGGAAAGTTCTATTTGCGGATATGTTAAACTTTCTTTCCACAAGGTTTGGGATTTTATTTCCTTTACTGTTAACTTCTGATGCAAACAAATGGAGATTATCTTTATCCCTCTTCTGCCCAAGAAGGGGGACAATCAGAAGTACATAACTGAAGCTGTTTTGTTTCAAACAAATGAATTAAATATTTTGACTTGTTAGGCAAATTCATCTACTTCTAATATTTCGCCTTTCCTCCCACTTACATACCTTTTACTTTTTGGTTTTATAAAAAGTTATCTTAGTTGCCTCTGCAAAGCAAAATAATGGATGCAAAAGTGCTTTGAAAATTCTAAGAGATATGCACATATTAATATGATAAATTGTTAATAACTTTCTTAAAGCTGCCTATGGGAAATAGAGGGTTTTAAAAAAATTTACATTTATATTCATATCTTATACACCAGATAATTCTCTTATCTGATTCCGAAATACTGATTCATAGGCTCTAATTTTATTTAAAGTATATTGTGCTGGGTATGGGGGCTCATGCCTGTAATCCCAGCACTCGGGAGGCTGAGACAGGAGGATGGTTGCAAGTTCGAGGCCAGCCTGGGCTACAAAGTGAGCTCAAGGTCAGCTGGAACTGCATAACAAGACCCTGTATCAAAAAGACAAAAAAAAACCAAAAACGGTAAATTGTGATTTTTGTTGTTTTCTATCCATAGGTTCTATCCATTCTATCCATATATCTAAATACCTGCCAGGTTATTTAGAATATAGTATTCTAATTTATGAAATGCTCACCATTGAAAAATGTTGATTAGTTGAAACACATTAGCTTTCCTTTTAATTTCAGTTTGTACATATCATGACCTTTTAGTTTCACTTAGAGCTAACTAAAACATTAGAACCACTCATAAGAAATTAAAACTAATGATTAGGGTGCTATCCAAATCATCTATACCTACACATAAGGTTGTTTTATATATGGCATATGTATATACATCACTCATATATGCATATATATTTCAGTACTTTGTTCAAGTTTTTATTATTTGTTAGAATATATGGTGGGTCTGTATGAACATCAGAACCACAGTGACATCTTTTAAACAGATTGCCACAGATTGCCTAAAATATGTCACTTTTCTTTTTTTTGGTACTGGGAATCGAACTCAGGACCTCACTCTTGGCAGGCAAGCACTGTGCCATTGAGCTGTGTCCCCAGCCCGGTATATCTCATTTTCAAATTGCAGTTTGGCAACCTTAGATCCAATGTGCAGTAAGCACATTTGAAAGCATTTTCAGGTGATCCTTGACGGGCATGTTGCTTCCTGAGGTCTAAAAGATACTTTCCAAATGATAGGAAAATTTTTACCCTGGGAAACTTCGAGTTTTGGGGGTCTCTAAAATTAACTTTAAAGATAAATCATGTTTTGATGTGTAGTTTATTTTCTTCATTCTCTTGTAGACACACATACAAAGACAGACATAGATGCACATTGCACTTTGGAACTTTCTCAGTTATGAAAGCAGAGCTCATTTTTGTTTAAGGCTCTGGCTAACTATAGGAGATGAATTTAGGCAAACTGAAATGATGATAGAGATCAAGGGGTAACTTATGTCACCTCTGTTTCCACAGTAGCCTAGAGGGATACCACATTCCTAGAAAAAGACTTCAAAGACTGGAAAGGGATAATTTGGTGCTCTGAGAGCCATCCACAGAGTAGCAGCAAGTGTAACCCCCACGGTCCCCAACTCCTCCTCCTCCTCGCAGTTTTCTGGGATGACTCATTTCCCTCATGGAGCTTTCTTCCCCTGCGCAGACTTTCTTTGGTTGGTGAGATCCTTCTTGCTGGCTGTCTGCTTGCGACCAAGTTGCTCCACTACGCTCCGTTTACCCTCCCTCCCTCCCTAGCTCCTGCCGCCAGTGTTACAGTTACCAGGTGTGCCTGTTAGAATCACGAACTCTTACGCTTTCATTGCCTTTTCACATCCCTCTCTCCCAGCTAACAGTTTAGAATGAGATCCTTGGTGGGAGTTAGAGAAATATTTACAGTGGCATCACTAGATAACCCATTTGAGGAAAAAGAAGATCCTTTCCTTCTCCATCTATTTTAGAAACACAGTAACCATTCAAAAAAATAAACAACTCAATGAGCAAGAAGTAACATTGGCCACACACCCAGGAAAAACATGGGCCAATCTGGAGTCAGGACTGAGGATTGCCATGGCAAGTTGCAGAAGCCCAAGATGACCACCTCGCCCTCACGCGTGTACACGTGGGTCTTTACTTCGGGAATGTCTGATGAGAAGACCAGCCTGGGAGAGAATTTTCAAAGGTAGTTGACTCAGGTCAGCGCCAGTTAGGGGTGCCTTCCTTCCTGTCCATCTGAGTTGCAGGCTGACACCCATTCCTCATTTGTGGCATCTCCCCAGTAGGAAAGGTAAATCGGAGGAATCTTTCTTCCACAAGGACTGTGGGGCTGTACCGACAGGATTAGATAAATGATATGTATTGCACAGCTTCTTGAATGTAATTGTAAATTTAGTTATCTTTATTTATTGTAAGCTAAGTAGATAAAAAGATGTGCTTACTTTAGCACCGATAAAATTGCTGTTTCATCATTCTTGCAGTATATAAGATGAATGTGCTATAAAGTAAAAAGGACATAGCACCAAAGCCAAGCTAGTTATGTGTGTTAAAGTTACATAAATAATATAGTTTAATATTCAGTACTAATTTTAATGTATCACTGGGAAGTGGCCCATAGTTTTCCTTTCCTCTTTACTAAATCCTAGGAGAGGTTCCACTTTTCAAAATACAGCTAATGTGTGGGAAGAAAATCACATTTTTAATAACCTAGCAACTTATTTTAGAATGAGCACTGCCATTTTAATCAAATGAAAAATACCTGCACATTTTCCAGAATAGAAAGTCCCAGTGAGCAGATCAAAAACAGGATAAAAGGCTCTGGAGAAAGATTTGTGAATCTAAACTACACATTCTTAAGGCCCTAGAGATACACAACTGTCACTTCAAAGGAAAGAGTTGTACGGTCTTTGGTAAAAAGAGAATGAGACCGTGCACTGTGCTGCGTGTGTTCCTGAGGTAGGAGCTCCCTCCGGAGCCCATTCTCTGCGCACTCTGGGCCTGCTGGCCTGGGCCCATGTTCGAGGGAGCCTTTTAACTCTCAGTTCGTCTCAGAATGAGAGAGTAGGTTAAAGGAGGGCATTAAAGGAGTATGAAAAACTCTCTCCAACGAGCTTCTCGCAAAGTCTGTGAACCACAACTCTTTGTTGTGCATTGGGTGTTCTTATTTATTTTATCTTATTTATTGACCTTTTTTTGAGACAGGGTCTTGCTATGTTGCCCAGGCTGGCCTGGAACTTGGGATCCTCCTGTCGCAGCTTCCTAAGTATCTGGGAATTCCGGTGCACACCACTGTGCCTGGCTAGCATGTTCTTATTTACATCAAACACAAATAAGGATCTAGTCAAACAGAGAAATCGTTAGATTTAGATTGGGCTGCTTCTTGACCTCAGTGTATTCTGTCATTGTGTTTGCATAGTCATATGCCAGATATAGTAGGAGCATGGGCTGGAGTTAACAGATTACTAAGGGAGGTACACCATAGGTGTGGAAAGGTGGGTCCTAGCCCTAAGTGTGCATTTGCACTTCTTTTTTGGATTGTATCTCAGTCTCTTAAAGTGAGGTAGAAGCTGTGTCTTCTGCCTCCGTGTTTATGCCGTCACTGTGCTCCTTTCTCTTATTTTTTTGCTATAGCAACTAATGGAGACAGTGAGTCCTCATTAAACAAGAGGATCAACAGCAGCACTGTCCATTTATCAATCATCTACTATATGTCTGTCAGTGTACTAGATTTTAAATACACTATCTCTAGTCCTTTTTACCGGACTCTTTTATTTCCACTATATTTTTAGCTGATAAAAATGAGTCTCAGGGGCTGGGGATTTAGCTCAGTGGCACAGCTCCTGCCTGGCAAGCGCAGGTCGTGAGTTTGATTCCTGGTACTGGAGAAAAACCAAAAAAAAAAAAAAAAGAGGCTCAGAGGAGTAGATAGCTGGAAAGTTACGTAAGTAGAAGACGGCAATACCATGATTAAAATTCTGGTTTATACACCACATAGCCGAATAGCCATGAGGATATGTTATAGTTTATAGCTATTAGACATGAACTCTTTACTTTTTTTTTTTTTTTAATTTTAAAGAATAAAAGAAGGATAACATAATAATAGGGGGGACTTAGCAAATTACACACAAAATGGTAGGAAATTATCAATGGTTATCGTTTTACATATTAT
>NW_004955403.1:33700260-33717126 GCF_000276665.1 Chinchilla lanigera | reverse complement strand
ACTGTTTCTCTGTGTCATGATAGATCTCAATTGAGCTGTGGCGGCCGGCCTAAGGGCCAGCGTGCAATAGCGCTTGCCGCCGCATGGCTCCCCATGCGCCGGGGGCCCACCCTCCAGCAGCCAGCAGGCAGGAAGCTAGCCAGCCAGAAGGCTGGCGCTCCCCACCCGCAGCTCCCTGTGCGCCGGAAGCCCTCCTTCCGGGGAACAACGAGGACATGAACTCTTTAAAGAGAAAAACAGAGGAAGTTAGAAAAAGATTAAAAAAAAAAACAAAGGTTTTATATTTCATTGTTGCACAATTTTTTCCTTCCTCTAAGACACTCTCAGCACTGGTAATATTTGAGTTTGATAATTCTTTGTTATGGGGGCTGTTCTTTATTTACATAGAAGGATGTTTATCACCATCTCTAACACCTGTACTGTATGTTGGGAGCGCACATATACACCCAACACCCTCCCTACATTCATACTTATCACTTTGGCACATAGCCTCTGGAGCACAGAATGGCCTGAATAAGAATAGGTGTTCTGGGGGCTTAGCTCAGTGGCACAGCGCACAAGATCTTGAGTTCGATTTCTGGTACCGGAAGAAAAACTAAAAAAAAAACAAAGAATAGGTGTTCTAATAGGTAATGCAAGGTAATGTTTTGGCAAGAGGGGAATGGCATGATAAAAAGAAAAAGGAGATTTAAAATACTGGAGGTAAGCATAGGGACAGAAAAGTGCAGTGGAACAAATAAATATAAAGACTTTGTCCTGAGTAAAGTGAAGTTAGTTATTAGAAGTGGAGGATTTTGTAAAGCTTTATCATGGAAATGATCTAAATGTTATCAGTGGCAATGCAGTAACTATGAATATGTAGTTATGTCTTTTTCTCTTTCATTTTTGGATAACTAAGAGTGAGGTGAAGGGAGCCACATTTTTTCCCATGTATTAGTCAGCTTTCCTGTTGCTGGCCTGGGCCCATGTTCGAGGGAGCCTTTTAATACCTAATACAATACAACTTACAACTTAAAGGAGAGATTTACTTTGGTTATGGTTTCAGGGCATTCAGTCCATGGTTGGCTGGCTTCAGGCAGAAACACCATTGCAGAAGGGCATGGTGAAGGAAAGCTGTGTATTTCATAGCAGCTGAGAAGCAGCCCTGGGGAATAGTGCCGGAGAGGAAGGGGCGAGGAACCCAAGGTCATGCCCCCATGATACACCCAGTAAATATTTGTGGGGTACAGTGATACTTCAGTACATATATATAGTGCCAAGTGATCAGATCTGGGTAATTGGCATATCCATCACCTCAAACATTTATTAACTGTGATGGGAACATTCAAATGCTTCTCTATAAGCTATTTTGAAATACACATTTAATTCTTGTCAGCCATAGCTCTCCTACTGTGCTATATAGAACATTAGAAGCAATTTCTTTCCCTTTCATAATGTCTGTTGTACATTTTGGGTTTTACTTACTCTTTCAGGTTCTTATACTAGGCAGACCATATGATGTTTACACACGTGGATCCGATTTATTTCACTTGAGTATCGTCTGTTATCCCTAGTTGCATCCATTTACCTATAAAAGCCTTAAGTTTATCAAAGACAACAATATGCAATATAACAACCATTGGTGAATTCCTACCATCTTGTCTAGAGAAGCTCTGTATGGTTTCTATTTTTTTATTATTTTTTATTCTCTTTAATGGTTTGATCAATCTTGTATTCTTACATCTGGTAATCTGAGCAACTTTGTTGAAGATAACAATATGTAATACAGCAACAATTGTTAATTTCTATCATTCTGTTTTGAAACCCTGTATTGTTTTTATTGTTTTTGCTTTGCTTTGTTTTTGTCTATGTTGTTGTTATTTTGTTACTGCTTTTTTATTCTCTTTAAAAGAAAACAGAAAAGAACGCCAGAAATTCTCCCTCCTATCCACCTGCATTCCTGTACCTGTTAACTGTTCTCTGTCCGTCTCCCCGTCCCCTTCTCTTCCCAGCCTCTGGTGACCGCTATTTTCTCCATTTCTATGAGATCGACCTTCTTGGCTTTCACATAAAAGTGAGAATGTGAGAATTTGTCTTTTGTAAAATATTGGTTCACTGAGTAATGCAGATCTTCCAGATATTTTATGATATAATGATAACAACACAGTTTTTGGGGTCACCATCAATCTCATCGTGAAAGTCTTTAACACCTCTGTGAGGATGTCACATTTCTAAAATTCTAAGTTTTGTCTGTATAAAATTTTCTTGGAGAACAAATGATGTCAGTTGTTTTCTTTGAAGTGATAGGCCTCCCTTCATTCATGCTCAGAGGATGCCAGAGAACCCAGTCTGAGTCACCACAATTTGTCCATTGGTTCCTTTGAATGAAAATGGCATTCTATGAAAAATCAGCTTGTAACTCAATCTCATCAGCACTTTTCCTTGAGATGGCCCTCATTCTGTAATATGCAACAGAAGTCCTTTATGCATACTTCCTATTTTGTCTCACAGTATTAAAAGGCATGTACTCAAGGGCAAAGTTTAAAATCAATGTCCTCATAAAAGAAAACTTACTGCTTCATTAAAGACGTGGAAGGTGGTAGCATTTGTTTTACTTTTAGTGTGCAGCAGTGAACGCTACCAGAAACACGAGTGCCATCTGATGCTGCTGCCTTGATTTGTGCCAAAGCAGGAGCAGTTTTACCAGCCTTTCTTTTTGTACCACTGCAGTAAATGTTAATCCAGTGAAAAAGGTAATAAGATCTTAACATTATCATGAAAAGAATTACAGCCTGACAGAAAGAGTCTTGGGGATCCTGAAGATCTTTTGATCATACCTTGAGAAGAAGCATTGTTGTAGGTTTTAGAATGAACTAGATGACCGATGGTGACAATAATGAAACTTTAGGAGAAAAAATTTGTCATCTTCAGCCTTCTACTGTGATCACTGACAAATACAATATATTTTTATAAAGTTAGATCTGATCAATGGTAATTCCCCCCTGATTCTGTGGTTAGCATGATATAGATGAGATAACTGAGATGCTTACTTAATCCAAAATTGCATTGATCTCTGCTTTAATTAAATGATAAAGAGGAACATCATTTTATATTTTACAAAAGTACTAGGACATCTATAAAAGAATAGATGACCAGATAGCATGAAATCCTATCTCTACACAAATTTCATAGGAATGATGGGTAAAGTACTAGGCAAAATTGTCAGGCTGTGATATTCTTGGCATAGAAATTATTTAAAATGGTATAATGCAGCCAACCTCCAAATTGAAGAAATAAGTTAGTTTGCTGTTGTCATAATGACTAAAAGAATTAATTCACGGGAGCAAATAGAATCCAAACACAAGTATTCAAAGTTCAGCAGTCTGTTAGTTGGGTACTTCAGTATAAGTGACTGCCTTTGGAATTTCAGGTATTCATAACCAGATGTTCAAAACATCTTGTATTTCTTAAAGTGTAGAGGTGGTGCTAGGATACACTTTATATAAACACATCAGAAAATAAGGTCAGTAAGTGTTTACATAATGCAAACTTTATGTTGGTTATTATTCCAATGACCTGAGTTCTAAACTGCTACCAATGAGCACTGCCATATGCTAAAAACAAGTGCCACGGCTCTACGAGTCTTTAATGAAGCAGGACAGTTGCACAGCTCATCCATGAGAGGCCTTCCCCTTTAGCAAAGTCCTAGACAAAAAAAGGGCATTGTACCATGAGTAGTGCTTATATAGATGCTATATTACCTTTGAAGTTAGTCTTAGGACCACATTCTCAATAGCAAATATAGCAACTTGCAGGCATACTTTAATTTTTCCAGCCCTCTTCTATGTTTAAAGGAATTATCTTTCTATATTTAAGACATATTTGCTATGTGAAACCTGAATAGAGGAGCACATTATTTTCGTTCTAATGCTTGTAAAACTTTAAGCAGATACACAGTAGAATCAGAAAAATTCATCCAAAGTTAGTGTAACTAATTTGTGGAAAGTTATGACACCAAACAGAATTGTCATGACAAAGTTAACCCTACAAGACAATGAGGTAAGTCTTATTTCCCCATCTCAGTGACCATCGTGAAGTACAGTGTATGTATGTATCTACCTTGTGGTGTTGATTCTTGGTTTTCTCTCCTTATGTGATCTGAGTTCTTTGTACACATAGCAGTATCAAGTGAAATACTGTTCTCTCATATTCTTCTGTTAGTCTCAGTCCCCTGCTTTATGAAAAGAGGAGGTTGTTGGCATTTTTAACAGAAATCTTTTCTTCAGATGCGTTTTCTCTTCCAATGACTTTCTAGGCAACTCTATACTTTTATTGTTGGTACCTTTGTAAAACTCCGGGTCTTCAAACCAGGCTGGAAACCTTTTCCCTGTATGTCTTCCAAGGTCTTGCTCACATTAAAGCTATTTTTTCCTTGTATGTATATTCTCCCTTTGGTGTTCTACCATGTTTCCCTAGACACAAAGGCTGAATAGAGCCAGCCAGCAAAGCAACTGGTGTGCAGCTGTGATCACTTGAGCTTGAGTGCTTTGTTTTGGTATTGCCTCTTCCTGAATCCTTGAATGTCTGAGGGGGCCTGGCAACTTCTGGGCCACTGCCAGGTGTGACAGCAGTAGATATGGCGTCTATTAACTCCACTGCACATTATCCCTGCCCAAGCAAGCATTGCTTTGATTTCAGCACTTCAGCAATTTGCACTTGTTTGGCAAAACTTGCACTTGGTGTGCAGCCACTCAGCACTCTGCCCAGCCTGGCAGAGAGAGCATCGGTCTGACAGCCAAATTACCACGCTTACCCTTCTTTGGTTTCCCTAGAAGCAGACTGGGAACTAGGCTGGATTAGCTAAGGAGACAACCAGCCATTTTTCTTTGGCAAGCTCAACCTTGTTAACATTTCCAGGATATAACCATGTTATGAGAATGTCTCCTGTTAACCTTTGGATGTGCCAGCTCCTAGCACAGAGGGAAATCCATTTTCCATGCAGACCAAGATGTAAATGTCCCGCTTTTCCCTATCTAGGGATAATTAATGTTTGTTGAGTATTTGTCATGTTTTTTTCCTATGCATCTGTATACATTCATGAATTTAAATGCATAAAAGCTTACTTCGTATTCTAAGAACTCATCATATCCCATGCTCCCTATGCTTCAGCCTCTCTAGCCTTCTCTACATCACATCAGTCATGGTTAGCGTGCTGCCTGCCATCCCAAGCAGCACTCACATGCTCGCTATTCGTAGCAGTGATGGGGATGTATTTATTTTTCTCTGTCTCTGTCTCACTCCCTTTTTCTCCTCTCAGACATATAAGCTTATCTTTAATTCTTTCATACTCTGTAGTTTTTTGCACTTGCCATCCTCTTCTGAGTCCATATCTTCACTTTTATCGCAGTCCTCAGATATCTCAGATAAACTGCTAATCAGAACGAACAGGAGGAGCTGGGGATTTAGCTCAGTGGCACAGCACCTGTCTGGCAAGTGCAAGGTTGTGAGTTCGATTCCTGGTACCAGAAAAAAACAAACAGAAAACCAAAAAAACAGAACAAACAGGAGGCTTTCGGAAAACGTGTACTTTTCAGAGTCACACGGTAGCTTTGAAAGGAAATGGCACAGATACTTCAAGACCCTTGCATGTGAGGTATCAGATATGTCATAGATTTGTAGAATTTTAGAGCTGAGGGTGGCCAGAGAGCTCCCTTGGTGCTCTTCCCTCATCTTGTGGACAAAGTCTCCAGTCCAAACAGTGAGCGGCCATTAAGGTTTAAGTGGCTACTAGGAAGTCTTCTAGGACCTTTCATCATACCAAGTGAAACATCGGGGAAGTCTTTTTAGCAAAGGTATAGTTTCAATGTATTCATTGTGGCACATTCATGAAACATGTTTGTAGTAATAAAAATTTTTTCTTAAGAGTAAAATAGGCCAGGTGTGGTGGAGCATGCCCGTAATCCCAGCACTCAGGAGGCTGAGGCCGGAGGATTGCCATGGGTTCAAGGCTAGTCTGGGCTACATAATGAGCTCAAGCCCAGCCTAAACTACACAGTAATACCCTGTTTCCAAAAAATACAATACAATACAATACAATACAATACAATCAATATTAGAAATCCCAAAGCGACTCTTTACCTGTAGGCATACAAAATCCTGACTATATGTAGGAGGGCCTTTTAAATCTAAATTGGGACAAGTCACACTAAGAAGAGAACAGAAAGGTACTTACGTAGGTACCTCGGGTCCAACACTAGAGGTTTGGTGCTGATGGAACAGGCGAATTTTACCATTGTAGCATGCCTCTCCCCTAGATCATCCTCCAGCCTGAAACTCATACCTGAAAATGAGAGATGCTCCGAAAGCTTTTCATTCAGCTGTCTGTACAATTCTGGGATAACGGATTTGCACACCTGAGGGCATGTTGAACTTGTGAGCAGATCACTAGCCAGTGGGCTCAGCAGTGGCTTTGCCTTAGCTTAGGGGCAGCAGAGAGCAGAGGTCCCTTTGCAGCAGAATCCATCTCAGCAGACCTGAGCTCAGGGAAACATGGGGTACCACGTGACCCCCACGCTGCTGAGCCCAAAGTAGTGTACCTTAAACCCCATACAGAGCTGGAAAGAGTTATAAGAACAACACTTAGCATTTCAAGAGCTTTCATTTCCTTTTCTGGAAAATATGCCTCATAAAGTTACCTGTGATAAAGAACATGAAAGGCATCTCACATAGTAGTAAGGGGAGCACCACTGGTTGGTGGTCTGGATGGTCAAAGGTCATCTTTAGCCCTACGTGGCTAGAGAAACCTGTGGAAGCTCTTGTGCATCAGTTTCTCATCAAGCTAGGTGTGCAGTATTCACCCGTGTCCTTAGAGCACACTCCCCTCATCACTGTCATCCTGCCATCTAGTAAATGAGCAGGAAGAGTCCTGGAAAAGGTGAGAAAATACAGAGCTCTTAATATCAGCATGATACAAAGAAACGTGTGTGTCCTGTGTGCTGGTTGTTTAAATCTCTAATATGCATCAAGAGAAACGAAAAAAATTCATCATGGGGTAGGGTTTAGTATTTAAATAATGCTATATATATATATATATATATATATATACACACACACACTCTTCATAATAATAAATACCGCTGTCATTTCTGAGAACGTAAATATGTTCTCCATATAACCATGTGATTGACTCTAGGTATCTTTGTTTCCTCAGCTATGATCTAATCAAGAGACCACATTGTCCCATTAAAAATAGCTGTGTTATAAATGCTTACTACTATTACTAAGTGGTAAATACCAGTCTCTGTCTCTGTCTCTCTGTCTTTCTCTGTCTCTGTCTCTGTCTCTGTCTCTGTCTCTGTCTCTGTCTCTGTCTGTCTCTTTTTCTTTCCCCTTTCGATACCTTCCAGTAGTTTTCCAGGCATATTTTTATAAATAACGTCTTTGACTATTTTACATATTGTTCCTAACTTACTCTGACTTTTTCAGTGTCCCTATTCATTAATGTCCTATTCTGTCATAATATTGCTTTCAAAGCATACATTTAATTTTAATTGAGAGAATGTGATTCAGTCCCTGTCTTTCACATCTTGCACATTATTCTAGAAGGCAGAAGTATTTGCCTAATAAAGAATGGAAGTCTAAACTGGGGGTAATGGTGCAGCCTGTAGTTTCAGCTACCTGGGAGGCTGAGACAGATGGATTGTAAGTGCAGGGCCAGCCTGAGCAACTTAGTGAGACCCTGTCTCAAAATAAAAATTAAAATGGCTGGGTGTAACTCAGTGGTAGAGGATTTTCCTAGCATACATGACACCTTAGGTTTAATACTCATGCCCAGTATTACAAAACAAACAAACAAACCATAAAAGAAAACTAGAATAGAAACTCATCTACCTAGCATACTTCCCCTTTGTGGGATAGTCCAAAAGAATGGCAGACATTATAGTTGACTTTTTGTTTCATTTAATTTGTTTTGGTTTTGTTTTTTTGAGCAAGGTCTTGCTATATAGTCCAGGCTAGCCCTGAGTGCTGTAATTACAGGCATGCACCACCATGCCTGGCTGTTTTTATCTTTTCTTAATCAGTACATGTTTGTGGTACTTTATGACTACTTTCATTATGAGTATTTGGTACATACACATGACATGCCTTGGCTTTCTTTTTTTTTTTTTTTTTTAACATTTTCTCCTCTCTCCTCCTTTCCCCCTTCCTTCATCTCTTAGACTTTTGAAATGTTTTTCCCCCAGTGCTGGGGATCAAACCCATAGAGCTGGCTTTTCGAACTATATCTTTATTGATGAAATGTTGTTTTCTGTGCATCTGCATCTCAATATATAGTCAGTTTTCATTGTCCTTGATAGTTAATGTTCTAGGTTCCTGCAGGCCTTTAGTCACAACATTTGCACCAGTGGATTGGTGTATCACTTTGTTTCAGGTGCATTTGTGTTCTGAGACACTTTATTTTATGTTCATTGTTGACTAATTAACATGCAGTTCAGGGCCAAGAGCACTATAGCTCATGCCTGAACAAAGCTTATGTAATATGGATTTTCTCCATGAGAATTTTTTCCTGTGCTACTTTGTTTTTGTTTTGTTTTTCTTCGGTACCGGGAACTGAACTCACGACCTTGTGCTTGCCAGGCAGGCGCTTTTGTCGCTGAGCTAAATCCCCAGCCCCCTCCTGTGCTACTTTGTGCTCAGGAATGCTGGATATCCCTTTGGCATTATGCGTTGGGTCACTTTAAACAGCAAAATCACCAACAAAAGGGAGAAAAATGTGGCATTAAATACAGAGTCCGCCAAAAAATGTGTCCACACTTCATCAGTTCACCGTACTAATAAATGTCTGGAAGCTAATGGCGACCCCTGTGAGCACCCCTTGTAATTGCAGAGGCCAAAGGTAGCTTGTATGAATCTCATGATGTCGCAGTAAATTTAGTATTAAAGTATTTATACAAGTTTTTCTTTTTTCTGATGTATACATTTTTTGGCGGGTGGGCTCTGTGGTCTACAAAAGACATGTATTCCCTGTATGAGAGCAAAAGCAGAAGCAGAGCATCCACTTGTACGGCTCATTAGGCAACTCGTTTTGATCTACACAGAGACTATGAATAGTAAAAATCCACTAATAGGACAAATAACTTTTTACCTATGAATTTATACCAAAAATAAAGTCTAATGATGGCTTTTAGAACTATTAAGAACAAAAGGCATAGAATGTTAAGTTTTTCCATTTAAGGAACAAAAATAAATTGCCAAACTATTATTAAATGTACCCATAATTCACCTTTTTCCCCTCCCCACCCCACTTCCCCTGCTTTGGCCCCCACCTCCTTCTACAGACATCTCGCTGCTAAAATTGGCAGCGGAGGGAAGCTGGAGGCAGGCCAAGGTGTGCTCCAGAGAGGCTGCTGCAGTTGGTGGCATGAGCTATGGAACACAGGAGGTTTTCTGCACTGTCTGGAATATTTATTAGATGTAGTGCTGAAATAGTCTCTGTTGATTAGAGACCTAATCTGAATTTCAAAGGTGCTGATGACCATGTAAATGTGATAGTGTCAGACTCCAGGCCCAAGTGCATCACCTTTCCTGGATGAGTGAATGTTGCATTGAATCTGTTTAATATCCTGGTAACTGGGCTTCACTTACCTGGAATACTTATTAATTTTAGATTTTTCTCTCCCCTCCTCCTCAAGAGGAGTAATTTAAATTCTTTCCAGCTAGCATATACACAGAAGAATATTCCACTTGTTTCTTACTTCAGTCTTGGTCTCAAAGAAACGTACAACAGAGTCCAACAGACCATACCATGAAGCCTAATTGTAATAATGCAGGAAAAGAAATGTATGATTTCTGAGTATCAGAATTACAGGCATGATGCTTGGGGTTGTTATAGACTGCAGGGATCCAGTAAAACTAGGGACACCTTACTACCCTACCCTAGGGTATGATTATAGGGAAGTTGTTTACAAAAGCCCTGAAGTTTGTGCTATGGGTAATTTCACGGAGAAGTCTTTGACGTTAAGGCGGGAATATTTTGAAAGTCCATCCAGGACAGATGCCTTTTCTCTTTAAACTACGACAGTAACCCTTATAATTTCTGTGCTCCTCAGAATAAAGATTTAAGAGATTGGCATCAACTTCAGAAAATGATACATTATTTGGAACATTGTACTGAAACTTAGAAGAGCTGGCTTCTCTATTTAGATTTATAAATTATCAAAAGTTGGCACTGGCCTTTGGAAAAACTTTCTTCCAACAGAGCTCTCCTATCTTTGTTTGTGTTTCCCTTTCCCACTTAGGCACATTTATCTTTCTTCTAGCTGCTCCAACCCTCCAAGAAACAGTAGTCTTCTTGGCAGCTGTAATCTATGCAGGCTCCTGCTCTCTAACTACAGCTATCTGGAAGGACCACATAATTAGATGCAATTAGGTGGAGCAACCAGCAGGCATTGGTGGGAAAAACTGGCGGAACTGAAGTATAGAGGTAACTTAAGCAGCATTTGTAAATCTTTCAAATATCCTACTATTGGATCAAAATGGGAGTGCTTGCTCTAATTTCAGTCATAAGGTGGCACTCTTGTTCAGGGTAGCAGCATAGCTTTTAGGAGAAAAGAGGTATCAGGGACGGCTTTTGCCCAGGATTTGGTGATGATGAAACTGCCAGAGTAGTGTTCTGTTCACTGGAAGTTGTCCTGAGGAGCAATTGCATTTTAAAACATTTTGAAAGAAGAAAAGAATTACCTAGATTTAATAGACAGTTTAAAGAAAATAAAAGTCATCTATAATCTTACCTGTATTTTTTAAATATGGAATCAGATGTTATATAAAGTGGTGATGAAAATGCATAGTTAATGTTTAAATTTTTTAAAAAGTATTACTACATTAAAAGACATTGCCATTAATCCCCATCAAAATATCACCTCTTACCTTAAAGGCACTTATCCCATCGTTCTTGCCACTTCTGGAAGTAGTTCTGGAAGTCCTCTTTCCTGAGTGTCTTTTTGAAGTGTGCTCAAAAATACGATGAAAGCTGCTGTCAAGTGCCATCCGGTGGGAAGGCAGACTGTGAAAACGTTATGGTGTGTCTTCACCCACCTTATTCACCAGCTGTGGCGCGTGGAGCTCTGGCTTCTTCTCACACTCCAGTGAAATCGTTTAAGTCAATTCGGGACATTGAGGCAGCGACAACAGCACAACTAAAGACCCTCCTGAAAGGGAACTTCTAGATCTGCTTTATAAAGTGGCAGGGTGGAGATGAGAATCAGTGTGTTCAAAGTGAGAGGAGTATTTTGAGGCGTGATCGATGACATTGTATCTTTTACTGTAATGATTTTAAAAAGCTGGAACAGTCACTGTATTTTTCAGTCATACTACATATTATTTCATAAGTAGCATTTTGAAGATGTTTTGAACTTCTGTACACATTTTTATGTCTCCTTAAATGTTTTTCTCACAGCACCAGTGTACTAGCCTTATGATAGGTGTTCTGCTGCAGGAATGATCACAATTTATTTTGCCAGTTCTTTATTTTGAGATATTTGGAACTGTTTCTAGTTTCTCACTACTGGAAACATTCCATAATGAACAAACTTGTGGTTCACTTTTGTGCCAGTTGTTAGTTATTTCAATCAGATAGTAATGCAGAGGGTGACTAACCTTCCCTTTGACCTGGGTTCTTCCCACTCGGAGTCTCCCCTCTATTCCCAATCAGTCCCTGCTGCATGTGCTTTCACCCCATCCTTAGTAGGGTTCTTTGCCCTTTTCCTTCTCTCCTTTCTCTCGCCATCTCACTCTCTGTGACAGTCCCTCCCTGTCTGTACGTGGGCTTACCTAGAGAGCTGTTAGAAACCCGGAGACTCTGAGGAGACAGTGAAACAAACTGGTGATGCATTTTTGCAAGATGACAATTGGCAAAAACTCACTTGCTCACATGTGTTAAAGTCCTTGTGTTCCCTGCCAGGTTTTAAGTGAGCTCAGATGTTTTTCAAAATTTTGATTCGAGACTTCCTGGCATCTGCCTTCTTCAGGTCAATTATTAACATACTCTCTTGCTTCTTCTTTTATAATTTCTTGGATGGGATAAACCTTTTGGTGCTAACTTCATTTTAATCTTGGCGACTCATTAGCCTCAGAAGGGTTTGACCTTTCTGGAAAAGTATAATGAAGCAAAGCTATAAGTGAGAAGTAAAGATTTCTCAAAGTAATTCTCCTTAATATTTATTAAACATCTCATATTTATCAAGTATATTACATGCTAAATTGAACTTGGTAATACTTTTAACAAGATAAATTGCTAAATATGGTAATATGTTCTTATGAGCCCAGTAATTGCCTGTCCTGTGAATGAACAAATGCTAACTATTGTACATTATGTGCTTTTTTCCACGTTTGTAATAAAAACTTTACAGTGGAGTCTTCAAGAAATGATCTAATGCAGTAGTGGTGAACCTGTGGCACACCTGTTATTGTGTTATTCTTTTAAGACAAAAGATGTCAACGTAGAGTTGTTTTTTCTAAGCTAAAACCTCAGTGTTCATGTTTAATTGCAGTGTTGGCACTTTGTGATAAATAAGTGGCTTTTGGGTTTGGGGTTGGTACTCAGTCCCTAAAAGGTTTGCCATGACAGATTTAGTGCCTCTCCTCATTTTTCTGTGAAGACATTAGTGTCAATTTCTGTTTTAGATGTCCCTCAGTAAATATTGGGCAGCCTACGTTGATAACTCCTGCAGTATCTAGCTATCCTCTCCTGGATATGCACTAACTCCTCTCCGTGCACTAACTCTAACCTAAAGTTCCCATGCCTCTACTGTAACCTTAGACCTCTTCTTCAGTCATTAACAGTGCTGCTGTTTGCTGGTGGAAGTGTAAGTCCTCCACATGGTTGATAGATTTCCTGATTGTAATTAGAGTATACTGAGGAGGCGCACCATCACTCACTGAGTGATGGCGTGTAGACTAGAAGACAGCTCAATAAACATTTTAAGGAGTGTTTGCAAAGTGTGATTTTCAAGTCTGTGTTGAACTTAAATCCCAACTTTTTCTCAGCCCACCTGTTTTTAATGACTTGCACTTACTTTGTTTAAATGCCATTGGTCTCCTTTAAAGCCTTCATGAAAAACAGCCCAGTGAAACTCATTACTGTACTGAGCATAAGGACATCCCTTGTTGAAGGAAAAAACAGTTTATCTAGACTTTACACTGAGAATGTTGTGCTTCTTCTCAACAGCTGATTCGTAAAACTCAGACCTAACCAGATTTTCCTGCTGGCGAAGTCAAGCCCGACTATAGCTAACCTGTAAGAAGGACGGGAGTGGGTACCCTGGCCACCTTGTTGCACAACTCAGGGTGGAGCTGTTCGCAGTGTATTCTTTACGAAGAGTGCCTCACAGTCCTGTACACAGGAGTTGGTGGCCTCAGCTGTGCACTTTTAAGACCTTATTCTTGATTGTGTATTCTACCCCCACCCATTTCTTTATCCGTTTTTCCCTTTCTATTTTTAATTTTTGTAATGAGTTGTGTGGAGGCCTTCATAGAATAAGATGCAGAATAAATTAACTAAGTCATACATGTAAACCTTTATTTGCTCATGCTGTTAATGTGTTTACATTCATGCCTGGCACCCCATGTTGATCCTTACTCCTGTTGGGGGCTGTTGTTTAAGCTCAAATATATTGGTGTTTGATAAGCTGGCACTTCTATAAAATTAGAATATGGCATGGAAATGCGTATATGGAATGAGAGTCCAATATAGCTATAAACATATGGCTCACACTGTGAAATGTTCTTTTTTTTCTTTCCCAGGGAGTTTTGAAAAACTATACAAGAACATATGTCCTATCCTAGAACTCCCTGCCAGACTTTTTCCTAAATTATGGCTTGAGATTTTAGATCATTACCTGGACCCATTTGTCTGAGAATATTTTCTTTTCAAAAAAAAGGAAATTTGAAGACAATTACCCAAAATTTATAGGGCAACAGTCTTAGTTTTTCTTAACAGATTTAGTGTCCTAAACCTTTAAAGTCAGGTGAAAATCCTCCAGTGTGTGCAGTCATTTTCGTTGGTGGTCATGTATTCTTTGCGAATGGGTAAAAATAAAAAATTCATTTTCCTGTTCGTGTTGTAAGCATATATTTGTAAGTAATCTTAGTAAATCTGTGGTTTAAAAGATTCACTTTTCAGTTAAAAGATTCACTTTTAAATCTCACCTCAGTTACTAACTGTGACTTTGAGCAAATTATATAATCTAACAGCCTCAGTTTCCTTGTGTACAGAATGAATACTGATGCTTCCGTCCCTCACAGGATTTCTGTGAAACTTAAATAATGCATGTGAAAGAGCTTTGAAAACCCTAAGAGCTATTAGAACTACACTCCTCAAGTCTGGGGTCAAATGAGATCACAATACCTAACAGCACAAATACCATTATTTGGCTCAACCATTATCCTTTCTGTAAGAACTTCTTCACTGCTCACTGGCTGGGTGCTGGTGGGGATGTGGACAGGTGCTTAGGGATGAATGAGAACTCTCTGAGTCCATACAGTACTCAGGTTCCTTCGCTGGGGCTCTCTGAGGGGATCTGTCCGATACTGCTCTTGCAGCCAGTGCTCACTTACGTCCTTGGTCTGAGTCTCTAATGCTAGTAATGTCTACACCAAAGGGACATATGGTCAGTCCCATACAACAACTGTTGACACCATCAGCTCTGAGTTCTTCCCTGTGTCTTCTCCCCATAGTACCTACAAGTTGAGGACATAGTGTACCCTTTCTCCCCCATTGGGTTCATTAGGACACAAATACAGGAGGAGCATCAGCAGGGTGGCTGCTATGGAGATGTTCTCCAAAGTCGTACATAAAGGTCTCTGCCCAGCATTTGTGCACCATATATAAGGTATAAACTGAGTGGTCCAAAGGTGACGTAACTTTTTTAGCTCTTCTGGTTGTTTTGGAGCTGTGAATTCTAACTGTACTGTGATTGTATTTGAGGATCTTTGGCAGCTAAACTCTGACCAGTGAAATGAGGGAAAGGTGACATCATGGCTAACAACTGGACAGCTGCGTCTCACTGTGGGGTTACAGGAAACTTGCTCCCTCAGAGAAGGTTAGAGAAAAGTGAAAATAAGTACAACCTTCTCAGTGAGCTCTGGATCAGAGGAAGCCACAGGTGGGGTGGGCAGATAATGGTGCTGTTCTTTGCTATATGAGCTACGCACAGCAGCAACTTTTCCTAGCTCTTTTTGTATCTTTGAGCCTTAACATTCAGCCATGGTAAGCCAGAGTTCCTGGTTCTAGTCGTGCTGCTCTGCTGAAGTGGTTCTTTTTCCTCCATCCACTGGTTGTCTGGGCGTGGGGTAAAACCAGTGTACCTCGGCTCTCTTCTCCAGACCTGAAATCTGCCCTTTAAGTTTGGATGCAGTGACCTAGTTGGAACAGGGGTACATGTCACAAAGACTTACACACAGGATTATTTTGTTTAGATTGAGCAGACTGGGATATAGCTCAGCGGACCTGATAGGGATTATGGGTATTGTGAGCTAAAGCCACCTTTTCATTTTACCTTCATATCTGGTTTCCTGCCTTCTAGCTGTGGTTCCATATAGTACATTCCAAAGCAAGGGTTATAGTGGGTTTTTTTGTTTTGTTTTGTTGGTACTGGGGATTGAACTCAAGGCCTTGTGCATGCCAGGCCAGCACTGTACCACTGAGCTGTATCCCCAGCCCAAGGACTGTAGTTAACAGCCATTCTTTCTCAACTGCCTCATCTCATTCTGACAGGTGATACACTTGAAAACTTTTGCAGGCCCAGACAATTCTGTGTTCATTAATTTGACTTTCAATCCCAAATAGATGGAGCTGGGGATTTAGCTCAGCAGCACAGTGCTTGCCTGGCAAGCGGAAGGTCATGAGTTCAATTCCTGGTCCCGGAAAAAAACCAAAAAACCAAACAAACAAAAAACAATCCCAGGGACTGGGGATTTAGCTCAGTGGCAAAGTGCCTGCCTGGCAAGTGCAAGGTTGTGAGTTCAGTTCCCGGTACCGGAGAAAAACCAAAAAAAACAAAAAACAAAAAACAAAAAACCAATCCCAAATAGATCAGAAATTAAAGATTTATTATTTTCCGTGAATGAAGAAAATGGTGTTCTGTGTCATAATACAACATTGAAAAAGGAAAATATTGGAAATAAAAATCAACACATAATGTATTAAGTATCGACATAATGCATGATAATACAATTTTTACTAAGAGCAGAACTTGGGATGATTAGCTTGCTGCCATTTTTATCTTGGAGATATTAAGGAAGAATGAGGCCTGTGATTACAGACTTAATTTTGACCTTTAAGGGAGGACTGACTGAGAAGAAGAATGTTAGAGAAAATGATTAGGTCATCTCAGATTTTGTAGTAGTCAAGGAAAAGAATGTAAGATCCTCAAGGAAAGAAAGTAGAGTTTGAGAAAATGGTTAAATAAAGAGAGAGCAAACTATAATCTCAATTTTATTGTGCTTAGTCAAAGAAAGCATATATTATTAAAGAGGAAATAATCTATAAGGGGGTAAGAATAAGGGAGTCAAAGAAGCACTATGATTATTGTAGCCCTGTTGTTCATCAGAACTGGGATCTGAGTCAGCCCTTGTGAATTTAGTATCCTCAACAAACCATATTATGGAGGAGGCCATGTGGAGTTTTTAAAACCAACCATTAAACAGATCCTGTGCCGGCCAACTAACCTGATTGTAACCAGTATTTGCAGGCAGTTTTTTAGTGATGGCTGTGTTACTTTAAAATTTGAGAGTTCTTTTTTTCTCATCAAATTAATATTTTATGGGGCTGGGGATCTAGGTCAGTGCACAAAGCCTGCCTGGCAAGCGCCAGGTTGTGAGTTTGATTCC
>NW_004955403.1:33697471-33700065 GCF_000276665.1 Chinchilla lanigera | reverse complement strand
GTACCGGAGAAAAACCAAAAAAAAAATAAAATAATAAAATAAAATAAAATAAATAAATAAAAATAAAAATATTTTTAGGGGCCCAGGGATATAGCTCAGTGGCACAGTGCCCGTCTGGCACATGCAAGGTCCTGGGTCTGATTCCTGGTACCAAAATAAACAAACTAGATAGATAGATAGATAGATAGATATTTATTTAGGGCCTACTAACTAATAACATCTGGAGAGGCCATCTTTAGCTGATTTGTCTGTAACTTCAACAATGACACGGAGAAAAATAGATTGATTATTGAAAGGCTATTGAAAATCAGTAAATTGAATTCTATGAACATACATACATAATGAACTGAAAGGTACAAGAATGTCAGGAGTAGCATGTTAGTCATGCATTATCTGCCTAGAAATAAATCTGTTTAACTGGCTTCAGCTGAGTGGAGGAAGGTGCTTTTTGAAAGGTATTGGATATCTCAGAGCCCGAGGTCTGAAGGTCCTTGAAATAGCTGCGGAAGACTTAGAAATGGAAGGAGAGTTGAGAATTGAAGGCATTTGCTCTGCTTTTCTTTTAAAGTTCAGGGATTTTCAACCTCACTTCTCTTTTTTTCTCTTCTCCATGTAAAGCATCTCCTTTCCTTGGCCTTGCTCTAACCTAATAGAAAGTAAATCTGGAAGCTCAAAGTCCGGGGAGAGGAACTCTGACTGGTCAGCTAGGGGTGTTCCTGCTAGTCCATATTCCGTTGGCCCAGAGGTGACATGTGGTGGCTGCTACCAAGGAACCCGCTGTTCAAAGAGTCTTAGAGAAGGGGACCTCAGTAGACCTGTGTGATGGGGCAGTTTTCAGAAAAGCAGGAGACATTCATACCAAGATGTATATATACATACACAGTTTCAATTGGAGTAAAATAATGAAAAAGCAAATAGGCAGATCGTTAGGGCATATGATATGATTTTAACATATAAATAAAAAAGATATATACAATACTTTTTTGTCTTCTGCTTGGCAGGAGTGATCTCTGTATCAAACATCTTAAGAATGCATTCGATCTGTTGAGGCCATGAAAGCCTCATAGAACACCAGTCATTGAGGGACTTGCCAGATGAGTTCGAGAGGAAATGCTGCCAGTTATCCAAATGTGTTAGGGAAAGAAGAGAGACAGGAGGAAGTAGGAGATAGGAAAATGTCATCCTGTTTTCCAGAGGGAAGAAAGTTTGGTGTTGGAAACTTGACATTGATGCACAGGAAGATCCTAAGGGAGATCACTTAGCCTTGCTTAAAAAGTAGCCATCACCAGTGCCAGCATGAGTCTGGGGAAAGTAGTCAGATTGAACTCATACCTGTATCTGAAAGAAGACACTGCTTACCCTAGTATATCAGGAGACTGTGTGATTCCTAATGCTTCTTGACTCTGCAGGATATTTTAGTAATCTTCAGATCCTCATGGACAAAATAAATGTAGTATGAATAGTGGCATAGTTAACTGAAATAGATGGAGTGCTATCAGTATTTCAGGGATAACACACAGCTCTAAAGCACAATAATTGATCTCATCTTCATATAGACAGTAGATGAAGAGATAGAAGTTGTGCTAATCCAATTTTCAATACAGAAAAATGAGAGGGATTGTTACATTCAACAAATGACAGACTCTTCAAAGCTGTCAGAGTCTGCTGCAGCAGGCTAAAGCAGCAATATAAAGCGCAGTACATATAAACATGGTATTTTACATTGAGTTCAATCGTAAAAATACAGAATGGGAAACACTGGGCATTAACAGTATTGGGGGAGAACAGTTGTAGGCATTTATGAGCCTATAATATATGGTTGCAAAAAATATTCAGTGCTAATATAGTTTTAGATTATGTTTACAAAGGAATTATATCCAACCTCAGGCTGTAGCTTTGCCTAGTCCACATCTGAGTTACTGTAGTAGTCTTTTTCTGGGAAATGCACTGATAAAATGGAGTATAGCCAGAGAGTGGGGAGGAGGAAGTTTAGTTTATGAATTTCTTTTGATGCATAGATTATTTTGCTGTGCAAGACATACTGTAAGGAATGACCTCTACCATAGTATGTCAAATGTTGGCTGTCAGCTACGTAGTGTCAAGGCACTAACTTTTATCATTTCAAGCCCGTTGTACCATATCAAGGTACAAACTGAACATTCGAGTAAAATCTCCCTTCCCGTCTATTAAATTTGAATAATTAGGTATAATTCTCCTTTTATTGAAAATGTATATTAATTTCTGAAAGCTAAGTTAATTTTATATGTGTATTACTAGTTTATTCAGCCATTGGGTGTCAGCACTGTTTCATGTAAATTGTAAACATTTTCTACTTCCTTTTATCGTATGGAAGAGCAAAGGAGGTTTTAGAGAGGCAGGAAAAATTCTGTATTTATTTAAAAATAAAAGGAGATAATTTAAAAATCAATATTTCTTAACAATTTGTCTCCTATGCCTAAAGAATATTCCCTATTAGATATAGAATGCCTGACTGACCACCCCTGTGCTGTGGGCCGCCCGTGTGCTGGGGACCCCGAGTTCCTCTTAGAGCGGACACTTGGCAGTTACTTCCCCCCTTAAGACACCTGTTCACG
>NW_004955403.1:33670020-33691221 GCF_000276665.1 Chinchilla lanigera | reverse complement strand
TTGTTTGTAACTCTGTATTGTCTGTATTGTGCTTGTGATATGTTGTAAAATGTTGTATGTCTGTTAATGTTTCCCTCCTTTTATCCTTAAAATAAAAAAAAAACAAAGTAATTGAAAAAAAAAAAGAAAAAAAAAAAAAGATATAGAATGCCTGCAGAGGTATGGGAAGAAAGTAAAAAATGACTCTTCATTGAGATTTTCAGGAATGATCTAAGAATAAGGTACAGCATTTAAAAGCACTAACTGTCACACATAAATACAGGAGTGCAGGTACCCACGGGTTATTGTAGATGAATGATATTATTTGTGGAATGCAAGGACTTGGAGCCCAAAAATATTAAGTTTTTCATAGTCTGCTGACTTTGATATTATTTATTAGTGAAGTCTAAATAGAGCAAGACTTTATATCAAACTACAGATGTTAAAAACATAGCTGATACAGAGTGAATGCAAGTAAATTTATTCATAGGCATTTTATATTTGGTCTTGAAATCTACTTTTTTGAGTTATAGCAAAGGCAGGTTAAAAATTCTTTCTCTTCTTCTGATACCAAGCCTGGTCCAGATAGCCAGCATAAAAATGTACTATAAAATTATGCCAAGAAGAATCCTATAGCTTTAATCACTGCACACCTAATGTGAATGGGAATGTTTGCAATCAAAGCAGTTCTGCAGCGTAGCTGAATCACCACTCTGTCCTTGATGTTAGAGGCTGTAAATGCTCTCTTGGAAAATTATATGCTGGAAAACAGAAATTAGTCAAAATGTATAACATATCCATCCATTTAAACGTTGCATTCCTGCTTCAGTCAGTATTCCTTTCTATTAGAACTTACAGCAGCACCCTACCAACTGTGTGTGTCTAACAGGACCCGCACTAGAGGCCTGACTCTGTATGTACTGTTTTTCCCTAGTATGTACTATGTACTCCATCCTGCCCTTATATATGTACTCTTATGATTAACATATGTTCTTAAATCTAATTTATAAATCATGCACAGTGATACACTAAGAGCCATAGCTAATAATAAAATTGTATATAGTAGTAGTCTGTAAGATACAAGAATATGTATTTTATTTTATTTTTTTCTCTCAGTATTTTATACAGTTGTGTATTTTTGGAATATGTTTGACCACAGGTAACTGCAACCTTACAAAGTAAAACCACAGATAAGCGGAGAGAGCTGTATTGTACAAGCTGTAGGGGTTTTACCTCGGTACCATGGATGCTTCTTTGATGACCAGACCTTCCTGTGGAGGCTTTGTGTATCACGAATGTCTCACATTGCCTGGGCATGGTGAAGGTGTCCCTCAGGAACCCCTCTCCTCTCCTCACCCGACTTCCCATTCCCCCTGCGGTCTCTGTGTTTAACTCCTTCCCACCTCCCAGTACAGTTCTTGTCTTGCCTTTTGCACCACGTTGTCATCTCCTGCCTTAGAAATCAGTGAGCCCCAAACGTCCCTCCACGTTTTAAAAGTTCTCACCAATTCTTGTGTCTGCTGGAAATCAGCATTTCGGTCGTTCGCAGCCAGGTCTGCTGCTTGAAGACCAGTGGGATTAGAGTCAGAAGAAGAACAATTGTTTGAACCTTCATCAGTTACCATTTGTTTTTTGGGATTTTGGTCCCTACCTATCTAAATTACACTGCCTTGTGCTGCCTAGGTAGTTCCTGTCCGGAAACACCACATCTTCTGATAAGGTTTGCGTTTTCCCACCACTGCATTTTGAACTCATTGTTCTGAAGGAGCGTTTGGCTCCTCCTATCTTTGGATTACAGTTGAAAGCACTGCTTGAGAATTGTGCTTACCTCACGAACCTTTCCTGGTTTCTTGAATCTTTTTTGGGCCAAGTCTTATTTGAAGTCTCCTCCAGTTAGAAAAAACCTTGCAACAGCTTTACTCCGGCTCTAATGGTTTCAAATGGTTTTGTGCAGCATAGATAAAAACCTTTTCAGGGGCTGGGGATTTAGCTCAGCCGCAAAGCGCCTGCCTGCCTGGCAAGTGCAAGGTCGTGAGTTCGGTTCCCGGTACCGGAGAAAAACCAAAAAAAAAATAAAAAAAACCTTTTCAGCTAATCTAATAGCTCTAAATAATACTAGAACTTCATTTATTCATTCAACAATATATTTGTAATGCCTCCTGTGTGCCTCCCATCAGCCTGCTAATTTTTTTCAGAATATTTTAACCGTACTAGAACAGGGCAGCTTTCAAGAATAGTGATTTCTTTATAGCAAGTGAAATAAATCTCTTGTGCCAAAGCTTAGGTTTCAGAAAGGAAAATAAGCATCATGGAAAATAGCAACACCCAAGGAGTACACATAGAGAGCGTACTGCATATGCATTTGATGCTTTATTACATTATTAATATAATAATATCCTGACATAATGAGAATATACGTGCATGTGACAAAACTGTTACATTAATGGTATCTTACTGATTTCAGTTACATAACATGCCTTTGAAATAAAAAGATGATGGAATCATGGTTAAAAAAAGAAAAGAACAGCCTAATGGCTAGAGATAATATTTTAGGCATCCTCAGCATAAATTCATAAATTAATTCTTTTTATAACATATTGATATTGGTTATGAAGTAGCACTACCTATTAATAACTTTATGTCATAGTAGGTTCTCTCTTCTATCTTGTATTTCTGCTAAAATGTAAAAGACTGTATTAGCCGGGGATATAGCTTAGTGGCATAAGTGCCTGCCTGGCAAGCGCAAGGTCCTGAGTTCGATTCCCAGTAGCAAAAATAAATAAATAAATAAAATAAAATAAAAGGCTATATTCCATTCTCTTCCTTAGTTAAGTCAGTAATATTTAATCCAATCAGAAAATACAATCATAGAATTTGCAGTCAAGCATTATTGATTACACCAACTAAACATGATGAAATTTTCCTTTTGCAGATGCAAGTATTGGCATTATGATGAAAATCTGCTCACTGCGAGCGTTGTCATTGTCTTCCATAATGAAGGATGGTCGACCCTCATGAGGACAGTCCACAGTGTAATCAAAAGAACTCCAAGGAAATATTTAGCAGAAATCGTGTTAATTGATGACTTCAGTAATAAAGGTAATGGCTATGGACTTGACATTTTGTTGATAAAATAAGTTGAGTGTTTACAAATGTGTGATTTTAGAATACTTAGTTTTTAAAAATCAAGAATTAGGTGTTTTGATAACATCCAGTATCGACAAGTTGACACTGCGTTGACTTGTATATGAATTATTTTGTTTAATCCTAGTAATGATAACCTTTAGAATAGATATTGCTGTTATCTCCATTTTACACAGGCAGTTCAGAAGTGTAAAGTCACTTGCCAGCAGTCACAGCGGAAGGAATGAACAGCTGAGTCAAAATCCTTGGGCTCACGTGTCTGGGTCTTCCACCATTGTCTTGCACTGTACCAGTGCTTTGAGACTTGGACTTTGTAAGAATTTAATCAGAGAAGTGATTTATTGAAAGCCTGAGTTACGTAATTGCACATGTATTGTAATGCCACCTGATGTGCCCACAGTGTTTTTGAACTGAAATCCACACATCTGTTGTATAGCCTATATTTTGCATTTGAATGTTGATGTAAATACTGGATTTGGCCAAAAACCCGGGATTATTTTTATTTATAATAGAAAACATCTTTTAAAGGCTATTTTTTTCAGTGTTTTTTTAATTCAGCATGTCAAATAAAAGGAAGTTGATTTTTTTATTGTTTTATTTTTTATTTTTTCTCTTTTTAAGACAGGGTCTCACTATGCCATTCAGACTGGTCTCATACTTACTCTGTAGCCCAGGTTGGCTTCAAAGTTGCAAAGATCCTCCTGCCTCAGCCTCCCAAGTGCTAGGATTACAGATGTGTACCCCCATGCCCAGTGACTTTTTTATTCTTCTCAAGGAGGCAGCTATTTTGGTATTTAGGAGGGCATTGGTTAGTGGTGGTTCAACTTGGTAAGAGTAACTGAGCAGTGATTTTGGAGATAAGTGATTTTTAAAGCTAACTTTATTTTCCTTAAGTACATTCTTATAAGTTGAATAAGTATTCTCAATGACTGAATATGAAATGATGTAGCTAACAGATAATGATGTAGCTCAGATCCTAAGTTCACGTGTGTCTTCGTCACCTCCTTGTCCCTGAGACATTGTGTCCAACACCTGCAGCTGAAGAGGAAAAGTTTGCTTTGGCTCAGGTTTTCAGCGCATAGTCCCACGGCTCCAAGGTGGGACGGCATGGCAGAGAGGCCTGGCAGAGAAAGGGCCAGTCACCTCATGGCGAGCAGGATGAGAGAGAGAAGGAGGCGGGGCCGGGAGGGAGACACATCTGGATCCCACCCATGGTGACTCCACTTCTGACCAGACTCCGCCTCCTGAGTGTGAGTCAGCTATGCTGCCCCTCCGCCCTCCGGTCACCGTTTTCCATCTATACCAGAGTAGCATGTAAATGAAAATGGAAATTGACTGCCGCCACCCAGTCTGGATATTTTTTCATTCCGCTTTACTTGTCGCAAAGCAGAACTGAAACAGAATTGACCAAAGAGCTCAGATTACTCAATAACAACAGGCTGTTTGCACTTTGGCAAATAAGTTTTGCAGAAACATTTTCTGTGTAAGGAGAGATACCATGAAAATAATGTTAGATATGGAAAGCATGAAAATACATTTCCAAATGCCTTTATAAAAGCTTCCTTCCTCAGGAATTTAACTCGGGAGCTTTGCAGTTTGGATAGAACTTTGCTGTCTTTGTAAGAACAGAACCTTCTTCTGTGTACACTGGCCTTAAAAGAAATACAAACGTGACTTATTTTCTTTTTCCTCATCTTTGTGCTGGTCCCTTTTTCCAACTAATCATTTTTAATTACACAAGAGAATGCAGTTAGGTTAGAAAGCTTACCTTACAATTTTGTATGGTAGGAATGTCTGCATCAGAAATACTTTTCCTATCCCGAGAAAAATATTTGAAAACAGGCTCTAAAGTGATATTGCTGGTACCAACAGTGTTTTAGGTTTAGAAAATCTAAATCTACAGATCAACTCAGAAATCTATCTTTGTATGATTTTTTTAAATCCTGTATATTATTTCTGTAAGTAAAAATTCAACATATCCTAAAGTAAAGATACAACAGGAAGTATTTACCACCGTAAAACAACTGCCTGGCCCCAGAAAAAGAGAACAGAATTTTGGGCTTAGATATTTGTGCATTTTACTTTTAATTTTTTGTGATCAGTGCTTCTGTCTGTTCAGAGCTAACACTCAGTGTCTTATACCACATTTTGAAGTAGTCATTCAGGGCCTCTTTAACTTAGAGTGTGCAGAGCCTCTTAGGATCTTTTGTTAGTTTCCCCAATTTCAAAACAACTTAATATCTTTTGGTCCTAACTTTAGTAAAATCATATAGTATTTGGGTCATCCAGCTTGGGTGAAAACTTGGTTTGTATTTTCCCAGCATATTCAAAAAGAAAACTTAAAGCTATAATTTTTCTTTTAGAGATAAAATACTTTCCTAATATAAAAACCCAAAGAACCTAAATACTCACAACAACATTTAGGTTTCTGGGAATGATAATGTCCTCTCTAAAGAAGGCCTGGAGTCTTCCAGTGGAGCAAGCTCCTCCATGCACATAGCCAGCAGCCAGCTGAGGAAAGTTGGACATAGGAAAAATACAACCTCAGACTGGCATGGTGGCACATACCTGTAATCCCAGCACTTGGGAGGCTGAGACAGGAGGATTGCCAGGAGTTAAAGACCAACCTGGGCTACATGGTGAGACCATGTCTCAAAAAAATAAAGTAAAGTAAAAAACTGACCCAATCCCACAGTCTTAGTGATTTGCACAACAGAGGGTTTTCTCCCATTTGTGCCATGTTTCCTGCAGGTCAGCATGATCTCTGCACTGCCCCTTCTTCCTGGCAGGAGCTGCATTGGCAGAGAGCCGCGGCTGGAACACTGCCAGTACAGGGGCAGAGGGAAAGAAGAGGCCTAGAGAAACACGCACGGCCTCTTATGCTTCTGCTCGGAAGGGGCCCAGGGCATTTCCACCTGCATCATGTTGAACAGAGCAGATCACATCCCCAGCCTGACATCAGCGAGTTGGAGGAGGGTAGAATTCTCCCAGCGTGTGGCAGTGAATATTTTCAGCTCTAAAACAGCCTCCCACAGTGAGAGGTCACAAAGAAGCCAGAAGCCTTCGGATGCACCATTTCCCTTTTGGGGCCGTCTTAATTGAGAATCTAAACTTGAAGAACGGGTCACTAACTCATTTATGTCCATAAAAATGTATTTAAGATGGGATTTGGCTGCATATTCAGGTTCCCTAATAAAATTCAGAAAGGCTTTAAAAATTCAGGGCTATAGCAGGCTTTAAAGGGTGGGGGAGATTAAAAAAATCTTGAAGGGAAAATTACCCATATTTTCTGGGTATAAAATATAATTAAGCATAAGAATTTTATTTATAGGGGCTGGGGATTTAGCTCAGTGGCACAGCGCCTGCCTGGCAAGCGCGAGGTCATAAGTTCGATTCCTGGTACCAGAAAAAAACCAAAAACCAAAAAAAAAAAAAAATTTTTAAAAAAGAATTTTATTTATAGTGCTAAAATTGGGTGCCAAAATAGAGGAAAAAAAGTTTTTCTTAATTCTGAATATGCGTGTGTGAAGGTGTCTTGCTAGTAAGTTCCTTAAAATGAGTGAAATATTGTGTAAGGTCTAACGTGCCCATTAACCCATGAGCTCCTCCCTGCCACAATCTTTTGTGATTTTTATATTCATGGGCCAAGTTTTTAAAGTTTTGAAACAATATTTATGTCATCCAGAAGCGTCTTTAAAGGAGCCAGGAGGTGTGGTGCGCCAATTTCATGGGCTCTGAGTGATGCAAACAAAAGCTGTTCTCTTACAATAGGGAGCCAAGTGAGAATTTTTGGCTGTGCTTTTTGGTTTTGGTTTTTCCCAGTATGGGGACTGAACCCGGGGAGTGCTGAGCTATATCCCTCCCTATTCCTTCTTAATATTTTTATTTCGAGGCAGGTTTCCCACAGTTGCCTAGGCTTATCATGAACTTGCACTGCTCCTCTGTAGCCTCCTGAATAAGTAGGATTGCAGGTGTGAGTAACTGCACAGCTGTGTCTGGATTTATAACACAAAATTTTCCCTACAAAATTACAAATATGTATAATTATGCACATACTTGTCATGCTAAGATACAGAAAAAAGTGAGATCTTTTCTTGATGAGTTGCCAACTTGGTGGGAACTGTATTCACCACAGCAAGACCACAGCCTTCAACACCTATCCCATTTGGAGAAAGATGGCTCGGATGTAAAATGGGTTTTTTTTGGTACCGGGAATCGAACTCATGACCTCAGGCATGCTAGGCAAGCACTTATGCTGCTGAGCTATATCCCTGGCTCAGATGTAAAATGTTAAACACCATGTGATGTGGGCAGATTCCAGTGAAACTGCGCATTGTTAACAGGCAGTGTATCTTCAGAAATCTTGAACAATTGCTTCTGGGGGGAAAAACTGTGCCTGAAAGCTTTAAATATGACATCATATGAACTGAAAAACAATTTAAAAGTATATCTTAAAGTCTCACCTGTAAGGTGGCACAATCAGCATTTACTTAATGTTTAGATAAATCTTAGGCGAACCAGTTCTCTGTAGACATATCAAGCTTAAAATTTCACTTAAATGATGCATTTCACCTTCCTTCTTGGGGGAGGGGGTGTTGAACCCAAGGCCTCCTAAATGCTAAGCTACATCTCCAGCCCTTACCTTCCATCTTAATAAGTAAAGCATTCAGTCTGGCCCATGTGAAAGTGTTGACTGCTTGGTGCATTTGTGACCTATCTCTGTTTCTTGAGAAAAATAATAACTTTTGTATAAAAGGTCTAGTTTATAATCTTACTGGAACTTTTTATTCATAGACCACTTAAAAGAGAAACTGGATGACTATATTAAGCTGTGGAATGGCCTGGTGAAGGTATTTCGAAATGAGCGAAGAGAAGGTTTGATTCAAGCACGAAGTATTGGCGCTCAGAAGGCTAAGCTTGGACAGGTAGGAAGCGTGTGCTGTTTACAGTGTCACAGCTTTAAATTTGGTAACTAAAAGATCATATACATATGTAATCACCCTGCAGTTTTTTTGTTATTGAAATGAGAATGCTGGCTTGAACATAATAATTTGTATGTCAGAATTGACTGTAATGCTAATTTTTATTAGCATCTAATTTTAAAGTGTGTGTGATATATGATGTACCATATCTGAGGAGTATTCTTTCACCCTGCCTCTTTTTTTTAAGGTTTTGATATACCTTGATGCCCACTGTGAAGTGGCAGTTAACTGGTATGCACCACTTGTAGCTCCCATATCTAAGGACAGGTAACATCACCTTGCTTTGTCTTGTTCTTTCCTAGCTGAAAAGTAAACCTTGTCCTAGAAGGACAAATAACATGCTCATTCTTTGATTCCAGCTCCAGTTAGTACCGTGTTGTGTTTTAGGTGTTATCCTCAAAGCAGTTGTTTCCTTGGGTACAGCTGGACTGAGCATTTGGGCTGATTCAGATGTAGGCAGGTGGCGTTTGGAACAAACCATGGCTTCCTCCCTCAAGAGTCATCTTCAGATTCTGTTAGTGAGACTCCCTCTGACCTCAGCAACTTTCCCTAAGAGTACTGTTTGTGCTCCCTCGAGACTGCAGTAAGAGATAGAAAGACTTGGGAAAAAAACTTGCTTTGAAATTATACTATTGGAGTTTTAAGCCCATTGCAGTTATTACTTTAGATCGTAAGGAAGGACCAGCTATTACTTTAGTCAAGGCTTTCGGTTCCTATAGAAACTTTATGGTTAGAAACACAGCTATTCTGTGGAAATGTGGGGAAATGCCAGAAAGTAACATGAAGTGTCCTATTTCCAAAAAGGCTTCCTTGCTTCTGGTCCAGAGTTTCAACTATTTCAGAGTCTGAGAGGATGAGACATATCCTTGTGGCAACAGGCATGAGTCAGAGGAAGAACTTTGAAAGACTTTCTCCTCAGAGGATTTCGTGGGAAGGCTTATCATGAACACTGTTCAGGCTGTCTGGCTTAATCCTCACAGCAGTTCTCCCGGACAGAGTTGATTAGCTCGACTTTATAGATAAAGACATAAAGGGTTAAAGAATTAGATAACTTGCCCCAAACCAGATAGTTAAAAAGCTTGTCAAACTGAGGAGTCTGGACCAGTTTATTTAGAAATGTGAAAAGCACGAGGAGTAAAGGAAGACACCTAACCAGACTGCAGCTGCTCTCTCCTGGGAAATGCTTGCAGCCCTCTGGGCAGCGAAGAAAGCGTTTTCCCCGAGGTTCCAGTGAGAGCCCACGGGGACCTTCCAGGGTGAGGTCCCGCTTTGGAGAAAGTAATGTACTCTTTCAGAATCTAGTTCTCCCACATCAAGGTTCTAAGCCTCATGGATTTTTTTTTTCTTTCCTTTGGTTTCTAAACATCTAAAAAGCATAGCCACTTGGTTATGGAAAGCTGGCATCTCCATTTTAGGAAATGCGTTTTAAAAACCTTTCTGACGAGGTGAATATCAAAATAAGCAGAGGGCCAGATTATTCCCATAATGTCAACCCTATAGCCAATTGGTTTACAGTACTTGCTTTTATTTAAGAAGCCCAAATATAAGGGAGATTTATTTTTTCTTTGTACTCCAAATTCTCAGATCGCTTCTTTTGTCCTGGACATTTTGAGAGATTTTTTTGGGTTATTTTTTAAAAAAGAAACTGCAATATAGAACCTTTTTTTGCAATAAAAGAAGTAGGGAAAGAGATTATGTAAAAGCACAGAAGCACATTTTCAAAACAACTGCTTTCAAAGAAATGCAAAGCAACAAAGGATTAGGTGCTCAGATGTGGCAGGCGCTGGCAGTGTGTACATACGCACACATATATACACCTTTCAATGGGGAACAGGGCGTAGGAGCATCAGGCAGAAAAATCTGGTAAACAAAACAAAATTACCCAGAGAAAATTGCCAGGTGAGCTAGAATAAAAGGGCAGAGGCACTGTCAGCTCAATGGCGTGACTCTGTCTCTGACTATCTATAAGCCGAGGGGAATGTCTCCTCCATCCTGCCCTTACTCTAACAGGCTCCTTGGCTTTTGTGGGGTGTTCATTTCCTCTGTTTCTCCAGTAGATATTCAAGTTCCCCAGTGCAAAAAGCGAACAAATTACAATAAGAGACAATGCAGCTAGGCATGCTAAACTAGTCAGTTTTGGGTTCTTAAACGCTTTTTCACTTTCTGTAAATGTTTCAGAACTACATGTACTGTGCCTCTAATAGATTACATAGATGGGAATGATTATTCCATTGAACCACAGCAAGGTGGGGATGAAGATGGTTTTGCCAGAGGGGCCTGGGACTGGAGTTTACTATGGAAACGTATTCCTCTAAGCCACAAGGAAAAAGCCAAAAGAAAACAGAAAACTGAACCTTATCGGTAAAGATTCTTACTTTATTATTTTAATGTTGAATGTTTATCTAAGTGCTTTTTTTTTTTTCCTTCCCCACCACCTTGTATAAACCCATGGGTCCGTACATACGTTTCCATTCGATCTGTGCCACATCATCAACACAACACAGAACCATTTGCACTGTGCCGCTTATAGATGTCATAAATGGCAACACATACGAAATTGTCCCCCAAGGGGGTGGGGATGAAGATGGGTATGCCCGAGGAGCATGGGATTGGAGTATGCTCTGGAAACGGGTGCCTCTGACCCCTCGAGAGAAGAGACTGAGAAAGACAAAAACTGAACCGTATCGGTAATCACTAAATCACTTACATGTTCTTCTTTCCTCCAGTTGCTGCTAACCTGTTGATCTGTTGCCACGCTAAAATTGTGTTGTTTGAACTGTGGATGCTGTCTCAGACTCCGAAAGAGTTTCTTCCCTTACACTTCTTTAGAGCTATGAATTCACCCTTGCTTCTTTATAATTGCTTTCACCCTGACTGCAAGCTCCACTCCTGAGAATCACACTCTTTCATTGGGGGAAAACTTTATGTAAAAAGCACTATTAGTTCTAAGTATAAGTGGGGGGAAAAACATTTAATTTCTGTCCTCATAGACTAGTGAACAACTTTTATTCTTTTGATGAGTATATCATTCTACAAATTTAGAATATAGTTTATTTATAATCGAAGGCTTTTAATGTCCACTTTGATGCTTTTGGTGTAATGTTAATGTCAAATGATACTAGCAAAAGATTTTGGGGGTTTTCCCCCCTTTTGTTTTATATGCTAATTCTTAAATACAAATTTTGTACCAGTTAAATCTGATGAATAAAAATATACAACTTTAGAAAATGGAACATAGAATTGTTTTCTGTTTCATTCAAAACTTAGAAGAGTGCGTGATTAAAAGAAAGCTCTATTCCAAAACCAGCTTTTGTCCCTTCTTGTGCTTCTTCAAGTAAAATAAATTACTTTACTCTTCTCTTTTGATCTTTTAATTGGAACATTTTACTTGTTTTCAAAAAAGTAACCCCTCAAAAAAGTAACCCCAAATGAAATGTTTGCTCAAATATTAGTGTAGCCTTCTCCACAAAGTGTCTGATTTTATTATTATTATTACCTCAATCATCTTGGGCTCTTCACTGCTGATAATTTTAGAGCTCTGTTTTGGGAAGGTGCTTCAATGTCATGGAAACGCTGGTGCATTTGGGCAGATCGTGATATTAAGATACTGAATGGCAAACATAAGGAAATTATAGAACTATCGGGCAGTGTTTTCAGTTTTTACTTGAAAATTTCTTACTCAGATTAGTCTAGGAATCTGCTTCTTAGCTGCTTATTAACCTGTTAATTCTGGGAGAAAACAATAAAGGGTGCTGACTACGTTTATTTTTACTACTAATGCCCAGGGCTAGTGAAGACTTCTTAATTGAGCTAGGGAAATTAAAGAAAGGTTTCCCTATAACTAACTAGTTTCTATGTTAGGATGCATTTTCAATTTTATATTGACATAAATGGGAATATGTTTAAAGATAAGAAAGTCACGTTTATAATGGAGGACTTTTAAATGGCAGTTAAATAAATGCAACTTGAAATATAACCAGAAGCATAATAGTGCTATTAGTGAGTTAGGCAGCATATTTTAAGAAGAGGAGTGTTCTGTGCTGTATGCAGTCAGATTTGGATAAGCGCAGAGTGGAATGAAGGTCATAAGTTTGTTGCATACTGCAGAGTCCAGGTAGTGTTGACTTGGTCTAAGGTGTGGTGGCAGTGAAGTTGCAGACAGATTCAAAATATATTTCCAAGATACAATCAATACAGTTCAGTAGTATGTAGAATATTAACTATGATGATGAATAAGATATACTAATAGTACTAAGTTCCTAAAACGTAAGAATCATGATGCATTAATAATTAATTGTTCAGTTAGGGTGTAGAGGGATTCAGGGCAGGATGAAGATTATTCTAGTCATTTCTCCCAAATCGTGGGAGTGACTTGTCCTTAAAAAACTATCAATTTTTTTTTCTCTTTCCCCTAAAAAGTACGCAATTTACAATCCATTCAAGAAGGGCCACAGATCGCCTTTTGCATTCCTACCTCCCAGCATAGTAAATAGTGGTGCTGAATTTTCCTGTGTCTTTCTTAAGCTACATTTGCAAACTCTGAATGAACTGGGGTTGTTCTGCAGTGATTTACACTCTTATTTGGCCAGCCCCTGAGCTATAAAATTAAAAAATGACAGAGTGCTTCCATGGCGTATGGTTTTGCTCATCCCAAAATGACTCATAAATCATTGCAGGAGCAGTTAGCATACCACGGCTGTATGGCTCGGTGTTTAGGAGTGAAAGAGAAAATTTTTGCTCTAAAATGAAAGCTTCATTTTTAAATCAACACAGGAACCAAGGCGCCATCTACTGGTAAAATGGCACAATACTCTGATTTGTCATAAACTGTAATTTGGTTTCAGAAATTTGGTAAATTCATTAAGGATTACAAATGAATTGTTTTGTGAAGGATTTATAATTTTCTTAATGTTTGGCCATCAGTTTTGACTTTTCTATGCATACTAAGGCTGTATTCCAAAAGGCTTGTTACTCTACCTGTAAAGGCATGTGGGAGGGGGCGGGGTTAAATGGTTATTGCAATATTGCCTTTGTTTTTGTTTTCCCTTAGGTCCCCAGCCATGGCTGGTGGATTATTTGCCATTGAACGAGAGTTCTTCTTTGAACTGGGTCTCTATGACCCAGGTCTCCAGATTTGGGGTGGTGAAAACTTTGAGATTTCCTACAAGGTAATGTTGCATTAAATTAAACAAATGCAGTTTTCTAGGTCATTATTGACTTTTGTGACTTTCAGATGAAGACAGTGTCTTTTGGAAAAAAAATCTGTATAATGCATTTCTCCAAATCTTAAGAAGTGATTTAAAAGTGTATACCTTTTGGGAAAGATAAAGCAAAATGCAGTCTCTAAACCTATGTGTTTTTAGGGCTCAGCTCAGAGTTATGGCCAGGAAGTTTCAGAAATGCAAACATGCCTCTCCCACTGCTAGGCTTTCTGTACACTTCAGTCTTGTGTTATATTACCCCCCTACATGTATTGGGCCCACAGTTGATCACCCACTGATATAGTCACCCTTTGTCACTGTAGGACGTGATTATTCAAGACAGAAGCAGGTCCCCACAATGGTTGTGCTTCCTCAGACACACCCTGGAGCTATCTTCCTACAGCACCTCTCTTGGTGAGGCTGTCCTTGAGCAATCATAATTTCTGTGCTCCAAGTCCCACCTCATCCCCCTCCCCTACCCCTAATTATTTTTCTTGGTTTTTTGGTACTAGGAATCAAACTCACAACTTTGCTCATGCCAGGCAGGCATTGTGCCACTGAGCTATAGCCCCAGCCCTTCTACCCCCATTTTCCAAATGAGAGAGAAGTGTGTCAGAATGTGAGTTAAGTGGGTATTCATTACCTCTTGTCTTCAATATCCTGTACTAAATACTGTGAGGGACAGAAGAGGTAGAACCTAGCTAGGCCTGGTTGTCAAGGAATTTACAGCTGATAATAGGTTAGAACTATAAGTAACTCAAGAAAAAGCCATAAAATGACATAAACGGCATAGTTCGGGAAGTAGAACTTGAGGCAGAACTAGCGTGGTATCAGTAAACAACAGATAAAGAGGGGAACTTCGAAGCAGGTAGAATGGGAGAAGGTGCAAAGGTGTGACCGTAAAGAGTGTATTCCGCGGGGAGGGAGAAGCAGTTTGACAGAATCAGGCAGAGTGAGTAATGAGGACAGCTAAGAAGATGAAGGGGACTGGTGCAGTAGGACCACGTGGAAGAGACTTTAATAGTGAGTTGAAGAGAATTTTACCTGATTTGATAAGCAGTGGAAAACCATCAGAGATACTAAATAAGGGAGTAACATGAACCAAAGCCGCCCTTCAGCTACAATTATCTCTTACTATAAATAAGGCTAGAGTTAGGTAGAGACGAGCTAAAGATAAGGCCAGTAGGAGGTTTTATAATAATCACCCAAGTAGGAAATATATTAACACCGGAAATGATGAATGTCAGGAATGAGGAATCTGCATTACCTACAAGGTTATACTGAGGGAAGGCTGCTAGCAGCTGTAAGGAGCGGTTTATTATATTCCCATTGCCTTCCTTGTATGGGAGTTTAAAATAATCAATTATTTCATGATTTTAATTTATGAATTCTATATAGACATTTATCTAATTGAGATGTAAGATTTACGTTATGAGACATATTTTCAGATATAAATTGTCTTGTGCTTGAAACAACTTCCACAGCGTTTGTTTTCCTTGATAGATATGGCAGTGTGGTGGGAAATTACTGTTCGTTCCTTGTTCTCGTGTTGGACACATATACCGTCTTGAGGGCTGGCAAGGAAATCCGCCACCCCTTTACGTTGGGTCTTCTCCAACTCTAAAGGTGAGTTGGGTTAAAGGGGAAGAAGGATAGGAAACTAGCATTTGTATAGCCCACGCTATAGTACTAATCTAACAAATGTTGGTAGTGTTCGTAGCTATACTGTATTGTTATTAACTATAGTAACCATGGTGTACAATAGATCTTTTGAATGCATTCCTCCCATCTAATTGAAATCTGTGTCTTCTGCTCAACCACTCAGCAATCCCCTGATCCTGACCCTTATCCTTGGGTAACCACCATTTTATTCTTTATTTCTGAGTTTAACTTTTATACTCACCACTTGGGATGAGATCACACAGTATTTGTCTTTCTGTACCTGGCTTATTACATTTCACATAACACATAATGTGTATCATGTCCCTCCATAGTGTTGGAAATGATAGGATTTCTTTATCTGTTCAGGTCCTTTGCCTATTTTTAAATCAGATTAGTTCTCCTCTCACTACGGAGCTGAGTTCCTTTATACTGTGGACATTAAAGCTGTATCAGATGTATAAGTAGCAGATATATTCTCCAATTCTATAGAATATCTCTTCACCTTGTTTGCTTCCTGGGTGAGCAGGAGCTTTTTGGTTTGTTCTAATCTCACTTGTCTACTTTTGCTTTTATAGTCTTTGTGATGGCACTTCCACTCATGTTTCCATCAACTTCCCACCATGCTTTCTTACTACAGCAGAGGTGACTAGATTGTGTGGTCCACACAGCCGAAGATAGTTACTGTCCAACCTTTTATAGAGAAAATTTGCGATGCTCATTATCTTTATACATCCAGAGGCTAAACTGAATAAATGCTGTTTTAATCACATATATTCATCTAAGAGTTTTATAGTTTCAGGACTTACATTTAAGACTTTAATCTGATTGGGGTTAATTTTATATATGGTGTGAGATAAAGGTCTAATTTTCATTCTTCTGTATGTGAGTAGCCAGTGTTCCCAGCACCGTTTATTGAAGAGATGATCCTTTCCCCATTCTCTGAGCTTGACATGTTTGTCAAAAGTTGGGTGTACATGCCTGGGTTATTTCTGTGCTTTCTGTTCTGTCCCATTGGTCTGTGTGTCTGTTTTTATTGCCAGTACTGGACTGTTTTGATTACTATAACTTTATTCTTTTTGTTTAATGTTACATTGGTGATTCATCATCTTTTGCAGTTCCATATAAATTTTAGGGTTGATTTTTCTATTTCTGTGAAAAATTTTACTGATGTTTTGATAGGAATTGCATTGAATGTGTGGATCACTTAGTGTAACGTAGACATTTTAACAAAGTTAGTTTGGCCCATCTGTGAACATGGGGTATCTTCCCGTGTATTTATATCTTCTCCAATGTCTTTCATCCATGTTTCATAGTTTCAGTGTGCAGATATTTCATTTCCTTGGTTAACTTTATTTCTGTTTCTTTGTTGTTGTTTTGTTTTGTTTTTACTTTGGTCTGGAAACATGTTTGCTTATTGATAGTCATCTTGTCGCCTAGAAAAAAATATTAATTTAGGCACTATGAATTCCTACTCTACTTAAAACAGAACTATCACAGCCATGGCCCACAGACCGAATGCAGCGTGTGTCAGTAAATATGGTTGTGTTTGAGCCCACTCACGCTCATCTGTCTGCATATTACCTGGGGCTGCTTTCTTACTACAGCAGTTGCCTACGTTGTTGCACAGATCACATGGTCCACAAAGCCAAAGGTATTTACTGTCTGACCTTTTTTAGAGAGAATTTGCTGATGATCTTTATAGATCAAGAGGCTAAATTGAATAAATGCTGTTTTAATCACATATATTCATGCAATCATTCATACATTCTGTAACACCTTAGAAGTTAGCTTTTTGTCAGTTATCACAGTGTCAGTTTACTACTATATAGCTGCTTTTCCTTAATATGAAGAAACTAGAAAAGTACTGTTAATTTGAGGTTATAATAAGATGGTTCTACATAGTTGTAAAAACAAAATTGACAGAGGTACCTGAAAAACTGTGTTCTATCAAACAGCACCATTGTCTTTCCTGATGGTTTCTGAAATGAAATTTTTCCCTACACACACAAGTAGTGTGATTGTAAGAAAAAGAGAGTTTTCTGGGAAAAGGAACCTGATGTTAGCTAGCCTCTCAAACACCTCTCTAGGTTTTAATTTCTTCCTCTCTCAGCAGAATAAAGTATATTATTTTAGAATATATCAGTGACAGCAAACCTTTTGGAGACCCCGTGCCCAGGCTGCTCATGAAGTCATTGCCTGGGGCTGCTACTCCTTTCCGAGCGTGTGCATGGCCTCTGTATGCGCTGTTACCCGATGCAGCTCCTGAGGCAGTGCTGGGATGACGTGGCTGTTGTGTCCACAGAGGGCTCTGTGTCCCTGCTGCAGCACACAGGCCATTGGTTCACCTCTACTGGAATCTGTGGTCTGCCAGCTCAAGGAGATGAGAGTCTGTGTGTGTCACTTTGTCGTTGGCACCGGCATGATATTTTTATCCATGGCGAGCAACATGTTAGAGCCATGAGCTCACTTGCGTGTGTAGTTTAATTAAATACTAGGTCCTACGGAAATGAGTTTGTTGTATCGTGGTCATATTTCGTGTGTCTAAGATAGGCTGTTTATGTCATTGAAGTCATTTCTCTTTTTCAAAACGATACTGATTTTCTTTTCTGCAGAATTATGTTAGAGTTGTGGAGGTCTGGTGGGATGAATACAAAGACTACTTCTATGCGAGCCGTCCCGAATCGAAGGCATTGCCCTATGGTGACATATCTGAGCTGAAAAAGTTCCGAGAAGATCATAACTGTAAAAGTTTCAAGTGGTTCATGGAAGAAATAGCTTATGATATCACCTCACACTACCCGCTGCCCCCGAAAAATGTTGACTGGGGGGAAGTAAGTATCAGGTGATATTCAGATTTCAGCGTCTGCCTTTGGGAGAAGGCAGAGATAGGTGGAAGGAAATGTGTAAGAGAAAAGAATTTTTGAGGAAAGTTTTAGGTAAAACCTGTCCGGTGGCATCCACCACCTTCCACTAGGCCACTGCCATTGCCTTGAACACTGTGCCACTTTGCTGTCTCCCCAAGTCCTCTGTGAATCTTCTCCTTCTCTCATTCTCCCAAAGCCTGCCCCTTTCTTACCTGGTCTGAGCTACCATCATCTCTTGCCAAGACTCATTTTTTAGCTCTCCACCAGCCAGTTCTAAACACAGCAAGCAGTCAGGTGATCTCTGAAGTGCAAATCAAGCCACCCCCATTGGAAAGTGTGCGGGGAGCCCCCTTCACTTGGGTGAAGATAGAATCCCCTCTAGGGCCTGCAGGTCTGTGTTTTCTGCCGCTCTCCGGCCTCATCTGCCCCTGTTCTCACGCCCCTCCTGCCCAGCTGTCCTTGCTGCTCCCTCCCGCCCTTCCCTTGCTTAACTTACTCTCCTTTCTTCGGGGCACTTAGCACTTTCTGACGTAGGAGATGACTTATTTGTCTCTTGTGCATTTTGTTACACTCTGTCTTTCCTAGAAATGTGGTATCACTGGTGTCTCAGCGCCAAAGCATGCCCGACACACCGCAGATAGTATTTGAGTAAATGATGGATGTGTGAATGATTGGGTAAATGGAATTTCCCCCCTCCTTTTACTCTTATCATTAATGAATACATCTCCAGTTTAACACCTCCCCATTCTGATACCTTCATTTCTCAGCATTCCCTGACCGCTGTCTGTTTACTGGCTTCTGGGCAATCCTCAGAGCTCCTCCAGGCTGCGTGAGAGGCTGCTTCCTCAGCATCCTCCCTCCTGACTACCACTTACCCCTTCTCCCACAGTCTGTGAGGGTCCTCTAGACCATGACTTGTTCATCTTTGTGTCTTTTAAAGCTCTTACATTATAGTGTGCAGCTGATACTCACCCAATGAATGAATGAATAAAACATTTTATCCAAATACTATGGTGATTTATAATTGAGATTAAATATATACTATTTCCAAAAATAGTTCTTTTTGATATAAAATTAACATTTCAAATGTAAAAACCTGTATTACTTTCTCACCTATATTTTCCCTCATCAAAGAAAAATCTCACTACCTGGCTCTTGTGGCAAAATGTTTTTCCAAGACCTCTGAATGCAACTTCCAAAGTACTTTATAGCTATCAGAGAAAAGTACTTATAGACTGATTCTGTTCTAGATATCTTGGGCTAGTAACTGATACCACTGTAGTTAGGTAACTTTGTTTCCCATTATCGTGAATTACCATGACTCTGAAGTTATACTTAGTGGTATTTTTTTTCTGTAGTATTTTATAGCAAAATTTAAACCAATACCCTTAGAATGAGCTCATTTCATTGTTGACTTCAGAACCATGATTTTAGAGATGAGTGATAGGCTCAAAAATATGAAAAGACAGGATTAATCTGGCATGGCACACTCCCAGGTTTCCCTGTGAACTGTACTATCTGGTATGAAACTTCCACTTTGATGCTCACTGCTTTTTGGTTCTTTGTTCCTATTTTTAGATCAGAGGTTTTGAAACTGCTTACTGCATTGACAGCATGGGAAAAACGAATGGCGGCTTTGTAGAACTTGGACCTTGCCACAGGATGGGAGGGAATCAGGTGAGTCACCTTCTTTTGTGTTCAGATTGGTTAGTACTGAGATACTGACCACAGGGTTCAGATTGGCTTTTAACTTGAGATATATATATATATATTTTGAGTGATGTATCAAAAATTATATATATATGTTACATATAAAAATATATATTAATTTCTTTCTTTAGTATTAGGGATTGAATCCAGGCCCTATGCACTGAGCTATGTGCTAATCCCCTTTAAAAATTTTTTTATCCTTGCTAAGTTGCCTAGGCAGGGATTGAACTTATAGTCCTCTTGCCTCAGCCTCCCAAAGTTCTAGGATTACAGGGATGTGCCATTATTTCTGAGAGTCATTTTATTTTAATAAATAAAGCATTCTATAAGGAACTGACAGTATTAAAACATTTACTTAATTAAGCAGGATAATAGCCATATTGATTTGCACATAAGCAATTAGAATATAAAGTTGACGTCTATATATAAGAAATTATGGGGGCTGGGGATTTAGCTCAGCAGCAAAGCGCCTGCCTGGCAAGCGCAAGGTCGTGAGTTCGGTTCCTGGTTCCGGAGAAAAATCAAAAATCAAAAATCAAAAAAAATAAAAAAAAAAAAGAAATTATGAAATACGTACTCTTAAGGGAGTATGAATGTGCAACCACTATGTAAGCCTAACTCTCCAGCAGTATTTTTGCAAATATACTTCAGTAATGTATATCTAATACATTTTCTTATTTATGTGGAATTTTTTCCTGTGTCTAATTGAGATTGTGAAATATATCAGGATTGTTTCCAAGTTTTCATTTTCTTACATTATTGGTATATAATAAATATGTGTTGATAACCCACTGTATGTCTTAGAGGCTAAGAACTTAATCATTTAAATGTTAATAAGAGTCTTCACTAACTTCAAAATATTTCTGGTTCCTACCTAAGGACTAAGTTCCAAACACGGAAAATTTATAGAATGTTGTTAGTTATTCACTTCAGTTATGAGTTAAGTTGCTTTTTTGTATGTAGAAAATGTATATTAACAGGGAAGTTAGCTCCATTATTTTTTTTCTTAATAGCTTTTCCGAATCAATGAAGCAAATCAGCTCATGCAGTATGACCAGTGTTTGACAAAAGGGCCTGATGGATCGAAAGTTATGATTACACACTGCAATCTGAATGAATTTAAGGAGTGGCAGTACTTCAAGGTACTCTGTATTTCAACTCTGAAGTAATATATGCTGTTTCATTTTCAGGAACACTAGCATGTGAAATGTAGGTGAATAAATCTTAAACCTGCATGCAAATTGACTTGCATTTTCCTCTCATTTAGTAATTTGTAAAGGTTTGCTTGAGCACTGGGTGAATTTGAGGCATCACTTCTGTTCTCCGGTATCATATTGTCATCTAATAAGGTCACTGTAAAGTCTCTAAAGACCCACTCTTAATTTCAGTAACTCAGGAAAATCAGTGTTCTATGAAGCAATCACTGCCATTGTTCTACAATCAAAATCTGATTTTTAAAACCTCAGTGTATATTTCTGCCGTTAAAAATATGTGGTTAATATGTCATGTTGTCCAGCAGGTGGAGGTAGAGACAAACAAATAGAACTTGGAAATCTAGGCCATCACTACTTCCTTATCATTGTTTGCTACATACAACAGGATAAATATAGCCATTTGCTTTAAAGGTCACATTTTGTTTTTTTTTTGTTTTTTTTTTTT
>NW_004955403.1:33659528-33669920 GCF_000276665.1 Chinchilla lanigera | reverse complement strand
TCCGGTACTGGGAACCGAACTCACGACCTTGCGCTTGCCAGGCAGGCGCTTTTGCCGCTGAGCTAAATCCCCAGCCCAAAGGTCAGGTTTATTGGTGTGGCATTGCTGGGCCAGTTTTTCTATTTCATCTGTGTGTATTTAAAGTTCTGTGGCAAGTTGGGGATTCAATATTAATGGGTTGTGTAGAATTTTCAAAGTCTAGATTTTGGCTAAAATAAATCAATTTATTATGAAATAAAATATTGAGAAAACTTTTCTAAACTGAAAGAAGCTGGCAACCCTCAAGTTTACTTATCTAATGTTTTTACAATATCCCATCTGTTAGGCTTGTTTGCTATGGAGTAATGATATTATGGCCCAGCTTAATATTCCCAGTTACATCTTTCCTAGATAATCACCAAGAAGTAGAAAATACATGTCAGTTACAAATTTCTTCTTCTTCTTCTTCTTTTTTGAGACAAGGTCTCACTATGTAGTTGAGGCTAGCTTTGAAATCATCATGTAGCCCAGACGGGCCTCGAACTTGCAGCAATCCTCCTGCCTCAGCCTCCCAAGTGCTGGGATTACAGGCAAGTGCCATCATGTCCAGTTACATTCTTCAAAATTATTAGAACTTTCCCCAGACAGGTTTTTTTTATATAGGTTATTACTAATAATATTTCTGCAACTAGAAATTAAATCTGAGAAATTTATAAAATTTTGTCATGAAAAAGTAACAACACTAATCACATGTTAATGTAAATAACATTTTAATGAAAAATAACTATTTTCCCACAAAAAGTAGAAAAACAGCATTGTTCTGTACTTTCAAAAATCATTCTGTAGTTTGGTATAACAGGCAGCTGGATTTATAGTGAGCCTTCATTGAGTCTTATACTGTCTTTTTAGTTCTCATTTATAAAATATCTAGCCCCAAACAAACTTCTAGTTAGAAGAGAAGGTAATTGAAGAGCTTTTTCAGAAAATTGTGACTATTCTTTGAAATTACACAATTCAGTGTCACACTTTCTTAAAAATTATTTACAGTATAGAATCTGAAGCCCTACTGGTGAACATTTTGTCCTAAACAGTAAAAACTTTTAGCCTGTCCTACACTTTGGTTAAAATTTTGATTGTGTTTTTACATGCTCATTCAGAAAATATTGTTCACTAAATTATATAGCTCTTCCAAATGTTGGCATATTTCATTGTATAATAATAAAATATCACAAATAAACTACTCATTTCATCAGAAAACTCTTTAAATGTGAAACTAGTACAGCGATAGAAATGCATTTTCCAAACTCCAATTTTTGCTTGAATATTAAGATTTTATCAGTGGTAAGAAAACTGGCAGGTTTTTTGTTTTGTTTCTAAAAGTGCCAGGCTCACCTCATTTTCAAAAAAATGTCTGTTATTCAGGTTCAAGGTAGAATAACTGTATTTGCTGATTGCTCCTTGAAGTAAAAATGACATTTCATGAAAAAAGCGGCTAGTTCATCCCTCCAGGCAATTAATTGTACAAGTGCTTTTTCTCAAGATACCATTGTACTGCACTGTGTAGAAATACTTGATCCATCCTTACCATTTCATCTCAGAAGGTACTTTTTAAGTGCATACTCAGGTCAAATTTTAGTAAAATTAATAAGCTTTAGCTGCTTCATCAAGGACATCCATAAGTGGTACTGGAGATTGAACTGAGGGCCTTCAAACTGAGCTACATCTCTAGACCCTTTTTATTTTTTAGAGACAGGGCCTCACTAAGTTGTTAAACTGCCTGGGCTTGGCTTGAACTTGCCATTCTCCTGCCTGAGCCTCTCAGAGTGCAGAGATGATAGGTCTGCACTGCCACAGCTGGCCAGTATTTGCTTTTTTAAGTATGAGTTATGTGGCAGTGAAGAGTATGACTACTAGCAGAGTTTGGTGTCACTGCTGGATTCATGGTAAGGCTTCATCAGTTCTACTCACCATTCTTTCATCCCATCAGCATAACTGCCAATCCAGTGAAAACATAAATGAATTCTTTGTATTCTGAAAATAGTATTAGCCTTATAGACCCAGGCTTGGATAGTCTGATGACCACGCTTTGAGGAATTCTGAGCTATATTAAAGAAATATCATGAGAACTAGGGTATCTTCAGTGGAGACGGGAAGGAAGGAATATAAACTGGAGACATTGTAAGTATCACCCTCAGTAACTGGTATAATAGGAATGAATAAAGGAAAGTGCATTATTTCCTGAGGACTGGAAAGCTAACATTGTCGTAGCCACCATATGAACCAGAGAAGTATGTTCAGAGGGGAAGAAAACGAAGTTAGGCTTATATACATTCAGTTTGATGTGCAGCAGTATGTCAGGACTCAACAGTAAAAGAACCAGATAGACTGATAATCTGCGGTATTAGCGGATATGAGCTTGCTGAATTTGCTTGAATTATCTTTTGAAAGCCAGGCAATGACTCTAATGTCAGTGATGTCAAAAGAGTCCAAATTGTAACTTATCTTTCCTTACTGTTTTTTAGAACCTGCACAGATTTACTCACATTCCCTCAGGGAAGTGCTTAGATCGCTCAGAGGTCCTGCACCAAGTGTTCATCTCCAATTGCGACTCCAATAAAATGACTCAAAAGTGGGAAATGAATAACATCCACAGTGTTTAGAAAGAAACGAATAATCTACCTACTGACAAATTTATACAGGACTGAAAACCGCCTGAAACCTGCTGCAACAATTATCATTAACTCTGTACAGCTCCCAACCTGGAACCTCCTGATCAGTTCAAAGGACATTGATAAACTGTGATTTTACAATAACATTATCATATGCAGTTACTGTTTACAAAACTGCTTTTACCTTAAACGTTGTAGATGTTTACATCTTTTTTGTTTTTGTTTCAAGATGATGTTGGTAATTTATGCCTTTAACTCTGCTTTGGTAGAACAGAGTTAAAAGCATGTTGTCTTCTTTGGGATTACACTCAGGGGTCTGAAAGGCAGTTTTTTTTTGTTGTTGTTGTTTTTTTAACACACTTGAAAAAAGGTTGGAGTAACCAGACTTTCATATATAACTTGGTGATTATCAACCTGTTGTGTCTTTATTTAATTTTACATCTTTTTGAAGCACTGCCACAGGTTATTAGCCAAGGTGGCCTTCCTTCACAGTCATGCTGCTTTTTTGAAAGGTGAATTTCAATGACACATTTAGTGCCTCTTTCATTTCGTGGTATTTTTTCAAGAGCTTTTGGTGAAATTTATAGGCTGATAATGATGAATTGTCACCTGTATGGGAAGTACTCACAGCACTCAGAAATGGATTTCCGTGCTGCCATTTGGTATGAAGTTTAAGCAAGAAATGACAATATGGAACATCTCAAGGCTATTCCATAGGGTTTGAAGATGGTGTGGCATTAACTTTCTTACCTACTGGTGTTCTCGATGCCATCTGCCCTACCAACTCTTAGGATAGCAAGAGCCTTTCAGCTAAAGAAAAAAAAAAACTGTCCACATACATTTGGGATTCCCTAGTACCTATCAGTATAAAAACAAATAAACAAAAAACTGTAAATAATTCTCTGTGTTGAAATTTCAAAGGGAGGCGAACAAAAACAACACACCACCACTTCTAAACACAGCAAAGATTTGTCCTAAGCTAAGAATTTCCAAGCCCTTGTTAAATTAAGCCTTACAAAACTCTGGTGCATTACAGCCTAAGCTGTGCAACCTAGGAAACAAAGAGTGAATTGCTGTTTCATATTACCTTCATGCAAATGTAATTCCATGCACATTTCTTAAAGTTAAGAAAGTGACTGTTTAATAATACAGCTCATTAACAAATGTGAACTATTTTGTTAGGTGTATATTCTCTAGTTTTTCTTAATTTCTTCTTAGGAAACATATTATTAGTATTTTTCCAGTGAAAACATTTGTTTGGATTCAAACATTTATTAATACAATACCTAGTATAGGAGAACCAAATATTGCAAATGGTCCATTTGATTTTAATTTCTAAATAGTCTTTTATTAGCCCAGATATTAAAATGCTTAAGTTGAGTGCTTAAAAAATATAACAAGGTAGGGAATGGTAAGTAAGCATTTTTATCTTATAATCATGGTGTCATTATAGTGAAAGGAATTTACAAACTACTGCCGGAGGAAAGTATTTTTGATTAAAGCTAAAAAAGAAAAAGGAAAAAAAAACCCTACATTTGTTTAAAAGACAAGCCTCCAATTTATTTCTTCCAAGCTTAGTTCTTAAATTTAGAGAGTAAAAGTTAAACATCCTCAACAGAGTTTTATTTATAATTTTGAATTGCCAATTTGTATTTTGCTACTCATCTGTGATCAGTCATTTTAACATTTGCTCATCTTTCGGGATATTTAAAAAGAAATACATTTATATGCTTCTATAATTACAAATAAATCAGCTATAAAAAAGAAACAATTGGTACTTTACTTTTGTGTTTTGCAGATAGGTACCATTTTCCATGTTAAATGGATTATAACCTTGTTATCTATGCATAAGCCTAAGGAAGGTGGCACATGAACTGTGCATGTAATTTTATGGGCAAATTAAATGGGTTTTTGTGTGTTTGTGTGCAATTTGTTAAAATATTCTGTGAACATGATTCTATATATTGAAATCAGAAACCTGACCAAACATGAAAAACATCAGAAGCTGCTGCCATAATGACTATTTTCTACTGTAGGCTGCTTTGGAAATAATTCCCATATCCTTGCTTTGTAAGTTGATAATATCACTATGCATTTCTACACATTTTATAAGTTTGATTTATGCAGATTTTGATACACTGTATGTTTCTGTAGAAATTGTATAATATTCAAAATTTTATTAGGGTAAATTTGAGAAGTTTATGTATATCTTAATTCTGGGTTGCTTGTTTTTTAGGTGAGAAAAAATAAAATATTGTATTTTAATCCATGGGTTTTTTTTTAGTAATTGTAATCATTTGCAAATCTAACTGCACATTTTGAAGATTTATTTTTTAAGATTGCCTATGAATAACTAAAATATTATAAACCAAAGATTTTAGTTGACTATGTGCTTGAGTGTTGGTTAGAATTCTTGTGGTGTTTGAATATTTGGAATTTACATGTCTGTAGGAAAGAAACATAAAGGTTTCTTCTTACAGTACTTTTCGTACTTATATATAATAGTTTTTTTAAAGCCACTTACCTACTTATAAAACATAACCTCAGCAAACATCTATCTTTCTGGTCAGTGTATTCTATATAATTGCCTAGTGAAAGCAAAAATGTCTTTAAATCAAAATTCTTTACAACTCAACAGATCAAGTGAGTAGAGCCAAGCAAAGAAAAGGGAAGCCTACCAAAATGAAATTGGAAGCAATCTGTAGGACCTGGTTGTATAAAACACACCATCCCCAAGAAAAGATATTGCCGCTCACAGATTCAAGTAAGTGGCTGTGTTGACTTGAAAACCTTTCAGCTGAGATGTCCACTCATGTCTTTCCAATCTTAGCTGTTGTAGTGGCAGGCTAAGAAATCTGAAGAGTGACCTATCACCAGAATGGAATGGGGACTCACTTATTACCTAAGATGTTCACTCAGAGATCTTAGAATATGTATCATTTCTAGACAAAATGCAATTGAAAAAAAAATCCTGTCACTGAATGGAAAATGTAACAGGGGCCTACCAGGGCCAGATACCCAGTAGGGTAATAGTTAAGGTGTGTTAAACTTACTCCACACGAAAGCACTTCAAAAAATTTAAACGCTATGAAATTTTCATTGGAAACAACCTTAATCAATTTTTTTTTTTGGTACCAGGAATCGAACTGAGGACCTTGCACTTGCCAGGCAGGCACTTACACCACTGAGCTATATTCCTGGCCCCCATTAGAAACAATCTATATTAAGAAAATGGACAAAAGTTTGAATGGTTCTGGGGACTATAGTTCCTAGAATTGAGAGATGAAAGGAAGGACTATTTCTTAGATTTGATAATTGCTTTGCAGTCCTCATTTGTAAGACTTTTGAAATGCTCACAATTTAGGTGGATATATTTTAATTTTCTGAGTGAATGAGACCTGGAGGGCCTATATCTGAGCAGAGGTACAAGTCTTAATTTTTATAATGGAATAGTTAGTTTGCTCATCTGAAGCGCTAGAATAATGTGGACTCCAAATTCTGACTATCAAATTCCTGTTTCACTGCAAGGTCCCATATGACCTTGGATGAGTTATTTAACCTCTTTCCCAGTTTGCTTAATAGTGAAGTGGGGGAAATAAAAGTGCCTATTTTATAGGGTTATTATTAGGATTAAATGAGTTAACATACATAAAGTGCTTACATAAAGTTCCTGGCACACAGTCAAGGTAATATAAATGTTAACTATTACTATCTGGTTTCAAAGTCTTAAAATCTGTATTTAATCAGAAGAATAAGTCGGCTACACTTCAAGCCTCTATAAACGCTGTTTGTTTGCATGTGTTTCATATATCAGTTATCATTATCCCTATAAGTGAAGGAATGAAGCTCAGAAGTTAAATGAGGTGAAATGATTACCACAAGATAAACTTCTACCTCATGCCCTTCACAAAACACGTAGAATATAGTTTTCAGTGGTTTAATTCAGCTCTTGCGCAGAATTACATGCCAGTGTACAATGTAGTTTTCAGTGATCTGATTCACCTCTTGGATAGGACTATGTGCCATCATGAAGGTGTCTAACATATCTTTAAGTGAAATTTCATTTGGACTTAAATATGGGTATGTAAGATCTAAAACTTTTGGCAGAAAAATGGGTATTACAGTAACGTATTGGGGTTATGCTGCTGTCAAAAAAAACTGGACAGACTAGATGGGGCAACTGTGTTCAGGAATTAGGTAACAGGCACAGCAGACTGCACTATAAGAAGGGAAACAGACAAGGTAAACCCCTTCACCATGTCTGTTTACTCAGGAGAACTTTCTTAACCATGTTGCAACAATTGGTGACAAAATGTGGACATTGCTGAGCTAAATAAACAAAGTGGGAGCTTGAGACTGTTGAGATGCTGGAATTTCAGAGGCAGGTTAGTAGGGTGTGCTCACTTGACTATCAGGAAAGCTACCCAGAATTTTTATAGCACTGTCATTTGCAATAGCAAAAAACCCAAGAACAATCTAAATGCCCATCAACAGGGGAATGGATGAACTGTGATATAATCACACAATGAAATGTGAGTGATGAACACAAATGAACAGTTATCAGTAAATCTTAATACTACATGTAAGTAAAAAAGGCAATTCCTAAAGAACTTTTTATAAATATAAAAACTACACAGTATGTTGCTTATTTAAACAATAGAACTTGTCCACATTCACAAATTTATTGGGGTTGAAGACCAAAGTCCTGTACTTGATATCCCAAGATCCCATGACAGATACTCCTATTTGGTGCTAGGGAAAACTCCCTAAAGAACATGTTTTCTGTGTATTTTTTGTATACACTTTGTCAAGAACCTCAGAATTGAATCTAATACTTTTATAGCATCTGTATACACACACACACACAGGCACATATACTTTTAGCTATTTACTGAGCATTATTTCTTGCTATTGTTTTAATTACCTGCTTTTTAAAAATCTAATTTTACTGATGAAGAAACTGAGAAGTTAACATGACTTGTCTGATGTTACTAAGCCAGTAAGAAAGAGCTCTTTTCAAAGTGATTCTCAAGTCTAAGCAAGCTATCTCTTCTTTCATAATCTTTTCCGTATTTATATTGTAATGTTTTTCTTTGTAATCTATCTAATCTTTTGGAAAGTCAAAGCATGTATAGATAAATTGTAGTGGTTCACTTTACTCTCTTACGTGACCTAGGACATTTCCCAAATTGTTGTATTTCAGTGAAGAGCCCAGGCCAGATGATGCCATTTCCAGTTCTAAAATTTGATGACCTAAGTGCTTATTTTGCTGCCCTCTTAATGTGCAAGTCTGTGTTCCTAAGACAGTATGCTATGGATGTGGTCCACTAACAGATAAGGTCCAGGAGTACAGTGAAGGGCCACTGAAACCTCAAAAGTGACTATTTTTACCTTCCCTGCAGCATACAAAATTAAGAACAATATTTATAGAAGGACCTAACTGGTGAATGTTACCTAGAGACATATTTTGACCCCCAAATTTGAATTCATTGCCATTACTTAAAATGCAGACTTCACATTTTTTCAAATCTAGACTTTTGGCTCCACTTGAAAATTTGGGAAATTGACACTCAGACCCAGAAATACTGTGTATCTCTATCCAAAGAACTGAGCTAAATGGAGGCTCTCCTTTGTCCCATGTATATGCTTACAAGTCCTGTATACAGAGAACTTTTTCTATCCCAGGCTACAGCAGTATGGAAAAATAAAATTTTCACTGCACTCCAAACTTTCTTGTATGCTTATTTCACCACACTCAGTGGTTTTGTCTGGCCTCTATTGGTCTTCACTTCCTGTCAGTAAATATCCCACCTTCCTCTAAAAAGGTCATCATCTTTACTTAGGAATTTCATGGAGAACTAATCCAAAAACGGCTGATTCTAGAGGTACTAAGTTTCATTTTAGGACTAGATACTAGGCAATGACACAACAGCAATTCTCCAGGAAATAAAATTAGTGGTTTATAGAACATTTTTAGGGACATATCTTAGTAGTACATGTAAGGTAATGCTATATTTATAGTACTCTAAGATGTATTTATGATTTACTATTTACAGTTCATAAAGGCCAAATATTTTTTAAAAGCAGTGACCTCAACAGAACAAGTCCGCAGTGAGTGCTTTCATGTATATAGAATCTTAGAATATTCTGACCTAGTGCCCTGCTTTTATAAATTAATAGTAACTAACACTGGGAAATCTGAGTTTTTGCCTCAGTCCTTGCACCAAAATAAATTCCAGGAAGATCATATATTCAATTAAAAACTTTAAAGAAACCAATAATTGTTTTTAAAACCTTTAAGTTGGGAAGGTCTCACAAAGCCATTAAAGAACTGATACATTTACCTACCTAAAATTGAGGTATCTGCACAGTGCTGTAAAGCCAAAGAAAACTAAGAAAAATATTACATCTCAAAGGGTCATTTTCCTTAATATATAAGGCCCCCAAACTATTAATAAAAAGACCAGTAACACAAAAGACCACAGAGAAGAAAACACAAATGGCTAAATGTAAAACACTAAGCTTATAATAGAAGCCATTTTTAATACATCAAAACAAAGACAAGTTTGAAAACAATTACTATATTTTGATAAGGAAATAAGCACTACACAAAGTTCACTGATGTGAAAGGTATGTAGTACAACTTCCACTGAGCAATTTTAGCAGGTCAGTAAAAACAAGAGCAGTTTCTACCACATAGTAAGTAAAGGCTTTGGCTGTTAGTAAATTTTAAAATATGCATGCCCTTTGGCAGCTATTTCTTACAGGATCTTTTTCCAGGTGTGAAATCCTATACAAGGATAGTCACAGACATACTGTTCTTAAGGCAAAAAAACTTTAGGGAGCTGGTTAAATTATCTATTAACTAATACTATGCAGATAGCTATTTAAAATATGGCTTCTATTGTACTAACAATATCTAGTTTAGAGATTAAGGAGTTAATTTATGATTATGTCTACATCTGTGAAGGGTAAATCATTGTTATTACTGGAGTTTTCAGTAGAATAAGTCTGAAAGAACAGGGAGTTTATGTACCTTAAAATATGAACTATTTCTAAAAAGAAAATTTTTCATAAACTTATCTCCTAGTGGCTGATCTGGGTTAGGACCTATTACCATTACCCTTGTCACTGCTTTCCAATGTATCTACACATTCATGTCACCTAGTCCCGACTGCTGACAACTTGCTAATTTAATTTTCTGAGTGACTTGGAAACTACATAGAATACGAGCAAGGCAGGACTTACCTCAAATCCTAAAGAGCAGCGATTGGTTCAAAGGGTGGTTCTTTAGCTTAGAAACTTAAAATACATTACAAAAAAACACTAACTTGGTGCTGGGGGTTTAGTTCAGTGGCACAGCACCTGCCTGGCAAGTGCAAGGTTGTGAGTTCGATTCCTGGTACCAGAAAAAAATATAAACAAAAAAAAAAAAAAGAAAAAGAAATTCTAACTCCTAAAAAGATTGACAACAACCCAATAGGACTGCCTCATGGGCCTAATTTATAAATTCTTAAGATTATTTCCATTTTATTTCTTTTAATATCTCTTCTATGCATTAGGTACTATTTCAAAGTACATTATCACATTTTCATTTAATCATTAGAACATTCTGAAATAGGTACTGACTTCACATTAGAAACTGAAATAATTGCGGCTGGGGATTTAGCTCAGCGGCAAAGCGCCTGCCTGGCAAGCGCAAGGTCGTGAGTTCGGTTCCCGGTACCAGAGAAAAACCAAAAAA
>NW_004955403.1:33656694-33659428 GCF_000276665.1 Chinchilla lanigera | reverse complement strand
GGCTGGGGATTTAGCTCAGCGGCAAAGCGCCTGCCTGGCAAGCGCAAGGTCGTGAGTTCGGTTCCCGGTACCAGAGAAAAACCAAAAAAAAAAAAAAAAAAAAAAAGAAGAAACTGAAATAATTTATATAGCTAGCACTTAGTAGCCATGGAACTGGGATCCCCCACACCTGGTTAAGTATCTAAAACATTATCCCAAGTATTTTAGCACTTTTAAGTCACCTAACAACAGGCAACAATGAAAACTAGTTTTCATGATCAGTGAAAACCCTAAATTTAATATATAACCACTAGGATATAATTAGAGCAATCACTGAAATGTTGAGTATATTTTATTCTTGCCACTTCTGCTAACACCTCACTAACAAAAACAAAATAATCTGCAGGAAATATTCATTACAAATATAGCATAGGTCAACCAAAGCTCTTGTTGGGTACTCAGGATCTTGACTTTCATCTTAAAATGATAGGCCACCAAGATAAGATAGTGACATCTTAACTATGAAATGTCAAGATTTCTTCTGTTAGCATTTATTCTATAGATGATCAGCTTTCACTAACAACCTCTAATAATTCAAAATAGTTATCTTAATTTACAAGTTAACTCTCTCATCAAGCATTCCTAAAATGCCTTCCCCTGCAAGTACCAATCCTAGTGAAATGTAGTTAAATTAGATAGGAAGCATCACAATCACTTCAAATACTTTCTTAGGGTAGTTACACAGCATTTTAAAAAAATGTAATTCAAAACCAGTTTTGAACTACTTCAACAAAATTTAACATTACTACTAATGATTTTTATATTTGTCAACATATTTATGCTTTTATGATTTACCATCCTTAAGGTAAAAAAAAAAAATTATTTGAACAAGTAATAAATGAACAAAAATGTCAAGGACAAAGCTTAGTTATTCTGCAAAAGCACAGATTTTTAAAGTTCACTAAGTTCTAGATCTGGTTCTTAGAAAGTATGTGTTTTGTTTTCTTTTTTCTCTGGAAACTACTAAACCAACTGTGCCTTACAAAAACTGTAAGGCAAAAATCTTTAAAAATCTGTCAAGGCCCCCTGGCTTGTGTTTTAAGGGAAAGCTACTTCAGCTTATTAAAACAAAGACAATAGAAGTAATATACATAATTTTATTACAAATTTTTTTAAAAAACACAAAATGCAACATCCTAAAAAAAAAAAAATCCCAAAACTTACTATTGGTACTAGTTCCTGCAAATTTGTTGTGCTACCATACACATGAAAGAAACCATTAAATATTTAGGAACATTCAACATCAAAAGCTTTAAAATCTAACTGTATGTAGTAGCCCCTCAAAAAGCTACAACCTGAATTTTTTAAAAAAGTATTTTTTTCTACAAAGAATTTTATCAGCTATACAAAAATCTGTACAGTTTTTATACTGAAGCTAATGTTGAGCTGCACTTGAATTCACATTCTTAGCAAAACAATTGCCTGAGCACACATATACTCCACATGCCATTACAGGACAGCCACTTATTCTTCATCTTCATCCTCTTCCTCCTCATCTTCCTCTTCTTCCTCTTCCTCCTCCTCCTCTTCATCTTCTGGTTCATTCTTCTTCTTTGAGCCTGTTGGCCTACCAGGACCCTTCTTTCCTGCTTCACTTTTGCCCTTGGCACGGTATGCAGCAATATCCTGAAATATTGTCAAAATAATAAAATCAGCATCCGGTGTCGTTACTCAACAGTGAAAGCCGCTTAGTTGTAAACAACCTACAATTATTGACCAATACCCTTGACAGCTGTCTAAAAAAGATACTTAGGATTTACCTCAGTTTTTTGGTTTTCCAAAGCTAACTAGGGTAAAATGAGAGCTGCATTAGACCAACATAAGTATTTTCACTACCAGTAGTCATTTACTTACTTCACACACACTCTCCTGCCATTTCACATTTAAAATACATTTAATAACATATTTAGGCCTCCTTTAACAGCTGCAACTTATCTATGTTAATATTCTTCAGAAAATGTGAATGTGATTTTCGCCTAACTTTAAAAACGCGAACAGCATACCTTTTCGTACTTCTCCTTTAGCTTCGCCGCTTTTTGTTCATATGGCTGTTTATCTTTGGCTGACTGCTCAGACCACATTTCACCCAATTTCTTCGCAGTGTCTCCAATGGACAGGCCTGGGTGTTCACTTTTGATCTTTGGGCGATGTTCGGAGCAAAACAGGAAGAAGGCAGATCTGAAAGGAAGCAACAGAGCTAATAAGCCAGCAGGAGAAAAACGCGAGGCGCCAGCGGGGTGCGTTTTCAAACCAAACTTACGGCGGTCTTTTGGGAGCATTCGGGTCTTTCTTCTTTCCTCTCTTATCGCCTCCCTTGGGCGGGACGTAGTTTTTCATCTCCCTGTCATAGCGCGCTTTATCGCTCTTCGCCATGTCCTCGAACTTCGACTTCTCCTTGGCAGACATGGTCTGCGGGCGCAAAGCGGGGGTGAGAACACGGCCGGCCCGCGGCGGCCGCCCGCCCCCGCCCCCGCCCCCGCCGCGCACCTTCCACCGCTCCGAGCACTTCTTGGAGAACTCGGCGAAGTTGACCGAGGAGTCGGGGTGCTTCTTCTTGTGCTCCTCGCGGCAGGTCTGCACGAAGAAGGCGTACGAGGACATCTTGCCCCGCGGCTTGTTGGGGTCTCCCTTGCCCATGGCGGCGCGGCCTGAGGAGGGGCGAGCGCCGGGGCTGCGGTCAGCGCGAGCGCGGCCG
>NW_004955403.1:33638894-33656564 GCF_000276665.1 Chinchilla lanigera | reverse complement strand
CCTCGCCGCCCGCTCCCCGAACCCCGCCCGCCAGGCCGAGCCCTCGCCGCCCCAACGCCGAGAGCCGGCAGCCGGCGGTGAGCCAGGCGGGAACTGCGGCCTCGCAAACCCGGGGGTCTGAGGAGACTCTTGCCTGGTGCGAGATTCTCCTCAGAGCGGCCGAGTCCGACGGAGACGCTTCCTCCCTAGAGCTCCGGCGTGAACTGGTTTACCGCTAACGCAATCCTCAGCCTCTTGTTTTGCAGAGTTCTCCGCGCCACTGCAACTTGACAAACCCCGCCACAGGCCACACCCCTGCCTCTCTGATTGGCTCTTCGGATTATTCAAACCCGAAGAGTCCCCGCCCCCTCTCTAAATCGGTTTTCGATTGGAGAATGTCTCGTTAGGCCCGCCCTCCCAGCGCCAGCCTAGCAGGTTCGGTGGGTCGCTCAGGTCGTTAACTCCCAGACCCGTTAGAACCGGTCTGGAGAGGAATGTACTGCTTGAGCCTGATTGGCGGCGGGAAGAGGGTTTGAAAAATGGCGGGCCTGGCACTGATTGGCTCGAGTAGTAAATGAGGGGCGTGGTTAACACGAGAAGGGAAAGCCCCGCCGGATTTAAAAATACGAAGCGTCCCCTTGTGGGTCGCTCTGCAAGGGTTTGCGGCGGCGGCGACGACCCGGTTTGATAGCGCTCAGGTAATGGAAGAAGCCTATCCTGTCCCTCTTCCAATCACAGTTTAGATCCTGTCTTTCTTACGTTCCAGCCTGGCTCTGTGGCGCTGTCTCCTGGAAGCCTGACTGCGCGGCCCTGTGGGGTCTTCCGCACGTCCTTAAACAATAATAAGTGGGGAGAGATGGAGCAGTTTCCCTGCGGAGAGGTTGTCCCATTCCTCCTGTGGCCGCAGAGGCCGGGACAGACCCTGACTTAGACGAGGCAGGGAACCTCGGACAGGGTGCGTGTGAGGAGGCTGCGCCGGCCTGTCGCGGGCCAGGCACTACCCGCCCCGGGAGCCCCCACATTGTCCCGGGCGTCAAACTCGGGAGGTAAGGGACGCCCTCGGCTCCCTGACCCTGCCCTCCCGAGACCACGCCCCCAAGGCTGCCTGGCCACGCCCTCCAGTGCTCTGGGCTCTGCCTGCCAGCGGCTGCCGCTGAGTTGGAATCCTTGCGGGTCTGCACCGCCGCACCGAGCCCGGCGTCGGAGAACGCACCTCCGGCGCCTGCCCGCCTCCAACCCGCCCGGCCTATGTCCGCATGTTCCCCTTCTCCGTGTCCCTTTGAAGTGTTAAATGTTAAAACAGAATGCTGCGAAAGCTGTGGATCCGCCCCCACACACCCCCAAGTGCCCATCTTCTCCTAAGTGCCCAGAGCAACTTTTCGCAGATCTTCCAAGCCCGGATTAACAACCTCCGTGTTAGGGTCTAAGGAGAGCGCACCACAGCTAATTTACCTTCCTGATAACCAGCGATCGTCCCGAGCTACTTTCCCCAAGGTAGGACTTTGGTTGGCATCTGAGTGTGCTCTTTCTGCGCTGTATTTAGTTCGGCGGTTTTTACCCGCTCCGTACTGGCCTATATGTTGCCCTGACGGTTTCAAACGGATTTTACGTTTGTTCAGTAAGTGTGCTCCTTATGTGAAACTGTACTCCGGGGTAGAGGGGTAAAAAAGAGAAAGAAACTTCTCCTGTGTGTTTTGTACATGACTGTCACCCTCAATACCACATCGTGGTTACTAGATAAAGTAATAAACGCTAAAATTTTAAAATGGAAACGGATATTGATTGCCCAACATTATACATTTACGTAATGCTAGTGAATTGTACGCTTAAAATAGCAACTATTTTGCATTACAATAAAAAGTGGCAGTTTTTCAAAAAGAAAACTTGAATTTTCTTGTTTTAAGGGCCCTAAAATTAAATCATAATCCCTTAGTTTATAACATTATGTGTCTGCCCAAAGCTTCTATAGCTACAGAATCAGTTGCAGATCTCCTATAAAAGCACAAAAAAATCCAAATTCACAAACTTAAATCCTGCTACCTTAAAATAACAGTAAAAGAGAGATCACAGATACATAACACTTTTAAAGTATATTTTTAAATTTCATATTTTTAGAACATTCTGTAGAAAACAAGTATAGTGTAAAACAAATTGTGCTTAAAAATCGGGAGTGTAACCAAGAACTATTTAGGGAATCTTTAATGTATTGAGCTCAGGAGAAATGTAAAATGCTATGGTCTTTGCTTTCAGAGAATGTATAGTGTAGAGGGAGACGAAAATAGGAAAGAACAGTATAACACAATCATTGTTAAGATTGTTCAATAATAAGAACGTAAGACAAAATCACACACATGTGAGGAAGTAGGCAAAGCCCTCTATGAAGGTAGCCTTTGAGTCGCCTTAGAAAGTGAATGTTAAGCAGAAGGGGAAAAAAAACCAGGCCTTTGAGGGAACCTGGCTTACTTGGGGATCAACTACAAGTTCAATAGTATAAGAGCTTAATTAAACATGAATAAGAACAATGCTAGACTGACAGTTTGCAAAGAAATTTAACCCTTATCCTATAGGGATAGGCAAAGGCACCACTGAAAAGTGTGAAGGACAGTGAAGTAATCAGATTTCCTTCCATGTTAAGTGGCGATGTTTAGGGCATGGTGTAAGTGAGGTCACATTTATGAATTAGACATTATTCATTGTCTTTGTTCTTCCTATGATTCCAATGTTGTAGTCCAAGGGGACTAGTAATATATGTGAGAGTCCCCTATTTCCATGCATACTGTCACTACAAATTTTTGATATTCATTAAGTTTTACTTTACTTGGGGAATTTTGCTTTTGTATTACTTAACAAACTAGTCTCACAGCTACTTTTTGGTTTTCTATAATGCAAATAGTGGATATAGTCACCTGCCAATACCAAATCAAAGCTACTAACTGAAATCTATAGCATATCATAGCACTTATAGTGATTGTTAGACCTCTTTGCATTCTGTCACTGGTACTAGTAATTGATTGCATTTGCTATGCTATTTTCAAAAGGCTTTTGTTTATTTGGGATACTGAGGATTAGACCCAGGACATTTACACTGAGCTACATCCCAACCCCGTATCTATCTATCTATCTATCTATTGATATTGAGACAGGGTCTCAATTGTTAGGTTGCCTAGGCTAAATTTGAATTTGTCATCCTCCTGCCTCAGCCTCCCAGAGTGCTAGGACTACAGGCATGTGTTTTAATCACTTTCTAACTAATATGCTCAGGAGAGACAAAGGACCACAGAACAAGGTGAGAGTAGAAGATATTAGGCTCATTTAAGTTTGTCGGTTGAATTATGACATATGCCACCCCTTGTCCAAAATTCATATTTTGAAGTCCTAATACCCTGTTGGGAGCCGCTGAAGCTGGAAAATAATTACGCTGAATCTGGAAAATAATTACAGGAACAGGATGAAGCCAGCCTGAGAACTCGGAGCTCCTCAAAGTAAACAAGCCCCTTGGAGTAAACAAGGTTTTGTAACTTGTTAACTGGTTTTTGGGCAGCCAGACAAAAAGTTAACCAACCTCTCCAGGGTATAAATAAACGCTCTACTGGTTTTGGGCAGTCCTCCTGCTCATCAGGCAAAAGATAACTCCACCTGACCCCGGCTATCCTCTTTTGTCTTTATTTTCTAAATCCTCTCACCGTTTTCTCCCGGGGACCACACAGAGACCACCGACTCCCTCAATACCCAACATCTTTCTATGTATGCTCTGCCACTGGGCTGCATCCCCTGCCTTTTCAGGTGTTTTAAGTTTTGAGTCAGAGTGTCACTAGGTTATTTAGGCTGGCCTTCAATTTATGATCTTCATGCCTCAGCATCCTGAGTAGCAGAGGACTACAGGTGTATACCACCATCCGCAGCTGCAATGTGTCTTTCTAAAAGATGGTAAAGAGGAAAATGTTTATGTTCATAATTTTAAAAAGTATAAATAAAAAGTCAACAAGGGCTTGTGACTTAGAACAGGTCACCGAACATTTCTAGGCCTTTGACAAATTATAAATTGAAGTTAAGTGATAATCCAATCCCTAAGAGTCCCATTGGACTCTTTATATTGTATGAGTCTGTAGTTCTGGGAATATATGATCATAGTATGTGGAAATATTTTAACTCTTTGTTATGCAATCAGGTGATTATGATTAAATTTAAGAAGATAAATAACTTGTGTCCTAGGAAATCCTATACTTGTAAGCATACCAGATATCTCGGGATAGTGGCACACACTTGTAATCCCAGCTACTCAGAAGGTTGAGGCAAGAGGATCACAAGTTTGAAGCCAGCCTGGGCAACGTAGCAAGACCTTATCACAAATTAAAAAATAAAAAGGGCTGGAGATATAGCGCAGTGATAGAGTGCCCCTAAATTCAGTCCCCAGCACCCCACACACATGCAAATTAGTTCAGAACAGTATTTGAAGAATTGATCACTGCCCAAATATAAGAAGCTATGTAAACCAAACTTGATTGCACCGTATTTCTTTCATTGTACTTCTTTCATTAAAATGCTCTTCACAGCCTTTCCCCTAAAATGGTATCATTATATCACTTTATTTATCCAGCTTTGCCTGCGTTCAACATCTCATAAATTGTAAAACGTGTAGCAATAAACTGAGAGGGAAGCTGTTTCCAAAGCCATCCCCATCCTATACCTATCTACCTAGAAATGGCTATTCTACTGATAAACTTATCTATAGTCCTGTTAGTCCTGCAGAATTGTTTGGTAATGAAATTATTATGCTGATTATTGAATTCCTATCATTTTTCGGTCCTAAAAATTTGGAAGTTTTCATAATATGTGATCAAACCACACTGGAAAATACAGAAAAAGAATAACATACATTTTTTTGTAAGCTATTCTTCAGCCAAGCAAATTATAAATTTTCATTATTGAAATTTTTATTAATTTATATGATTAGTCAAAATTAAGTAGACTTTATACGTAGTAACATATAAACTCTTTTCTTGATTTGCATAGTTAATGTGAAACACTGAAAACCATTACTCTGGACACGGTTTTTCAAAGATAAATCTTATATTGCCACTTAATATTTTCAAGTTGTTTTAAAGGCACCAAGAGCGGGACATGGTGGGACATATCTGTAGGACTGGGGAGTTTGAGGAAGGAGACTCATAGAGTGTTCCAGGGCAGTCTGGCCTACACAGTGAGTTCAAAACCATCCTAACCTTCACAGCAAAACCCTGACTTAAACAAAATAAATAAGGCAATGAAACAGGAAGGATGAGTGTACTAAAGTGTTATCAAATATGCATCTTTATTTGTGAGTAGACTGCTATCCAGACAACTGTATACTCACTCTGGAAATCCACTTTAGTGATATAGTTCAACAATGTATTTATTAAGAACTGGAAATGCAAGTTAAAACGATGAAAACTTGGAATGGGGAGATAGTTCAGTGTTAGAACACTGTGTGCCTAGCACCCTCAGTGCCCTGGGCTCAGTCCTCAGTACTGAAAAACAGAAAAAGTGAAAACTTGTTCTGCTAACATTTTCATTTTTTTAAAAAAAAGTTATTTTGTTTTTCATTTTATTTTATTATTTTTTATTTTAAAGAGAATAAAAAAATAACAAAACAACAAGAACATAGACAAAAGCAAAAACAATAAAAATGGTACATGGTTTCAGAACAAAATGATAGGAATTAACAGTGGTTGTTATATCACATATTGTTATCTTTAACGAAGTTGCTCAGATTACCAGATGTAAGAATGCAAGATTGATCAAACCATTAAAGAGAATAAAAAATAATTTTAAGAAAACATTAGAAAGGATACACAGCCTCACTAGACAAGATAGTAGAAATTCAACAATGGTTGTTATATTGCATATTGTTGTCTTCAAATTTGTTGTTCAGATTACCAGATATAAGCGTGCAAAATTGGTCAAAAGAAATTAAGCATTAACTGTTCCTTTCAATAAACCACTAGACATCAGCAATACAATTATCCCAGCTCTCCATATATATATATTTTTTCCCAGGATGGGAATAGCTGGGTTGAGTGGGACCTCTAATCTGTGTGGAATCTCCACACTGATTTCCACAGTGCTTTCACCAATCTGCACTCTACACTCTCACCATCAGTGGAGAAGTGTACCTTTTTCCCCACAGCCTCTCCAGCATTTGTTATTGATTGATTTCTTAATGATAGCCATTCTTTCTGGGCTGAGATGCAATCTCAGTATTGTTTTAATTTGCATTTCTCAAAAGACTAATGATGTTGAGCATTTTTTCATACATTTATTTACCATTAGTATTTCTTCATCTAAGAAGTGTGTATTCATCTCAGATGCCCATTTTTTGATTAGGTCTTTGAATTTTGAGGCCCTGATTCTTAAAAATTCTTTATATGTTCTAAATAAAAGTCCTTTTCCAAGGGACAGTTGGCTAAAATTTTTTCCCAATGTGTGGGTTTTCTTTTTATTCTGTTGGTGATTTCTTTTGATGTGCAGAAACTTTTCAATAAGGTGAGATCCCAGTTGTTGATTGTTTGAAGTACTTCCTGTGTAGTTTGGTTTTTGTTCATGAGCTCTCTGCATACCCCTGTCTTTTAAGATTTCTACCTACTTTCTCTTTGTTTTTCATTTTAAACACTATGAACTATTTTGATGAATCAAAATGAAGTAAATGTCCTCACCTGGAGATCTGTTGAAAAAGTTAGAAAATAAGTCAAACTAAAATTATAGAAGGGAAAAATCCTTTCTAGGTCTGTCAATGACTTTTTAAGCATTTTTGTGGATTTTAGGCATGGAACTGCATTTGGCAGTAGTGTGGGAGCACAGCTAAAAACCAGAGAACCTGTACATATACATTTTAACTTATTTTCTATCCAGATTGGCTATGTTCTGAAGTAGAGTTGTACCAGAAGCTTCTAAAAGAAAATGCAAAGACAACATGAAATCTCTCGGGGTTTCACAGATCTTAGTGGGCAATGGGCAGAAGTTTAGCATGAGGGAGGAATAAATAAACTGAATTAATAAGCTGAATAAACACTTCAGTTTATTTTCTTGAAGGGCTCTGCCACGTTTCAGAGCTGTGTTGGAAGGAATGTGATTCACATCAGAGACCACCAAACCCTCAAGCAAAAGCCTGGGTGAGAATGTCTGAGGAGTAAGAAAGAACCACAGGTGACCTGGGCCTTAACTAAAACTGCAACCCACCCTGGACACAGTGTAATCCTTCATTAGACTGCAATAAGCAACTCCTATTCCATGCATGAGAGGGGTCGGTTCTATCTAACAGAGCAAAAGTCAAACCTGCAGTAGCTCTCTTTTTGAGCACACTGTATTACAAACCATTAAAAACTAAAAGGAAGGGCCGGGTGTGGTGGTACACACCTGTAATCCCAGCACTTAGGAGGCTAAGGCAGGAGGAGCATTGTGAGTTCGAGACCAGCCTGGGCTACAAAGTGAGCTCAAGGCCAGCCTGAACTGCATAGCAAGACCCTGTCTCAAAAAGACAAAAGACAAAAAAACCAAACAAACAAAGGAACATCTTGAAAAGAGCCAGAAAGAAAAGACAGAAAATTGAAGAAAGCCAAAAGGAAGTCTGAAAGCTGACTCTTAATAGATCTGTGTGTGTTAGCTTTTCATTGCTATGAACAAATATCTGGGAAGGTCAGCCTCAAGGAGAAAAGGTTTATTTTGCTTTGTGATTTTAGAGGTTGTAGTCTGGCCAGCTGGCTTCAGGGCAGAAACATAGCAGAATGCCTCAACATTTTAAAGAAGGGCTGGGGATGTAACTCGGTGTGGAAACCCTAAGTTCAGCCCCAGGTACAGAGACAGATGGAGGAAGAAAGGAAGGATGAAAGGAAGGAAGGGTCTGGGGATGTAGCTCAGCAGCATAAGGCCTTGCTTGGCAAGGTCCTGAGTTCAATTCCTGCTACAAAAAAAAAAAAAAAAAAAAGAAGGAAGGAAGGAAGAGCACTAACTTTGAGTTCTATATTGAAAGCAAAAAAGGTTGCAAGAATTAAGGGAAAGAAAATAAAAGATGTTTCCAAGAATGGCCAACAGACCTGCTTAAGGAAAATGATCTTAAATCCTCAGGAAGACAAAAGCACAGATAAGGATAATTTTGTAAACTGTTATTAGAGTACTACCTGCTTCAAACAGCATAATAACTATGTCTTGTAGGTTTTTATAACATATGTAAGTAGAATATATAACAACTATCACAGAAGGTAAGAGGGATTAGTGGAGTTGTAAAGTCTTGTAGTGCTCAAGAAGTAGTAGATGTAATAATATTTATTAAACTACAATAAGCCAAACATGCTATCCTCTGTTCAGGGTGTGTATGTATGTATATATATATAGTTACAGAAGTATGTGTATGTATACATTATATACATATATATGTTAGAGATACATGTTATGCAAAAACTTATCCTCCTGTACACAGGATACCAGAACTTAATCTATGCTAAAAAGCCAAGGACTCATAGTTACTAAGCACGTCCCATGGTTAACACCAGTGGTATCAGGGAAATGCAAGATAAAATCATTGTAGAAACCATTTCTCATAGGATGACTAAAATGAAAAAGATATACAGTAGACATGTTGGTGCAGATGTGGATAAAGTGGAACCATTATATGTCATTGGTGAAAATGTAACATTGCATAGTCATTATGGAAAATAGTTTGGCAGTTTCTCAAAATTTAAACATTCCTAGCCATCTACCCAAGAGAAACAAAAACCAATGTCCACGAAAGGTCTTGGACGCAAATGTTTATAGGAGTTTTATTCTTAAAAGTCAAAAATTGGAAAAAATCCAAATGTCCAATCCCTGGGGAATGAATAAACAAAAATATATACATACACTGGAATATATACATTCATCATTAAAAAGAAATAGTGATAAAAGCTATAACATGGATAAACCACAAAAATTATGCTCAATAAAAGAAGCAAGACACAAAAACCAGCATACTATATCATTCCCTTGGCATTTCCAGGGAAGGCAAATGTAGTGTACAATTAGAAAGCAGAAGAGTAAGCTGCGTGTATCAGTGCATGCCAGTAATCTCAGTGCTTATGGGGTTGGGGATTTAGCTCAGCCGCAAAAGCGCCTGCCTGGCAAGCGCAAGGTCATGAGTTCGCTTCCCGGTACCGGAGAAAAACAAACAAAAAAAAAAATCTCAGTGCTTAGGAGGCTGAGTGAGGCAGGAGGATCACTGCAAGTTACCCAACTTGGAATACATAGTGAGACCCTGTCTCCAAAAGAAAAGAAAAAAGAAAAAGAGTGGCATCTGCTTTAGGGCTAGACAAGGTAGTGAACACTAACTGCAGAGAGGCAAAAATGTTCTAAACCTGAATTATGGTGATGGATATACAACCGTATAAATTTACTCAACATCATTAAATCGTACACTTGAAGTGAGTGAAATCTGTGATTTGTAAATTACAGCTCAATGAAGCTGTTTTTAAAAAAGACAGTGACTTATCTTCCTACTTATACAGCATGCCATTCAAACTAGGTAAGGACAGTTTAAACTTTAGCAATGAGAGCTACAGACCACAATATAAAAATAGGGAGATATTTGAAAGGAAGTAAATATAACTACTTTAGGAAAATTAGAGGATCAGGGGCTCTTGTCCTAGAATTGATAAGTTGGCTCATATTCCACTGAGTATCTGTTGTTTTCACAAATGGAAAAATAATTTTTTTGTAAATACTTGTGGACAAAAACTTTCTGTCCACTTTTTGTGGCTGTTCCCAGTTAACGTGAAATTGGGTGTATTGATACTATGTTGATCTTATATCGAGCCAATGATAATTTTAAGTTTGGTAATTACTTAAAATTGCAAATTCTAGTGTAAATACTCATAAAGGTGACATATTTAAAACTTTCTCTTTGATTTTATTCTGATTTTAGATTTTGAATACGGACTATATTTAGAAATATTCACAAACAATATTAAATTTTCAGATGTACTTCTCATATTATCCTAGAATTCTAATTAGACTAAAATGCATTTATACATAGCTGAAGATTCAATTAATTAAAAAAAAGAAGTATTCTGTGTCTAGTACAGCTGAAATTTTAAAGGACAATAAAAACTGAAAAATGATCTTGGTTGAAAATACTAATAGTCAGCTGGGGATTATAGCTCAGTGCCACAAGTGCCAGCTTAGCAAGTGCAAGGTCCTGAGTTTGATTCTCAGTACCAAAAGAAAGAAAAAATACTAACGGTCATCCTAGGAATTTCTGTAAGCAGTTCTGTAGATAGTGATCCAAACCTTGTCTAAACACAGCAGAAATCTGTCCAGTCAGTAGACTCTAGGTCTGTCTCATTCTCTTTTTCGCTTGGAGGATTTTTAATTCCAAAGGTTTCGGGAATGGAGTAACTGACACTTGAGTCAAAGACTGCTGAATATGAGATAAAAAATAAGTCTATTTTCAAAACTGAAAACCAGAAGCTAGTGAACTATTCCATATAAATTTAAAATAATCTTAATGTGAACACAGTTTGAACAAAGGGACCTATATTTCTTAAGACTTTCTCCCATATGAAGAAAGGATCAACAGAGAAGATGGGTCCAAGAGGAGATAGGTAGAGAAATGATAATGCTAAGCTGTAATGACAAGGGTAGACCTGGAGGCAAATTGCAAAAAAAAGTAATAAATGTATGGAGCAAGACTTTAGATTTTGTACTTTATGGCTAAGGGCAATGACACACAGTCACTTATTAAACAAAATGTATGACACACAGTCACTTATTAAACAAAAATAATGTTTGCTTTGTACTGTTTTAAGTGCTCTAAATATATTGACTCACTTAATACTCATAATAATTTAAATGAGATAGATATACTTGTATTTGTTTTATAAATGTAACAGGCAAAGAGCAAGTATTTGCCAAAGGCCGGTGTTAATGTTCAATCAGAAAAACAAAACTCACGGGATATTTCAGAGAGACTGTTATGACCCTGATTACTGAGGAAATCATTACAAAGGCACTAGAAGGGCTGAAGGAACAAAAGCAGAAAAGTGCCGTTATCCAGTTGTACGAATACTTACATTGCTATCGATGTTGAGCATGAGGAACGATTATCCTAGTACTATTAGGAGCATAACAGGAGATAGCGTTATCCCCAACCCCACGGAATGTGGGATAGAGGTTTTTGGAACATAAGTATTACACTACTAGGACAGTCTCTTCTTGATGTCTCAAGAAGCCAGCAGCCTTCTCTCTGCCCCTGCCACTCCTGGAGCCAGCCAGGGTAGAAGAGCACAGTATTGCTGGGGCTGCCGGAGCCAGAAGGAAGGAGAGAATGTCTTTGGCCTTCCACTTGCCTTTAATTTCTTGTTAGCAGAAGTGAACTGAAAATCAGTTGGCAAGTGAGTCTGGGAAATGCTAGGACACCAGTACTCTGTGATATGGTGGAGAGATTAAAAGAATGAGAATTAAACTGACAGACAAAACCAAATAACGCACAAACAACTGGCAAGTAGCAAAGTTTAAATCTCAAGCAGCTTGGCTCCTGAGTCCATGCTCTTACCCACTATTAATGCTGTGACACTATGGTATGCAATAACAACAGAGTTTCATAATGTTTTTAAATTTATGGCTGATGACCAATGCAGATTGGTAGCAACAAAATTCTAAGGATTTAATTCATTAAATACAGTATTCTACAAATGTTTGAAGTTCTTACTTGTGCTGGATGCTATTCCACTGGCTATAGAATGATGCACAAAGGAAAACAGAAAAAATAGAGAGCTCTTTCCTCCCTATTTCAGGTTAGATATGAGGGGAATAACCCATGGAAATGTCAACTAGAACCCTGAGACCAAAAGTGCAGATAGTTTATCTAAGAGATGCAACAGTGGAAGGAAGGTGCAGGATCAAGCCAGCTACCACTAATGACTGAATCATAATCTGAGGGGAAAACTCTGGAAGTGGTATAAAACTTATGTGAACTGAGGGCCAAAACACCTGGGGTATCTGCTCCCCCAGGCTGCTAGAGTGGGAAGTTGTTAATCCTTAGGCATCTCCAACTTGTCCTGACCACTCAGGCACAGAGCTTCCCTCTGTGGCCTAGGAGAAAGCAAAATGAACTTTCTCAGCCAAAGAAATCAACACTGAAGTACAGTAGTAAAGACTAGCGAGGCATGGGCAGGGATCAGCACTGACTGCTATCTCAGTTTCTTCAACAGTTAAGTATTTTCTCTGCCTAGTGAGTAAATTGTTATGACGTCGGAAAGGATGCCTGTGAAGTAGCTCTGCATAGTAGGAAATATAATGCCAACAATTTTTATTTGTAAGTCTTTGAAGGTTGGAAATATGTATTATGTTTTTATATCTCTCAGGGTCTATGAGTACAATACAGATGTCAAAAGCTCAAATATTTACTGAATAAATTTTACAAAGTTATTCATACCCGAACATATTGTTTTCTATAATAAGCGGTGGAATTCTTTTTAAACAGTAATTAAGAGCAAGAACTGATTCCTGCTAACTTCTGATTTTTTTTATCGCTTTGAACAATTTAAAGTAGCATGATCGGGTTCTATTCCTTTGTCAAGCATTCTTAGAATCCAGATCCTTGTCAGCTGCTTGGTGGTTGCATGTATCATCCCAGCACTCTCAGAGGCTGAGGCAGGAGGATCACACAAACTCGGCTGGGCATGCAGCTCGGAGGGAAGCCTTGTGTTCATTCCCATTTTCTTCCCAGGAAAAAAATCAGATCTTTGCCAAGAACCGTTAATTACCCATCCAATAACCTTGATAGTAAACAAGGTATTGATAGATTATGAGAACACTGCTGTCAGTAGCATGAGGAAAAGGTAATAAAATCATAAATTCAGTTCACATAACCTTGACATTATTGAGCTACTATACTAATAAAAGTAGCCATCTTCTCCCAGCTTTATGGGAGAAAAAATAATTTCATGAATGATACTGTAAGACAGGTATTCTGCTGTATGCAGCTCATGATCTGTAACTTTTTAAATAGTGTGTTTTCATTTGCATAGCATTCCCATGGCCCATAATTTTACTTCTGGGGTAGATTAAATAGTAACTTATCAAAAAAAAAAAAATAAATAAAACAAATGAGGAACAGTGATTGTCCTCTAGATTTAATCCTTCTTTATTTTTTCTCACTGAAGAAAAGATGGTTGCTTTCTCAGGTGGCACACTAATGTCCGTAGCTTTGCCAGTTGGGCAGTGTATGCTGCTGATTCTTCTAGCTTTCTCGAGTCCTTGCTGTTCCTCCACTGTGAGGGGCCCACTGGGCATTCTGGTGCATAGCCTCTTCTGTAGAGCTTGCCCCTGTGGCAAACTTCTGTCAGGCCTCCTAGGGATTCCCTTGGAATCTGCTGTTCCCTTTGCAAACTGCCGTCATAGCATAACTTACACTCTGCATACCTATAGAACCAGCACCACGTGGATGCTGCCAAGGTCTGCTGCTGGCAAGGAGAGTACCTGGAGCTGCTTGACCATGGCTGCAGCAGCTGCAGAGCACTTCAGCACAAAGCCAGAGTCCCAAGGTGTCCCTTTGCAGCAAGCACATGCAGGTGTCAGGGCCTTTGGAGGAAATGCTTCTGCCCTCAGAAGGCCTTTGGGCCTGTGTTGGGAGAGGCAGCCTCACAGATTTATGAGATGCCCTCCGGGCCTCTCTCATTGTCAGGATGCAAAGCAGCTGGCTCCCTTTTATCCATGCTAATCTTGCTAGCAAGCAGCTCAGCCGTACAGTTATAAGCTTTGTCACTCTCTCCCTGTTAGACTGCAAATTTTCCAAGTCTTTCTGCTCCATTTCCATTTGCTTCCAAGTCTCACTGTCACTCGGACTGAAAGCAGCCAATAATACATATGTTGAAAACTGCTCCACTACTTTAATTTTTTTTCCCACCATCATTCTTAAATTAGGTCTTCCTTACAGCTCTAGGATTTGTGCACAGTGCCGCCAAGTTCTCTTCAACAGTGCAGTGAGGATGACTTTTATTCCCATTTTCTGTTGGATCTTTATTTCCATGCAAGACCAGCTCTACTCTGGCCTTTGCAGTCCTCACCAGAGCCATCTGTACTCCTCTTACAGCACTCTAGTCTGTTTCTAACCTGCTTTTTCAAGTTCTTACCACCTGTGCCTGTTACACAGTTCCAAAACAGCTTTCTATTTTTCAGATACAGTTATCCCAGTGACCCAACTCTTCAGTTTACGATCTTCTGTATTAGCCCCTTACTAATGAAATACTATAGTGAAATATCTGAGCCTGAGTACTGAAGGCCAAATGGTATGGTGTGAGCAGTGGCTCTGCCCTAGGGACGACTCCTGGAACACAGTGGCTGGAGTGGATGTGAGAAGGAAGAGATAATGCGGCAAGACCGGAAGCCCAAGAGTCTTGTTCTTTTTTAATGACTCACTCTCTAGAGCACTAACCCGAGGCCCTTAATCACCAAGTCATTCTTTTCCTAGGGCAACACCTCCAGTGAGTTCCCTAGGCTCTGCCTCTTTAAACGTGCCATCATCTCTTAATGTTAACACTCTAGAGACCAAGCTTCTACTACAAGAAGTCTTGGGACTCAGACTACAGCAGGTAATACAATGTTTTTGTCCCATGTTTTCAAAAGAAATTTTTCTGAAAGTACTCCAATTATTGGCTTCAGGTAATGAATTGAATATTATGGTTTTCTATAGCCTAATTAAGAGTCAAATAAATGTTTATACATACCTTCTGTCACACCAAAATTATGTCTAGAGGGTAACACCCCAAAGTAGCTTCTGTAGAAATTTACTTGCAGCATTATAGTATAACTATTTTTAAAAATTAAAATGGAAGAGCCTCAGTGTAAACATTTTGCTCTGGTGTATTAAAAAGGATTAATCAAAATGTTTCTTCTGAAATATGTATGGAAATGTTTGAGAGGATCTCACTCTAATCACATTGGATTATGGGTAAGGGGGAGGGCCTGTGAATTCTTAAGTTTGATCCTGGGGATTTGTTTATTTCTTGAAGATTAATACCATTCTATCTTGGTAATCAGCACAAATAAGGTTGTATCCAGACAAGCACCAGCATTAATTGGGAACTTTATCTGCTTCATATTCTTAGGAGAACAAAATCATGATAGAAACCACAGGTGTATGCTGAGCAAAACGTTAGATCATGGATACTATCAGAAAGCACTTTAAGACAGGAAATAGAGGAAAAGCTGAGCATTAGTCACTTGGACATAGGGTTGGAGTCCATGTGTTATGGAGGTAACCCTAGTTAAAGGTCTCTCACTTGGGATAAGATCCCAGTAAGTACAGACAAAAAATGAGAATATGGACTAGAATATAGTCTCAGAAATACTCAAATATTATTAGTTCAGGATTGTTGGCACCCTTAGCACCTAACAGAAAGAAATGAAGCTCCTCTCCTAGGAACATCATCCAGTGCTTCAAATTATTTCTATAAATAGCTTTTCAAATAAAATGAACAGCAGACAATCAAAGATAAGGGGTGCAAAAAAAGTCAAGTATGAGTCAGCACCAGCAGAAACAACAGAGAAAAGAAACAGACTATAATAAACATACTTGGAAAATACTATCCTCACTATGTTTATGGAAGAAAAGGCCAAGCTTCTAAATTTTGTCAGACAACTTGGAACTAAGTGACATTTAAGATTTGAAAAAGAATGCCAAAGAATTATGAACTAAAAAGTATAACAAAATAAAAAAACTATAGGTGAATTCTAGAGCCGACTAGGACACATAAAGAGAGAATGCACGAAGTTAAGCAATCCAAAATGAAGAAAGGAGACACCAACTGAAGATCAGGCAGGAAACATGCAGGACTGGGTGGGGGAGGCCTGACGTTTACTGGAGTTAGAAATGAATAAAGTTACTGATCCTATGCTATTTTGTAAAATGTTGTCGGTCTGTTAGTATTTTCCTCCTTTTATTTCTAAAATAAAAAAAAATGAATAAAGAGTAAGGGGAGAAATGATATGTAAAGACATCATAGCCTAAAATTTCTGAGAATTGATTAAAAATATTAATCTGTAATTTAAGAAACCCAATGAAATACAAGCAGGATTTTTATAAATAAAAGGTATTTACTTCTGCCTCATCCCAGTACTGAAGGTATTTCTGCTTCATTCCAGAAAATGCATAGATGGAATAGGTAGCTTTGAGTTGCAGTACGTGGCATTTTCATTTACTAAGTTTAAGAGCTTTCAAAAACATCTACTACCTGAAATATATATTTTTTGTCTAAGCAGCGAGGTTGTTAAACAGGGTATAACTTCTGACAAATAATGACATGCAGTTACTAGCGAAGGTGTAGCCACTCCCATTCTGTCTTGCCCTTCACAAGCACACGTGCACGCACGAACAAACATGCTTACGCGATCACACACACGTACACGCGCGGACACACATCTGCAACACACAGGCACACACGCACCACATATGGGCGTGTGGGCGACTCCGGAAATGTGATTTCCTGGCCCCTGGCGCTACCCAGAGCCGCAGCGGGCAAGTTTCTGAGCAGCGGTCAAACAACTCGGTGAGGGTGGGGTTCCACGCCTCCTTTTCAAAGATACTAAACTCCGCCCTTCTCCAAATCCTCTTGAGGAGAAACTGAAAACGCTGGAATGCAGGCGAAAAACAGCCCTGTGATTGTCAACCAGTCAGCTGACCTTGGCGAGGAGGACGGACCTCGCGGATGGGCGTTTCCTGCCCACTCGCAGCAGGTGCCCGATTAATTTGGTGCCTCGACAACTGTCAAGCTGAGATGGAGCTGCAGGACTCGGGACCCGAAGCGCTCCAGGTCCCCTAAGTTTTCCTCGGTTCGGGTTTCCCACAGAAGCATGGCCGAACCAAAACCTGTTTTTCCACAAATACCAAAAGGTTCCCGAAACTTTTTTTCCCACAGGCTCACTTATCCCACCCTCCCCGGACACACACAATTTATGCCTCTCAGGAGTGGGCTAACTTCGTCTGAACACTAACTGCGAAACAGCAGAAACTAAACAGTCTATTTCCCCCAGCGACGCAAGAAACAAGAAGACACCGCAAAGCCCTAACCTCACACTTGCGTTTGCCTGGCGTTCAAAAGCTGGGGGGGGAGAAGCCAAAAAAAAAAAATCCCCTGGCCCGTTGCCGCGCGGAGCATGCTGGGATTAGTAGTTCCCACCCGGCGCGGGGTTTGAATGCAGCACTGGTTGGCTCTCACAGAGGACTACCGTGCCCGCCGTGCCTCTCGGCAGGGTGGAAGGGGCGGGGCGAAAGGAGGCACGTCTTGCTTGCGCAGGTCCAGGAGACGGAGGGAGGCGGAGGCGCAGAGGTCCAAGTGCTGAAGTCTCCATGTGACAGTGAGCGGGATCCCCGCTCCGAGCACCGCTCGACTCTGGATCGCGGCCACAAAAACCTTGCACTGCTCCAGCTCCAACGCAAACCAGCAGGCCGGGGACACCGGGCTTTCGGCCGCGCCGCCGCCGAACTTGGGGTACAGACTGAGTCGCCGCCGCCGGGAGGATTCCGGGGTACCTGGCGGAGGGAGGCGGCGCGGCGCGGCGCGCGGGGATTTCTGTCAGCGCTCCCGAGCACCGAGGCATGAACGGCTTCACGCCGGAGGAGATGAGCCGCGGCGGGGACGCGGCCGCCGCCGTGGCCGCCGTGGTTGCAGCTGCGGCCGCTGCCGC
>NW_004955403.1:33557166-33638794 GCF_000276665.1 Chinchilla lanigera | reverse complement strand
GGCCGGGCCGGGCCCCGGGCAGCTGTGCTGTCTGCGGGAGGACGGAGAGCGGTGCGGCCGGGCGGCGGGCAATGCCAGCTTCAGCAAGCGGATCCAGAAGAGCATCTCCCAGAAGAAGGTGAAGATCGAGCTGGACAAGAGCGTAAGTGCGGGCGGGACCGCCCTCCCCGCCCGCCCCCGCCGGGCGAAGCCGGGGGTGTTGGCGGGGCCCCGGGGTCCCCAGCGCCGGCCGCGGCGCGGACTCCTCGTGGGTCCTGGCGGGGCTTGCAAACAACAAAGTCGCGGCAACTCCGCCCTCCGCCCCCGGCTCTCCGCACGCGCCGCGGCTCCCGTCCTCTCCCCGCCCCGACCCCGCCGCCCCGTCCCTGCGGCACCCCCTTCCGCCTTCCTCCGGGGCGCGACCTGCCGACCGAACAAAGGGGCCCGCCCGCCGCACCGAGGGCCTGAGGAGTTTGCCTGGAGCCCGGCAGCCCCTTCTGGAATGGAGGCGCCTTTGTTTTGCTGCCGGAGCTGTTTATTGGCCCCTGGGAGTAGTAGCGCCTCACGTCTGGGGAAGTGGAGTCCTGCGGGATCTTACGCCGCAGTGAGGGGAGATCTGTTCTTTTCCGTGTTTTGTCCCCTTCTCCCGAGAGAGAGGAGAGAGAGAGAGGGAGGGAGAGAGAGAAGGGGCAGCCGAGCTCGCCGCCGCCTTGCAGGGCGCCGGGTGCTCCAGTGTCTGCCGTGTCAGCTCTTAGGCAGCAGCTGCTGGCGTGGGGAGCGCGTAAGCCCCTGCGGTTTGCAGCCCGCGCGGCAGCCATCAGGATTTCTTTTTCCGTCCTTTTGCACGGCCTTTTTTTTTTGGCTCATCTGCAGGGTTTTTAGAAAGAATCCTTACTACTTTTTGGAGCTCTGGCTGGTAGCAGATGAATAACAAGATATACAGCCTAAAATACGTCCTGAATTTTGAAAAAAGAAAAAAACAACAACAACAAAAAAGAAAACAAAAACCATTAGATCAGCCCTTGTTTGTATTATGAAAAGGAGTTAACTGTCAGTATATGAAACCCAACATTTAATGTCACTGTAAAGCTCTCGGCAGTATGTGTAAAGTTTTTTTTTAAAGTTTATTTGTGACACTTTGCTTGTTTAAGCTGCCCTTCAGTGTTGCTCATGAGAAACTTTTCAGGTGAAGGTGAATTATTTCAGATTGCTCTCATTGGAAAAACGTAGTACAGATAAATACGTTCACTTAGTACTCGGAAAAACTAGTAACTGAAATTTAAATGTAGTTGTGATATAAATTCAGTAGGTCATATGTAAAAGTGGAGAGTTGGTATGAGGAATATATTTGAGTATTAAATTAGAAAGCATACTCTACTAAAAAGAACTTTTTAAAATATTTCTTTAGAGAAAATACTATGGAACAGCAAAATGGTGGGCAGCGTTGTCCTTTTCCTTGTCAGGTAAAAACCTAGCGTGAACTAATTCAGGTCAGCCACACTGCAAGTTGACGACAAAACCGAGAGGGTTGGAATTTCTCTTTCTCCTCCTCTGCGGCCCTCCCCGAGCAGGTACCACCCCTTCCTCCGGGGCCCCGCCCACCCTACCCTCCTGGCTCTGTCACCTAACTGGGTGCAGGATTTGGAGTAGGAAGAAACGTGCCATTGTCTTCACAATGACCTGCTTTAACTTACTGTTCATAATTCGCTGTGACTTACGCACTTTACTAGTAAAGAGACACATTTTCACTGTACTCATAAGCAGTCTGTGCGCTTGTTCTGTTTCAGGCAAGGCATCTTTACATCTGTGATTATCATAAAAACTTGATTCAGAGTGTTCGAAACCGAAGGAAGAGGAAAGGCAGTGATGACGACGGCGGCGATTCCCCGGTTCAGGATATCGATACTCCAGAGGTAGAGGAACGCTTCTGTATGTTAGATGGAAATCATAGGTTTTCCATTTTGAAAGCGTTATAAAAAGACAGCAACAGATTTTTTTTTGAATGTTTAAAGCATCTAAGAAATCTAGAAATGAAAAACGAATTTATAGTCAATATCCCTTTACGTAATTTCAGTTGGTATATTCGTTTATACAATTTAAATACTACAATTTTAATTGTGATCTGGGCGCCCTGATGCATGCTGTAATCCCAGTATTCAAGAGGCTGAGACAGGAAGAGCGCTCCAAATTTGAGGCCAGCTTGGGCTATGAGTTCAAGACCAGCCTGAACTACATAGTGAGACCCTGTCTCAAAAAAAAAAAAAAAAAAAACAAAACACATACAGTTTCAATTTTTAGAATTTGAATTCTTTAGGTTTGTGGTCAAATAACTTCCTTGCTTTTGCTCCTAGTTTATACCTGCCCACAAAAATTAAAATGTTTAATAATTTCTAGGTTTTATTATATAAGGTTTTTTTTGTTTTTTTTTTTTTTTGTCTTTTTGAGACAGGGTCTCCCTGTGCAGTTCAGGCTGGCCTCGAGCTCCCTTTGTAGCCCAGGCTGGTCTCTAACTTGCAAGGAGCGTCCTGCCTCAGCCTCCCTGAGTGCTGGGATTACAGGCATGTGCCACCACGCCCAGCTATAAAAGGCTTTTTAAACAATGAAATTTTTATTTTGCTGAAATTGAAATGTTTGCTATTATACATATCTGACAAATTTTCAACAAATTATGTGAACTAATTCATATATGTTTATATTTTCTAGGTTGATTTATACCAATTACAAGTAAATACACTTAGGAGATACAAAAGACACTTCAAGCTACCAACCAGACCAGGACTTAATAAAGCACAACTTGTTGAGGTAAATATGAGTTTTAAGCTATTTAAACTTTAAATGAACTTGTTCACACAAACAAGGGGTCATTAAATGCTAATAAAATTTGTTAAGGTAGCATATATCTGAAACTAAAAGTGGCATACGTGTATAATTCCAGGCTTGGGGAGGGTTGAGGCAGGAGGATCACAACTTTGAGCCCAGCCTGGGCAGTAGGGACTTACTAAAACTCTGTTTCAAAACAAAAAATAAAAAAGGGGGTTGGGGATGTAGGCCTGGGGCTCAATCTCCAGTATACCAAACAAGAAAAATAGAAAAAAAATGAGGGAAAGAAAATCTGTTGAAGAATCAAGTTACCTAAAAACATTTGTCTACCACTTAGGAAATTTCTTTATGTAATGACTACTTCATAGATTGTATTTAACTTGTGTATAGCATCTTCTAAGAATAGTTTTCAAAATGTTGAAATTCCGTTTAACTAGTAAATATTTATTGAACACCTCATTGACATAACAAATTAGCTTCCATGTCTTTATTAGAATTTTTTTAAGTTTCTCCTAGAATAGGCCTATAAGTGAGCCCCTAAAAGTATTTTCATATGCAAGCTTTTACTTATATTCTGCTTTTACATAAGGCTTGTGGTCCTTTGTTTAGGTTTTAAAGCTTAACTTGTTATGTGTATGTGTGTTCTCAGCAAGTAAAAGAATCAAAAACATCTGTGCATGTTACTAGGGTGTTTGTAGATTTACGTATTTCTATTTTAATTATATTTAAAATAAACAATTTAACTTTACAGAATAAAAATGTGAATGCATAAATCAGTTTTCTCGTATTCTTAAAAAATGTACCTGTAAAATAAAATAAGATGAAAGATAGCTGCTGAGGCGGGACACACCTGTAATGCCAGCACTCAAGAGGCTAAGGCAAGAGGATCACAAGTTTGAGACCAGCCAGGGGTATATAGCAAGTTCAAGACTGACTTGAACTGCAGAGTGAATCCAAAAAAATAAAGAAGTTACAATTTTTTGGCAGAATGCTCCATAACGTTTTTAAAATCCAATATATTCTTCAGCCAGAATTTCTTTTCCATTTCTTGCCTGGGTAACAAAGATATAATTTTTCTTTAAATATTATTTAAAAGACCTGGTCCTTTTTGAATTGTGCACCATGTAACTATGTGCATATTGCCTACCATGATGAAGTGTATCAGACACTACTGGAATAAAATCACCTTTGCTCTCCAACAAATGAGAATCAAAGAACTGATTATTTTAAATGAAAACGATTATTTTATTCTCAAGCCTTTTTTTCTTTTCAGTACTAGTGGTTCAACCTAGAACCTTCACACTGAGCTACATTCACAACCCTTTTTATTTTATTTTATTTTATTTTATTTTATTTTTTAAATTTTGAGACGGGGTCTCACTAAATTGCTAAGTTGCCCAGGCTGGGCTTAAATTTGTCAGCCTCCTGCCTTCAAAGAATGCTGAGCTTATAGATGTGTGCCGCCATGCTGAACTGCAACTGCAGTTTTTTGTGTTTTGCTTTTCTAAATAAATATAGACTCTAGATGTGCACATCACCACCCCAGTTTAGTCTTCTGTTGGTAGTGGCAGTGCACCTATGAGATTAAAACAATGAAAAGACAAGGAAGCAATTGGCATGATGGCACACACCCGAAATCTCGGCATCTGGGAGTGTCCAGCCAAGCCTGGACGGTTTAGCTGCTTAGCGACACTGTCTCAGGGGCCAAAAAAAAAAGGCTAGAGTGTAGCTCAGTGGGAAGACCCTAGGTTCAGTCTGAAGTATAAAAAAAAAAAATTAAGAAAAGAGGGAAGCAATTAAATAGTCTTCAGTGAATTTTCTTACCTTTTTCTGTTCATTTTTCTATTCATAATTTTTTTTTCTCTTTTTTTTTTTTTTTTTTTGGTATCTGGAATTGAACTCAGGACCTTGTGCTTTCCAGGCAGGTGCTTGTGCCGCTGAGCTATATCCCTGGCCCTCTGTTCATAATTTTGATTTCTGAAAAAATTTCAAGGAGCCTTTACAAAGAATACTGCCAATGAATCAATGAATGATTGTAATTTATGAATCAAAGAATAACTGCCAATGAATCAATGAACGGTTGTAATAGTGAAGACGTTTATATTTCATGTTTTTAGATGCAAAATGTTTGCAACTTCATATTTATTCTTCCTAGTACTATGCATGTGGACCCTTCTGATTTAGCTCATTGATATTTAAAGTAAACATACTCTCTTCACAATCTAGATCCAATTTTTTTGAGACAGTCTCGCTATGCAGTTCAGGCTGGCCTTGAGTTCACTTTGTAGCCCAGCCTGGTCTCGAACTTGCAACGATCCTCCTGCCTCAGCCTCCTGAGTGCTGGGATTACAGGCATGCGCCACCATGCCCGGCTAGATCCAGTTATAAAATTTAAAAGGAGACCTACAGCTAATCAGTGTATATTTAATTCAGTGGGCCAGAGGGTACTTTGCAGTCAAACTGTCTTTTGTTCAAAGCATCTTTTATTCCTATGTGCTTTTTGTCCTGTTGGTGTTTTGTTAATTTTGTTAAAATTTATAAAAGAAATCTTTCATCACATAGCACTTTTAGAAAAACACCAGTGTATGAAGTCTGTTATGTCAAAAATTTAATTTCCTCCATTTTTTTTCTTTATAGATAGTTGGTTGCCACTTTAGGTCTATTCCAGTGAATGAAAAAGACACCTTAACTTATTTCATCTACTCAGTGAAGAATGACAAGAGCAAGTCAGAGCTCAAGGTTGATAGTGGTGTCCACTAGGGGGCAACGTAGAGACTGATTCTTGGATGCTCAGATGCCCAGACTGTGCTGGTTTTCACATGTAGAAGTGTTCCTTGTGTATTTTTTCTACAGAGGATTTTCTCTGGTTTTATTTTCTTTGTTTCTGACGCTAATAATTAGTTGGGAACTCGTGTACCATGAGCTTCCTAGATTAAGAATATTTTAAATAAAGGTTGTTACTATTATAGTTGTTTCAGTGTATTTATTTTGTGAAACTTGATTATTTCCATTTCAACTGGCTTTTCAGGAATCAGTATTCACTGAGATTTTAATGTAAAGATCTTCATTTTTGTAACCCATTTTTTAAAATTAACACGTTAGGAGAAATAACAAATGTAACACGTTTGCTTTCTCTGGGACAATCTGATTTGGAATAAGGATATCCTAAATAACATTATTTTTTAAATCCTTTATAGTGTTAGATTTGAAAAATAGACTTCTACTGGATGCAACTTCTTTTTTAATTTTACTTTCTGTTACTTGATGAAGTATCAGCAAGAACAAATAATTTATATGCCCACCTCCTTCCAAGGAAGACTTAATGGGATAGCAAAGGTAAATGCGGAAAGTTGAAATAAGACCATACATTAAATAGTTGTTTCTTAAGATTTTGCCTTACTGAAATTTGAAATTAGAAAATAACTGCAGTGCCTCCTTAATTTTTAGTCATGTTCTGTGCTGTTTGTATTGCAAATTAAAACTGAGTTTTGAGAGTTCTAGATATCTAACAAGCTCTTTATTTAAATTTTGGTTATATGTATCTGACTCTATTTATTTTCCTGTTTCTCTCTCTCTCTGTCTCTCTGCCTCTCTCTCTCTCTCTTTCTCTCTCTCTGTCTAATACTGGGGATTGAATCCAGGACCTTTGCCCGAGCTACATCCCCAGCCCTTTTTTTGAATTGTTTATTTTCACATCCAGCCTTGCTAAGTTTCCCAGGCTGTGCTCAAACTTGTGATGCTCCTGCCTCATCCTCCTTTTATATTTCATTCCCTCAGTTTTTTGTCATTTTTAACCTCTACCTTCTCTGAGATTGTATTGCTTAGCTAAATTCTTAAAATTGTAAATCAAATTTATGTCTTATGACGTGAACAAATACAAAACAACAGCTCCAGTAAAATGTTTTGAGTTTGGCTGCAAATTTTAGGCAGGACGTGGATGAGACCGTTAATCTAGCTCAAGGTTTGCAAGGATAACATTGGACCTGGTCATTCTTCGTTATGGGAGGCTTTTCAGTGTTGTGGAAAGATTAGCAGAGTTGATGAAGTGTGCCTAGTAGGTATTAGTAGCTCTCCTAAGGTGTGACAGTCAAAAATACTAGACATTGACAAACATCCCCTGCGGGACAAAACAATTGGTTAAAAACCACTGATGTACCTAAAATGCATCTAAAGTACTGGTTCATTAGAAGGTTAATCTGCATATTTTTAAGTTTTCTGAGTATATGGACATCTAGGAAATATGGTGAACAGTAAAGCAGCTAGTCTGTTCTTGCTTGCCCATTTATAATGATCTATTATAGTTTGATTGATATGCAGAAAGCTGCGATAATTGGTGTTATAGAAACCTTGTCTCTAGTATTCTAGAATTCTGTGTAACCAGTTTTTTCTTAGCTACTTGAAGATGAACCACATGGCTACAATATGTAATGGTTTATTCAGGAAAGTTTTACTTGCACACACAAGTATCTATCTAGTGTTATAGCCCCAGCCATTTTTCATTTTTTTTATTTTCTTACGAGAAAAGATTTTGCTATATTGTCCAAATTGGCCTCAAACTTGATATCCTACTGTCTCAGTGATCTAAGTAGCTGGGACTATAGCACACCACCACATCTGGTCACATTTTATATTTTTGCCTAATCCATAAAGTCTTAAAACTTTTAATAAAAATTTAATAGGCTTGGGGGCTGGGGATTTAGCTCAGTGGCAAAGCGCCTGCCTGGCAAGCGCAAGGTCGTGAGTTCGATTCCTGGTACCAGAAGAAAAACAAAAACAAAAAATAGGCTTAATTTTTAATAGAAAAAAAATTAGTTCGACTTATCTTGCATATAAAAATGCTTTTCTTGTGAAAAAAGCTTGAAATTACTTGTTTGAACTATCCGGTCATGAGCATTACCTTTAACATTAGTATCATTTGCGTGATAAAGCATAGTTGTATAAAATGTGAGTTCCAAGAGGTGATTATCCAGTGAAATTAACTAGGAACCTTTTTACTTACCTGTATCAGAACAAAAATTGAAGGAAAACTCATCTCTATAAGAGTATAGGTTACTTTTATAAAGAGAACAGATTGGATTGCCACTGGAATAGGAGGAGGAAAAAAGCATTAGGGGCTAAAAGCATTAGGTCAGTTATTTGGTTACTAACTTTAAAAGAACAATTAAGGAAAATTAAAAGTTAATGGCTTAAATATATTTCTTTAAAAAGTAAACTCATTTCTCCATAAAATGTTTGAGAAGGAATTTACATAATACATAATCATTGCAGCATATAATTTGGGAGTATTTAGGGTAGTCACAGTGTTGTGTGCCATCAGCTCTATATTTCAGAACTTTTTTCCTTCACCAAAACAATCATATGGTGACCTCCAATGTGCTGTTTGTTCCGATAGGTTTGCCTACTAAAAGCTACGTAAAAGGGAATTACAGTATACATGCAATATATACCCTGTTATGTGTAGCTCCTTTTGCTTAGCATAATGTTTTAATGGTTAATCTAAGTTGTGGCATATATCAGTACTTCTGTTGTACCTATATACCTATCATTTGCTTATCCATTTTTCTACTGATGAACACTGTACTTCTACCTTTGACTGTTAATAATGCTCCTATTAACAGCTGTGTTCAATTTTTCTGTGAGTGTATGTCTTCATTTCTCTTGGGTCTATACCAAGCAGTAGAGTTCTTGTCATATGATAATTCTTGTATTTAACTTTTTGAGAAACTTCCAGACTTTTCCAAGTGACTCAACCATTTCACATTCCCACCAGCTGTGTCTCAGGGCTAGTCTTTCTCCAATTTGATCAAACTTTTCAATAAAATTAAGCTATTCTATTGGATCTGGAATTGAATATCTCACTGTAGTTTTGATTTGTATATCCCTAAGGATATCATTGAACATCTTCATGTGCTTGCTGGGCACTTGTATCAAGTACTTTGTTTTTTAATTGATTTGTCTTCTTGATCTTGAGTTGTAGGAGTTCTTTATTCTGTATATTAAACCCTTATGTGATATACGATTGGCAAATATTCCCTTAGTTGCCTTTCACATTTTTATAATGGTCTTTGATGGGCAAAAGTTGTTAATTTTCGTTTGTTTGTTTGTTTTTTGTTTTTCTTCCAGTACCAGAAATCGAACTCACGACCTTGCGCTTGCCAGGCAGGCGCTGTGCCACTGGGCTAAATCCCCAGCCCCAAAAGTTGTTAGTTTTCACATAGCCCAATTTAACTAGTTTTTCTTTGTTGCTCTATTTTTGTCATTAAACCTAGGAATTCATTGCTAAATCCACCATCATGATTAATGCCCATGTTTTCTTCTAGGTATCTTATAGTTTCTGTTGTTATACAATATTTAGATTGTTGACCACTGAGCTGTAATTTTCATATTGGCTAGAAATCCAACCTTTGCATACAGTTAGCCAGTTATCCCAGGATCATTTTGAAGGGCTTTTTCTTTCCTCACTGGATGGTCTTCACATCCTTGTTGAAATCATGTATGCATAGATGTTGAAATTTATTTCTGTACTCTCAACTTTATTCTTTTGGTCTATTAGTCTTGATTTTTTTTTTTTTTCAATAGTGGGGTCAAACCCAGGGCTTTGTGCATGCTAGGTAAGCACTATACCACTGAGCTATATCCTCAGACCTTTTTCTTCCATTTTGAGATAGAGTCTTACTGTGTTGTTGAGGCTTGAAGCTGCAGTACTCCTTTCCCAGCTCCCCAGTACCTGGGGTTACAGGTGTGTGGTGCTGTCCTTGTTAGTCTTGGTGTAAGTTTTGAGTTCAGGAACTCTTGAGTCCTATTTTGTTTTCAATATTGTTTTGGCTATTTAGGGTTTCTTGCAGTTCCGGATGCATTTGAAGGTTGGTTTTTCCATTTTTGCCCAAAAGGTCATTAGAATTTTGATGGAATTCCATTGAATGTGTACACTGCTTTAAGACTGCTATTTTAACAATAATCAGCATTCCAATCCATGACTATGGGATGTCCTTCTGTTTATTTAGATCTTTAATTTCTTTCTTCAATATTTCGTAGTTTCCAGCATATAAGCATTTAACCTCTTTGGTTAAATTTATTCTTAGGTAGTTTGTTCTTGTTGACATTATTGTAACTGGAATTTTGTTTTCTGGGTTTTTCATTAGTAGTATAGATATACATCTGATTTTGTATGTTGACCCTGAACTTGTGCTGAATTTGTTAGCTCTTGTAGTTTTTTGTGGATTTCATGGGATTTCTGCTATTATATATAAATAAACTTAGTTTTACTTCTTTTTTTCCAAATCTGGATAACTTTTATTTATTTGTTATTATCTAATTGCTATGGCTCAAACTTCTATTACAATGTTGATTAGCAGTGGTGAAAGTAAGTATTCTTGTCTTGTTCCCTTAAAAAATTATTTATTATGCAAGGAATGCATGTGTACTTATTAGCATTTATAAGAAGTTTGTAATTTATAAAATGATCCATTAATGTTCCTACCTTTCCATTTTTGCACCAATGGTTTTTGCTCATTCTTCTGGTTTTTCATAATGTTTCCAATTCTCTTATAATCCTTAACCTAATCTCAGAAAAAAAAATATTCAAGGAGTCTGTGTGGATTATAAGTAAAGAATTTTATCAACAAGAGATGACCTATTAGTATTACTGTCATTTCTGTGCTCAGTGACATGGGATTTATAGTAAAAACAATGACAGAAAATAAAAAATAAAAATGCAGAAAGTGTTGTTCAGAAAGCACTTAGTATGTATGAGCTATTTGAAAAGTATAATTTGTGTGTCCTATTCAGAAACAGTTTACTTTCCTACAAGGGAAATGAATTAGATGATACTCTCAAATAGTGTAGATGCTAGGGTAAGACTGGCCATATTCAAAAACCTAGCTCTACTGCTTATTGACAGAACCTTATAGACAAGCTACCTAAGTTCTCTAAGCAGGCGTTTTTGCCCATAGGACAGGGCTATAGAGAGTAAGTACTTAATTCAGTTATTACATGATAGTGCAATAATTAAAATTTTTAATAAAAGTTAGTTGTCTTTTTTATAACTAAAATCTATTGGAAAAGTAAAAGATCTATTCTTTAATAGGGTTAAATGAAATTTTGATTGTAAGAGTCTTGTCCTGGTCAGAAAAAGTTGCATAAGGTAAGGCATGGGAACATCATAGTTTTGCATTTACTTGGCACTGTGGGGAAGGATGTGAAGTCCTATCATGCATTCCTTCCTCAAAGAATGTAATTGAATTTCACATTACAGTGTGTCCAGGTAGGAAAGAATATAACGATGAAGAATCTGCAATCTATAATTTGTGTATTAAATACTTAGCTTTTTTACAAATAGAATTTTTTATCAAGATTTGATTGCAGTGCTATAGAAACTCTTATTAAAAGCTATCATTGTCTCACATGTACCCTCATGCTGATGTGTCAATTGTAAATAGAGGTATTTGATCTTTAATACTTTTTCCCCCTCTGAGAGAGAACATGAAACAGGTTCACTGATGGTTTTCTTTATGTGCTTATTTGTTCTATGTGCTGTTCCAGAAAGGATACAAGTCTTTCTTTATTGAATTAATTACCAGTCTGATTTTATTAGCAGTCACTTCAGTGAAAATGGCCAATCAAATCTCATGCCATCTTGATAACAGTAATTTGATTGTTTTTATAGTTCAGTTTCTTCAAGCATTTTGTAGGAGGTTGTAGTATTTGAAAACACCTTCTGACATGTACTCGTGCAGACTTTACAAGGAGCTTAATTCTGATTACCTAAAAATTGTTTGGCCCAGCCCAGTAACACTTAACTAAAAACACTGACTGGATACCAGATACTGTCCTGAATAGGTCTTCAGAAACACATCAGGAACCTTCAAGGGGTACTTCAGTGAAATAGTGTCATTTTTAGTGACACTACAGTGGTATTTTCTGGATTGTCTACATGGTTTAGTAGTGTTTCTCAAACTTTTCCCCACAATAATGGGGTGCCCACTATTGTGCCCTATACCTATTCATCGCATTATTCATATTATTAATAATTTATATTTGTTATAATAATTGTTTATATTATTATTTGCTTTGTTACAACACAAGTTCCAAGAGAACAAGTGCATCTTATTCATTACAGTATCCCGAAATCTTAATAATGGCTGGCATTTAGTAGGCATGTAATACATTTTTATAACATGACAGACTTCTGGAAATTACCCTAATGGCCACTATGAGTCAACTTATACTTATGAAGCCATTTCCTTTAAAAATTAGAAAATAGCTTTGAAGTCATATGTTTTATTTACTTTTAAAATGTATGTGACTTTTAAATCCTCATCAATTATTTGTCTCTTAGTGTATTGCTATTCTCAAAAAAATTGATAGTTCTGGGATATGTGTCCTGGTTTTTAAGGACAAACCTGTGTGTGTAACATACAAGCTTGGAAAGTGAAACTCTTCAAACTCTGCCATGATTTTTAGCTAATATCTTAAAGTTGAGTTAGCACCTGAAAAATGGAGCTAAGAAATTGCCTCAATTTTTTTTTTTTTTAAATTAGTACATGTTGCAGTACATAGTGTTCACATTCCTTGTGTGGAGTTGACACATTTGAATTCCTCTTTTCATCCTTTTCCCTCCCCTCCCCGTCCCCTCCCTTCAACTCTTGATCCCTTTCCCATTTGAGATCTGTCTCCTGCTTCCCCTTAGCTATCCCTTATTTTGCACGTTATTTATAATTTGGGTTTCTCATGTAAGAGGAACACTGTGATATTTAGGCTTATGTCTGATTTTTTTTTATTTAACATTATACAAATGTTAAATAAAAATTTTCCTACAAATGACTTTTCTTTCTGGCAGAATAGTGCTGCATTGTGTGTAAATACTACATTTTTATATCCAGTCATCTGTTAATGGACACATAGGCTGCTTCCAAGATATAGTTAACAGCAAAATGAAAATTTATTGAGAGCATTTGGCATACCTAATATACACTGAACTTTTGGTTTGTCTTTTTTCTTATTAGAAAACTTCCAGTTTTCGTTCTAAGGAATTTAATTTATACCAGATTTTTCTCATTAAGTATACAGAGACAAAAACTTTCACCTAATAACCAAGTGTGTTCCAGTATTTGAGACTGGGTTATGGCTATCCATCTGAGGGGACAGCATTCTTTTACTGTGTGTAGTGAATACCTCAAATGAAAATTCTCTTGGCAGAATTTTTAAGCAATTCTAATAAAGCCCACAGAAAAAAATTAAATTGAGCTAATTTTTTATTACAATTTGTTTAAAACAGGGTTACTTGTCCTAGACAAGTAAGACTTTATAGAATCTGTGCTTTATTGCACTATACAGACACTAGAAATGTAATAATACTGATATAATGTATGGGAAATTAAGAATGGCATTCTCCAGAAGACATGCAGATTCTCAGTGATTGTTGCAAGGGATCAGGAAAGAGATTTTTGGTCCAAAGAAGACATCTCTGAAAAAAAGTAGAACATCAGTTAAACTCAGCCGAAAGCTAAGATACATATTACCTTTTATATATTAGTTAAAAATGGACAGTCATCCCCAGGATATCACACACATATAACTATTCTTTTTAGGGGAATAAAGTACAAAGAGATGAGTGGGAGGACTTGGCATGGGAGCAACAGAGATCAAGAAGGTAATTGCTGCTTCTTCTTTCCCTCCAATTGTCATGATATACAAGCATTTACCTCCAAAGGAAAGAAGAGTGGGATAGTTTCAAAACTGCTATTATATGTCAAATTTCATTTTTCTGATATCAGAATGGACCATGAACTTTTAAGTCCACAGGTAAGAAAGAGAAAATTAAAGTGTTCTTAGAAAGGCATGGGAAAGAAACTACTCAAAAGGAAAGAACTGGAATGGGAAAAGAAGAAAAGAAAGAAGGAATATATATACATATATATATATATATATATATATATATATATATATATATATATGTGTGTGTGTGTGTGTGTGTCTGTGTGTGTGTGTATATATATATATATATGATAGCTAAGGTAATTGTACTACTAATTTTTATTACTCCATTGAAAGGAACAGTTAGTGTTTATATTGTTTGATCAATTTTTCATGCCTGTACCTAGTAGTCTGAGCAACTGCTTTGAAGATAACAATATGCAATATAATAACCATTGTTAATTTCCTGTCATCTTGTTTTGAAAATCTGTATCACTTTTATTGCTTTTTAATTTTCTTTAAAATAAAAATAAAGAGTCATTAAATTTCTAGGTTTTATAGAGACAGAAGAAATGTTTAAAAGTTTCTCAATTCTTGAGTCTGGTGTGGTGGTGCACGCCTGTAATCCCAGTACTCAGGAGGCTGAGGCAAGAGGGTCATTGCAGGATTGAGACCAGCCTGGGCTACAAAGGGAGCTCGAGGCCAGCCTGAACTGCATCGCAAAACCATGTCTCAAAAAAAAAAAAAAAAAAAAAAAAGAGGCAAACAAAACAAAACAAAAAAATTTCTCAATTCTCTTCTGCTCATAAAGATCACAAAAGGTAAAGTATAAAAATGCATGGAATACTATAGTATAAATTGTACATATGTGCAAGGTGGTGTTATGATTATGGCTTAGAAAAATATTTAGCAAAGTAAATCTCTTGCTACTGGGAAAATGGCATTTCAAAATCTAAGAGAAACTGCTTCTGTGTATCTACACTCTTGTTCAAATACATGAACACAAATAATGACAGTCAAATTATGAACCAAATACAAGTCCCTTTTAGCAAATTGGTTTCAAGTAATACAATAAGAAAAATGGAGCACTGTATTTTCATATTACTTGACATTTCATTTTTGTAGTACAGAAAAAGTTAAATCATTTCGTGAGATTAATTAGCCAAGTTGTTGGGTGTAATGATTTTCAAACCTTTATGTGTATCAAAGTCCCCTGGAGGGTTTGTTAAACCATATTTGCCAGGTTCCACCTCCAGAATTTCTGAGGGGTCTGGGTGGGGGTCCAAGGATCAATGTACATATTTAAACAAACTCAGGTAATGATGAAGCTGATATTCTGGGAAACTTATTTTGAGAACCAACTGTCTTGGTAGAAAAAACTCTGGTTCAAGTCTAAGTAGCTGGGTTCTAGATTCAGCATTGAATCATTCTAAAACATGATTTTAGAACGGAAAGCTAATCACACTTGTTGATTTATCTATCATTGTTTTATGCTTAAGGTATATCTACTTTCAAAAAAAAATTTATTTTGGATTTTTATTTAGTTCATTTCTGGTTAACTCATACACAGAACTGGGAAATTTTTCTTTGACCATCATTCAACTTTTTGTGTAGCTAGTCATTTCGTACTCTTTACTGTTCGGTAGCACTCTAACATCTTTTATCTAAAAGCTTATATTTTTAAATCGGTGGAAGATGGCAACCTTGAGGTTCATTTCTGCTACCAATAGATTTTTTTTTTCTGGTCCTGAGCATTGCACCCAAGGCCTTCACACCTGAGTACCCTGAACCTTCCCCAGCCCTTTTTAAGAGAGGGTTCACTTAAGTTGTCTAATCTGATCTTGAACTTGCAATCTTCCGGTCTCAGCCTCCCAAAGTACTGGGATTACAGCTCTGTGCCAATATGCCCAGCTCCAATAATTTTTTTAATAGTAAAAAATAAGAATGTAGAATTTAACAGAGTGATGTGTTAAAAATGTTCTGATTTTCATTTAGTTTTATTAAATTGCCAAACTCTTAAACAAAAATACTTAATTCCTCACACAGTGGTGGTTCTAGAAAACATTTGGGACTTGGACAGGATTTACTTTAAAAATAATTGCAGCAACGCATTCTGAGGGAAATGTCTTTAAAAGATTGTTTTCTGCATCTAATTCATAGAAATACATTTTATGATTTCATTTCCTTACCTTGGGCAACAGAGCAACTCACTGAAATTGCAGTAGCAGGCCATCTCACATCCCTTCCCATCCCAGAAATGATCTGGGACATTTACATCAATCTGTGTCAGCTCAGTGACCCCTTCTGGAAGGCTGTGACAATTGCGATCTTTCAGTATTTTTCTGTAGCAAGACAGGCGATTTGAAGGCATGCCTTGGGCTGCTAGCAGCAAAGTCAGCCCAGCAGTGACAAATACCATAAATTTCATTTTGGCTTTCGGGCCTGAGATAGAAGAAAAACCAGAATGTGTCAGTCTTTGTTTTATAAAAGATGGAATTCATGTGAATATAAAATTCTATGGCATTCCCCTAAACTCTTGGGTAAAAGGAGGTAGTCTTTTCTGTGATCCTCTGTGCTCCTCCAAGTATAGTTTTCTGACCATCTAGAGTAAAAGTAACTTAAAATATTTGTTAAAAATCGAGTGCTTGGATTCCATAAAAAATATGAAATGAGAAATGTAGAGGGAGGACAGGATACAGTGGTGAGAGAATCTGCATTTAATAAGGTCCTCTGACGTGTATGTGTTTGTACCTTCAGTAGAGAACAACTGCTTTTACAAAGGTATCACTCAGGTAAATTAAAAGAACGAGTAACTTCATTAACATAATGAATCTTAATGCTCAAAGTATGGCTCTGTGGTACAGCAATTGCCTGGCATGTGTGAGGCCTTGGGTTTGATCTCCAACACTGGAAAAACAGACAGATAAAAAACAAATAATGAGTCTTTACCTTGTATATCTTACATCTTCACAATAACATTGTCAAAGAACCAAGCTTCTATCCTGACAGAAATGAAAAACTGATATTGATAGATGATACTCTATAGATATATTTATAGTTTGGCTAAGTTTTTTAACTCTTCCAGAATTACTTTTAGGGCTTATTTGTATTGCAAATTCTTATTAATGTCTTTTATCTATATAGACGGTGTCATCTTAGCTACAATTGAAAATAGCAGCTTGAATTCCTGCTTATAAACATACCAGTGATGGTGAACTTTCAATGATACAAACAGCCCTCTGTGACACGCATGCCATGGGTTGGCCACCATTGATACTCTGCCTTTGCATACTTGCTGTCATGTTAACACATTCCACTGATATTTTGCTTATGGTAAAATATTTTTCTGTAGCTTTTACCCAACAGTCCTGTCTTGAACCCTTGAGTTCATATTAAACAAGTCTAATTCCTCTTCCAGGAGATATTTAAATATATCTTTTGCATCTAACTACAGAATATCCATCCTCTCTGTAATCAGGCTCCTCTGGCTTCTATTTTAGACGTCAAGAAAACACAGGCTGGACTGGGGATTTAGCTCAGCGGCAAAAGCGCCTGCCTGGCAAGCGCAAGGTCGTGAGTTCGGTTCCTGGTACGGGAGAAAAACCAAAAAAAAAAAAAAGAAAAAAGAAAACACAGGCTGTTTTAGCAAAGGAAGAACGGCGGAGAATACACAGCCATTCAGATTTCATCTTGGTGACGAGTGCCAATGTATCTTTCCCAGCATGGAAAGAGAGAAAGAGATAAAGAGTATCTGTCATTACATATTGTACATTGAAAGAAAATATTGCTGAAAGAAAATTTTAGTATGGAATTTTCAGCGATTAGACACATATTAATGGTAAATCATTTCAGGTGAGATATTAGATTTTTGAATAAACATTTATTATTTTCTTTAAGTTTAAAGAATAAAGAATATTTCATTTAAATAGTGAGTGTTTTAGCTTTTCTTCAACTTCACATTCTGAGCTAGTCATGTTTTGCTTTGCTTATATATTTTCTTAAAGTTATAAAGATCCAATTTAATTTCCACCTCCAAGTATTAGTGAGAAGACAAAAATGAGATCTGTTTCATTGTATATGTTTTCTTAATGGAGCAAGACATAACTGTAATACAGTGCATCATAATCTAATACACATACATGCAAGCACATGTCTGATACTTTTTGGTAGGCTTTTGCAGATAATAGTTTAAATTTCATATTTTAAAATATAGTTGTACCTTTAAATTACCTCAGATTAGGATCTTTCTTAATACCTGTAAGATATACAATTTTAAAAAGCTGTATTTCTTGACACTTTTTCAACTTAATCTTCAAGAAGGTAGTTAAAGCTACTGTGTATCAAGTATTTACTGTGTGGCAGGAATCACCACAACCATTAAGCTTTAAAAAATACTTGGTATGCAGCTGAACCCCTGCTATACAAGCAAAGATTTTTTAAATAGCTTTATTGAATTAATATGACATATGATAAACTGAAGATATTTAAACAGTTTGAAAAGTTTTGATGTGTATATCCTACAAACCCATCACCACAATCAAGATAGTAAGCGTACTTATCACCCCTAAATTCCTCATACTCTTTTGTAATCTCACCCTCCCTGACCCCCATTCTATATAGGCAACTACTGATGTGCTTTCTGAAACCAAATGCTAATTTTCATATGCTAGAGTTTCACATCAGTGCAATCATAAAATACACTCTTTTATGTGACATCTTACCAATCTTGAAATTTATATACATTGTATGTATCAGTAGCTAATTCCTTTTTATTGCTGAAAAGTGTCCCTATGTATATATTGTCTTTCCACCCAACAGTCAGTGAACATTTAAGCTGTTTTCACTTTGGGACTATATAAGTAAAATTTTTGTGAACACTTGTGTATAAGTCTTTATAGGATCATGGTGTTCATTATTCTTGGACGAATATTTAGATAGGGAATACAGACATTCCTTGTTTACCATTAAGCTACATTCCTGCTACTAGATTATTAACTGAATTGGTCGTTAAATGAGGCATTTTATATAGTATGCGCATTATAATATTCAGAACAAAGATATGGTCAAAGGAAATTCCAATTTGATGACTTATTTGCATAGCTCTTACATGCACTGCTGTAATGTATAAAAGAACATAACACTGTAGTACTGTACTGTTCAGTACAATCAGCAAACATTATACGACTGTATAAACAAGGTGTACTGTACAAAAAAGATACTGAAGATCTATAAACAAGATATATAGAACTGTACAAAAAGGCCGTATTACTTATTGTATATAGTGCATTACATGGATTGAAGATCTTTTTGCATGTGTTTGTCCAGTAATTTTAGTACATCAGAAAGACTTGTTTCTGCATTTAATATCTTTGCTTTTCTCAAATAGTTTTCAATAGAGGTGTGGGGCCATTTCCATATTCTCTGTTTTTTTTTTTCCATTGGTCTGGTTGTCTATCTTTATGCCAAAATGAATTTCTAAATCATAATTAGTAACACAAAGTGTTGTACAAATTAATGAGTTTCACTTTGGCATTTATACTCATGTATATATTGTGCTTTAATAATATCCATCCTCCCTTCTCCCCTTTCTTCTCCTTTCTTTCTGCCTCCCTCATTCTCTGTGCTCCAGTAGGCCCTCTTCTACTTTCAGGTGTTTTTGTTTTGTTTTGGTTTTTGTTCCCACATATAAGAAAAAGTATATAATACTTGTCTTTTTGTGGCTTCCTTATTTGACTTAACATGATGACTGCTTCCATCAACTTTCCTGAAATAACATGACTTTATTTGTTTTTATGTCTGAATAATTCTCCATTGTGTGTGTGTGTGTGTGTGTGTGTGTGTGTGTATATAATATATATATATATTATATATATATACACATATCTCATACTTTATCCATTCATCTATTGATGGGCATCAAGATTCCACATCCTACCTATGGTGAAAACTGCTACAATAACTATGGATATGCAGCTAACTCTGTATGCTGACTTTATTTCCTTCTTATATATAACCAGGAGTAGTAGAGCTAAAGTTGGCAGGTCTATTTTTAGTTCTTTGAGGACCCTCCATAGTGGATATACTAATGTGTATTCCCCCCAATAGTATATACAGTCTAGAAGTGTTCCTTTTCTCCATATCCTTACCAGTAGTTTGCGAAACTACGGCTTTGATTACTGGCACTATATGATAATTCTTGGAGTAAAGCAGAGTTAGTCCTTCAAATTTGTTCCTTTGCAAAGTTGTTTTGGTAATTATAGGTCTTTTGCATTTCTGGATGAATATTAATATCCACTCATTAATTTCTGTAGAAAAAGCCTCCTGGCATTTTGATTGAGTTTCCTTGACTTATAATATTACATCTCCTGACTCGTAAACATATTTTTCCATACTGTGTGCTCACTTACTTATAGATTTTTTTTTTGTTTTTTTGAGGCAGGGTCTTGCTATGTGGATCAGGCTGCCTTTGAACTCACTTTGTAGCCCAGGCTGGCCTTTATCTCACAGCAATCCTCCTGCCTCAGCTTCCTGAGTGCTGGGACCATAGGCGTGGACCTTCACGCCTGGCTATTTCTAGATTTATATTAAAATTTTGTTTCTTTTAGACTGTAACAAGAATATTTAATATGATATCTATCTCTTAACAGATTTTTAAAGTGTATAACCACTATAGTATTTTTATCTGTAAACACAATGTTGTGCAGCAGATCCCTAGTGCTTATTTCTCTTGCACAAATGAAATTTTTACCTCTTGATGAACAACTCCCATTGCCCCATTCTCTAGCTTCCAACAACCAATATTAGATTCTTGGTTTTAATGAGTTTTACTATTTTTGATATCTCACATAAATAAAATTAGCAGTATTTGTCTCTCAGTGACCAGTTTATTTCACGTGGTCTAATATGCTTAAGGTTCATCTAGAGGGCTACATACTGCAGAATACTATTCTTTAGTAAGAATGAGTCATATTCCACACTACGTGTATACAGTTGATGCATACAACTATAAGCTACATTTATAAAATCCCTTTTACCTATCAATAGACATTTAGGCTGTTTTTACATCTTGGCTATTGCGAATGGTGCTACTGTGAACGTGGAAGTCCTAGTAGGTCTTTGAGATCCTGATTTTAGCTCTTTGGAATATATGTACCCCAAAACAGAATGCCTCTATCATATGGTAGTTCTGTTTTAAAATTTTTGAGAAGCCTCTTTATTGTCTTCCATAGCAGCTGCACAATTTTGATTCCTATTGACTGTATATAAGGGTTCTAATTTCTCCACATCCTTACCAAAATTTGTCTTGTTTTGTAGCTTTCATTTGCATTTCCCTGATGTTAGTGATCTTGAGGATGATAGATAGATAGATAGATAGATAGATAGATATTGACCATTTGGATATCTTCTTCGGAGAAATGTCTATTCAAGCCTATGATCCATGTTTAATTGGGTGGTGGTGATGGTGATGATTGCTGTTGAGTCTTAAGAGTTTCTTATATATTTAAAAATTAATCCCTTATCCAACATATGTCTTGCAAATATTTTATCTCATTCCACAGGGTGTCTTTTCACTCTATTAATTATTTCCTTTGCTGTGTAGAGACTTTTAGTTTGATATAGTCACATGTGTTTATTTTCACTTTTGGTTCATGTGTTTTTGGTGTCAAATCCATGAAATTATTGCCAAAGCCAATATTAAGAAACTTTTCCTCTGTATGTTTTTCTATGAGTTTTACTTTTAGCTGTTACATTTTTACATCCATTTTGAGTTAATTTTTCTGTTAAGTATAAGTGTCCAATTTCATTCTTTTGCATTTGGAGATGCAGTTTTCTTCCCATGATTTTTTGATGAAACTGTCCCTTCCTCATTCCATAATATTGGCAATTTGACTGAAGATCAGTTCATTATTCACATGTAATAAACTGGCTGTCTATTCTGTTCTACTGGTTGTATGTCTGTCTTCATGCCAGTACCATATAGTTTTTAATTACCATAACTTAATTATATATTTGAAGTCAGAAAGAGTGACACTTCCAGTTCTGTTTTTTGTTTTCAAGATTGTTTTGGTTGTTTGATTTTTTAGAAATTTCATGTTCATCATAGGGAATTTGTACCTGTATATAATATACCTTGATTTCTCTTTTGTTCCCCATTCCCCTCCACTCCCTTCAGCCCCTCTTATCCTCCTTATTTATAAAGCATTGTTTCCATTTTACCCTATCATTCTTTGTTTTCCCTTCCCTCCTTTCCTACTTCCCTTTTCCTTTTGATCAATTTCTTTCCATTTCACAATTTCTATTATACACTCTAGTCCTTATTTACACTTTCAGTTTCTTATACCAGAGAGACAATGCAATATTTATATGTGTGTGTCTGATTTATTTCACTTCTGAATATGATCTCAAGGTGCATCCATTTACCTATATAAGTCTCAAGTTTACCATTTATGGCTGAGTAGTATTCCATTGTATTAAAAAACCACATCTTTTGTATCCATTCCTGGGTTGATGGGCATTTGAGTTGTTTCTAAAATTTAGCTGTTACAAATTGTGCTGCTATAAACATGGGTATGCATATATTGTTGTGGTATAATGCTTTTAATTCCTTTTGGAAGATAACAAGAAGAGGAATAGCTGGGTCAAATAGAACCTCTAGTATTTATTACCCAGTGCCTGGTGATAGATATGGGGTCTAGTTTTGGCTGTCAGTCTATGGAGATTTTCAGGAATCTCCATACTGATTTCCACAGGGGTTGCACCAGTTTACACTCCAACCAGCAGTGAAGTGTTCCTTTTTCCTCACAACCCTGCCAACATTTGTTGATTTCTTGATAATCCCCTTTCTTTCTGTAGTCAAGAATCTCAGTGTTGTTTTAATTTGCATCCCTTGAATGACCAGTGATAGTAAATATTTTTCATGTATTTATTTGCTGTTTGTACTTCATCATCTGAGAAGTGTGTGTATTCATCTCAGATGCCTATTTTTTGATTGGGTCTTTAAGTTTGAAGGGTCTGATTTTTTTCAATTCTTTCTAGATACTAGTCCTTTGTCTGAGGAACAATTGCTTAAAATTTTTTCCCACTCTGTGGGTTATCTCTTCACTGTGCTGCTGATTTCTTTTGCTGTGCAAAGCTTTTTAATAAAATGAGATCCTAGTTGTTAATTCTTTGTAATATTTCCCATGCAATTAGGGTTTTGTTCATAAGATCTTTGCTTATACCTATGTCTTCAAGACTTCTACCTATTCCCTCTTACACCACATGTAGTGTTTCTGTTTTAATATTTAGATCTTTCATCCATTTTGATTTTAATTTAGTGCCTGGTGATAGACATGGGTCTAGTTTTAGTGCTCAATGTGTAGAAAGGCAGTTTTTCTGGTACTGTTTATTAAAGAGGCTATCTTTTTTCCAGTGAACATGTTCAGCCCTTTTGTGAAAGATAAGGTGACTGAGTTTATTTGGAGTTGTTTCTGCATCTTTTATTCTGTTCCACTGATCCTCGAGGTTTTTTGTTTTGTTTTGTTTCTTTGCCAGTACCATGCTGTTTTTATCACAGGTTTGTAGTATTGTGATCGTGATGCCCCCTGCCTTGCCTTTGTTGCCCAGAATTTCTTCTGCTATTATAGATTGGTTCTGTCTCCAAATGAATTTTAAGATTGTTTTCCATCATTCTGTGAGATATGTTGTGGAATTTTGATCAGTATTGCACTAAGTCTGTATGACAATTTTGGAAGTATGGCCATTTCCACTATATAGGTTCTTTCTGCCCAAGAGCAAGGGATGTCTTTTCGTTTTCTCATATATTCTTCAATTTCCTTTTTCAGAGTACTATAGTTTTCAATGTAGAGGGCTTTTGCTTTCTTCATTAGATTGATTCCTACATATTTCATTTTTTTGGATGCTATTGTGAAAGGTGTCATTTCTCTAATTTCTCTCTCAGTGAGTCTGTCATTTGTGTACAGGAATGCTATTGATTTTTGAGTGCTAACTTTGTATCCAGCTGTGCTACTGAATTTGGTTAAATTAAATCTAGAAGTCTTTTGGTAGGATTTTTGGGATCTTCTATGTAGAGTATTAATTTAATTTCTTCCTTTCCTATCATTATTCCTTTTATTTCTTTCTCTTATCGCACTGCACTGGCTAATGTTTCCAGAACAATATTGAATAAGAGTGCTTGTCTTGTTCTTTATTTTAGAGTGAAAGCTTTCAGTTTTTTTTTCATATAATTTGATATTGGCTGTTGGTTTATCATAGATGGGTTTTATCAGATTGAGATAAAGACCATCAATCCCAATTTTCTGTAGGGTTTTCATCATGAATGAGTGTTGAACTTTGTCAAACACTTTTTCTGCATCTATTGAGATGATCGTATGGTTTTTGTCCTTAGCTCTGTTAGTACGGTGTATTAAATTTATTGATTTGCATATGTTGAACCATCTCTGCATCCCCACTTAGGGATGAATTCTACTTAGTCATGGTGTATAATCTTCTTGATGATTTGCAGCATTTTGTTTGCCAGTATCTTACTGAGGATTTTTGTGTCTATGTTCATTAGGGAGAATGACCTGTAGTTCTTTTTTGTTTGTTTGTTTGTTTGGATACTTCTCTGATTTTGGTATCAGGGTAATGTTTGCTTCTAGACATGAATTTGGGAGTATCATTTGCTTTTCAATTTCATTAAAGAGTTTGAGGAGTAATGGCATTAGGTCTTCTCTAAATTCCTTGTAGAATTCAGCAGTGAGTCTATTAGGACCTGAGCTTTTCCTTCATAAAGGTTTTTAATTATGTCTTCATTGACTGATATTGGTTTATTTAGCATTTTTATACCTTCTTGATTAAGCTTTGGTAATTCACATATATCTAAGAATCTGTCCATTTCTTCTGTGTTTCCCATTTTATTCCATTTTATTAGAATACATGTTCTCAAAAGTAGGTATTGATGGTCTTCTGGATTTCTGCAGGATCTGTTGTAGTTTCACCCTTTTCATTCCTACTTGAGTGGTTTCTTTCCTTTTTTTAGTAAGATTGACTAGGATTTATCAACTTTGTTTAATCTTTCAAAGAACCAGCTCTTCCAATCACTACTTCTTTGTATTGTTTTTTAGTCCCCGTTGCATTAATTTCTACTCTGATCTTTTAAATTTCCCCCTTTGTATGAGCTTGACTTACTCCTTTTTTTCTAGAAGGTTGAAGTTCAACATTAGATTGTTTATTTGAGCTTATACTAGTTTCCTGACATGGGTATTCACTGCTATAAGGACTGTTCCTTGTAGGACTGTTTTCACTGTGTCCCATAAGTTCCAGTACATTGTATTGGCATTATCATTTAATTGTAAAAACTGTCTAATTTCTTCTTTAATTTAATCTGTCACCTACTGGTTATTCATGAGGGTGTTATTTAATTTCCATGTATTATGAAGTCTTTGCAGTTTCTTTTTCCAGTGACGTCCAATTTCATTGCACTATGGTCTGACAGTGTGCATGGGGCAATTTCAATTCTGTTGCATTTACTTAAGCATGTTCTGTGAGCTAGTATATGGTCTATTTCTGGAACGTTGTATGTGCAGCTGAGAAGAATATGTATTCTGATGTTGTGGGGAGGAACACTCTGTAGACATCTACTAAGTCCATTTGTTCAAAAATTTGGTTCAGTTTTAAAATTTCATTGTTGATTTTTTGTCTGATTGATCTATGTGTGACAGTGGGGTGTTGGGGTCCCTCATTATGATTGTATTATTGTTTATTTGATTTTTTATGTCTGTTAATATTTGTTTCATCTAGTTGGGTGCACTGACACTTGATGCATATATAATTCTGCTTGTGATTTCTTTCTCTTGGATTATTCCCTTTACAAGGATGTACTGACCTTCTTTGTCTCAATCAGTCTTCACTTGAAATCCACTATGTCTGCAAATAAAATAGCTACTTCTGCTTTTTTTCTGGGTTCCTGTTGCATGGAGTATTGTTTAGCATCCTTTGGCTTTTTTATTTTAAAGAGAATTTTAAAAAACAATAGAAATGATACAGAATTTTAAAACAAGATGATAGGAAATAATTAGTCATTATTATAATGCATAGTTATCTTCAAAGTAGTTGCTCAGATTACTAGGTATAGGCATATAAAATTGATCAATGTAAGCACAAACTCTTCCTTTCATTGAACTAATAGAAATTAGTAGTAAAATTATCCTAGCTGTCTTGTGTATTTATACATATTTTTCCCTCCCTTCTTTTCTCCTTTCCCCTATCCCAGTTGTTCTTTCCTTTTGAGCAGTTGCTTTCCCTTTCATAATATTGTAGCTTTTGGAATTTATTTGCTTTTTCAGTTTCTTACACTAGGGAGATGATATGATGTTTATACGTGTGAGTCTGATTTATTTCACTTATGAATGTGGTCTCTAGTTGCATTGATTTACCTATAAAAGCCTTGAGTTTATCTTTCTTTATACCTGAGTAATACTCATTGTATTAAAATACCACACTGTTTTATCCATTCTTTGGTAGATTTAGCTATGACAAATCTTGCTGCTATAAACATGGATGTGCATATATCACTGTGGTATGATATTTTCAATTCTTCTGGGAATATACCCAGAAGGGAAATTAGTGTCTGAATTTCTTTTTTAATTAAATGTGTTTCTTGTGTGCAATATATTGTTGGAGCTTGCTTCTTGATCCATTCTGCCAATCTGTTTATTTTGATTGGTGAATTGAGACCAATACCACTAATAGTTATAATTGATATGTATTGACTTATCCTTGTCATGTTATTTTCCTGTTGTTAGCTCCCTCTCCCCGCCCACCCCATTTAATTGCTTGCCTTGTCTGGTAGATTAATTCTGTTGCAGTTCATAGAGCTGTAATCCTTGTTACCTCTTTTTAGATTACCCTTCAGAACATTTTGGTATGCTGATATGGTGTTCATAGTTTCCTTAGGTTTTCCTTGTCATGGAAGTATTTTATTTCTCCATCAGTTTTGAAAGACAGTTTTGTGGAGTACATCAATCTGAGTTGGAGATTGTTTTCTTTTAGGGCTTGAAATGCTTCACCCCAAGCTCTTCTTGACTTCAGAGTTTGTGTTGAGAAGTCTGCTGTGATTCTAATGAACTTTTCGTTATAGGTGATTTTTTTCTTTTCTCTAATAGCTTTTACTATTCTGTGCTTGTGTTGAATTTCTGGGATCATGACTATTAGATGCCTTGCTGTAGATTTTTTTTTTATCATGGCTAATTGGAGTTCTATATGCCTACTTGGCTATATATCAAATTCTTTTTCCCTACTTGGGAAGTTTTCTGCCATGACTTCTGTGAACAGGTTTTTTATGTCTTTTGTGCTCTCCTGCCTTTTCATTGACTCCTATCAATCTTATTTTATTCTTCAGTGCATCATCTAGCAGCTTCTGGATTGATTTCTCATAATCTTTACTATTTTTAAGAAATCTTTCTTTTCATTATTGCTAACCATAATCCTGTCATCTATATCTGAAGTTCTGCTCTCACATTGGCTTATTCTGCTGTATATAGTTTCAGTGGAATTTTTAATCTCCTGGGTATCTATTTGAATCTGTTCCTTGGATTCTATTTCTTTCTTTCTTTCTTTCTTTCTTTCTTTCTTTCTTTCTTTCTTTCTTTCTGGTTTTTTCCTGGTACCAAGAATTGAACTCACAACCTTGCACTTGTCAGGCAGGTGCTGTGCCACTGAGATAAATCCCCAGCCCCTCCATTTCTTTCTTAAGTTAAGCATTCATGATTTCCATTGTTAGGGGCTGGGGATTTAGCTCAGCGGCAAAAGCGCCTGCCTGGCAAGGGCAAGGTTGTGAGTTCGGTTCCCGGTACCGGAGAAAAACCATGATTTCCATTGTTTTCCTAAACTCTATTTTTAAAAAAATCTGTGTCTGTTCTAGAGTCACTAAGCATGTATTTCACTGTGGTCACCATCTCTGTAATTATCTGAGAAATTATTTCTGATTTGATTTTTTTAGAGCTTCATTCATCTGCTTTGTTACTTCCACTGTTACATCAGAGAGTCCAGGTGGGTAGCTTTCTGATCATTTCACCTCTTTGCCTCCTGAGTTTTCCTTTGGTGAGCTAGAAGTCTCAGGTTGTATCTTAACTGTCTTCTCATTTTCTATTTTTTAAAAGTTTATTTCCTGGGTTGATGCTTATAAATTGCCTATAGCAAGTAGATTTATTGCTAGTATTTAGAATCCTTAGGAAATGACTATTTCTCAGAGATGTCTTCCAGGTACACCTGGCTTTTTGGTTTTGAGTCTGTTGCAAGATCCTACCTCTTCAATTTATTGAGGATAAGAAGTTGCTGCCTTTTTGTCCCAGCCCCTGGTTTTTTGGCACTGGCCTATGGTATTTTTTATGACTCTTAGGAGATCTCAGTCTTGGTATACTAGGAAGAATAATTGATTAGAACAATTATGTCACCTTGGCTAAAGTGGTACAATCAGCAATAGCAGTAGTACCAAACACAGCCTAGAAAATGACAAACTGAAGTAACTATTACTTTGCCACATTAACAGTATGACCTAGATTTGGGGTTATATAACAAAATCTAAAATGAGTCAGGAAATTGTATGTGGTAAACAAGCCCTCAATATGGCAGTTTTACCCTCAGGGGAGAAACTTTAAAAGGGGTTAGTGGGGGAAAATAGAGAAATAGGAGAAGAGAAAGAGATTAGAAGCAAGGCTGGAAGACAAAACAAATTCATGCAAACTTTGGGAAATTGGTGAAGAAGACAGGAGAAAAAGAGAATGAAGAAATGAAAACAAGAACAGAACAACAGCATCAGAAAACTAGAAACTGGTTCACACTTATAAAAAAAAAACAATCAAGAAAAATAAAACAAAATAAAAAACAAGAAAAGGGAAAAAAAGAAAAAAATAAGATAAAAACATCCACTCCAATACATGTCTCTGCTATCATTGGTAGACAACATGGGCACACAGAACTCAGATCTGAGTTGATTAGCCCCCAGAAAGCCAGCTGTAGCTTTACAGGGGGTAGTGGATAATCCCAGCAAGCCTGCACCTTTAGTTCCACTGAAGTTCAGGGTGACTTCTAGCTGTGAGGCTGCAACCAGATTTATTCAGCCTGCAGCAGTCCATGTGCCTCCTGCCACACTGAACTTGACTCCCCGCCAACTTGAACTCAGCTCCCTGACCTTCTGCTGACTTGAATTTGGCTCCCTAACCCTGTCACTGGGAGCCACTAGATGGAGCTGGGCCACAGCTGTTCTAAGTTCTGAGCTCAGTTGGCCTCTTTCCAAGATGGTTACTGGCCCATCACCCTCTCCTGGGAGACGTCTGAACCCAAATAACTCACCAGCGACGGCAGTGTGCTGTGTCCACAGCTCCACTCCACTACTGTGTTTCTCTGTGAAGGCTTCTGGGGTCACCAGTAGTCATTGTGCATCTGCAGGTTCAAGTTGCCCCTCTCATGCAGTGAGTCAGGGCTGAGGGAGAAAGTGTTGCCTGTCACCTGCCTCTGCACTGAGGTCTCTCTTCATTCTCCCTGTGGGCTTCAATTTTTGCCTCGGATTCCTTGTGGGTCCCAGGGACCTGCTGCCCTTCTTCTCTTCCTAACATTGCTATATTCCAGGGTCTGGATACCATATCTCCGAGAGGCTCTTTCCCCGTTGTTCATCACTCCACCATTTGGAGTCTTTTGTGGTTTTGTATTAATTTTAAAATTTTTCCTATTTTTATAAAAAATGCCAGGGGGATTTTGATAGAGATTGTGTTGAATCTATGAAGCACTTTGAGTACTGTGGCCATTTTAACAATAGTAAGTGTTCTAATCTGTGACTACTATTGGAAAGAATTCCATTTGTTTGTGTTTCTTTCATTTATTTCATTAATGTTTTTTAGTACTCATTTTATGTCATTGGCTTCCTTAGTTTATTAAGTGTTTTATTATTATTTAATTATTTTGATGCTAACATAAATAGGATTGCTGTCCTAAGTTCCTTTTCCAGATAGTTTTTTTAAAATTAATATATAGAAATACAATTTATAGGGCCAGGAATGTAGCTCAGTGGCATAAGTGCTTACCTGGCAAGTCTGAGGTCATGATTTCAATTTCCGGTACAAAAAAAAAAAAAAAGAAAGAAAGAAATACAACTTATATACTGTAACTATACTTAATTTTATATTAGTCACTTTCTCATCACTGGGGTAAAATACCCAGCATTCACAATTTAAAGGAGGAGACTTTTCTTTTGGTTCATAGTTTTTTAGAGCTTTCAGAGCATAGTTAGAAATGGCATGGTGGAAGGAAGGGTCTAGGTAGAGGACCCCTACTCATACCATGGTGGCCAGGAAGCAGAGACAAGATGGAGGAGCTGGGAAGAAAGATATGCATTTCCAGGTTATGTCTCAGGGACCTGCGTCTAGCTATAGCCCACATCCTGACAGCAAGTCAGCTACAACACTCTCATGATTCAACCATCTTCCAAAAGCCCTATCTCTAATTACATGAGAATTTTGGGGTCATTATTGACCTAAACCATAGAAAAAAATTTATGAGTTCTAATAGATGTTTTTGGTGGAATCTCTAGGATTTTTATATATAGATCCTATCATCTGCAAAAAAGTACAAGTTTACTTTCTTTCCATTTTGAATGACTTTTATTTCTTTGTTTCATCTAATTTATGTAGCTAGAATTTACAGTACTATGTTGAATAGAAATGACTGTGATCATAGTAGAAAGCATTCTATTTTTTTTTTTTTTACTGTGGAATATGGCATTAGTTGTAAGGTTGGTATTTGTTATGTCAGGTAAATTTTTCCTAGATTACTTTGTTGAGAGTTTTTAACAGGAAAGTGTGTTAATTTTGTTAAAATATTTTCACTTATTTTTTAATTTTTATTAATAATGTTTGTAGTACATAATGATTATATTCATTGTGAGGAGTTGTACATATATACACTATATCTTATTTATTTTTTTATCAGCCCCCCTTTTTCTTAGTCTCTTTCCCATGCAAAGATCTATCTCTATGTTTGCTATTATCTTTTATTTTTCTCTTAAATTTATTTATACTTTGGATTTCTCATATAAGATAAATCATGCATATTTAAGCTGTATGTTTGATTTATTTCACTTAACATTATGGTGTCAAGGTGTACCCATTTTCCTACAAATGATTCTAGTTTATCTTACTTATGTTATTACAGTCTTCTGTTGTTGACTCTTTTTTTGTTGTTGTTTAACTACTCACCTTGCTTGATATACTAATTTTAGCTTTTCTGGCTTTGTTGTCTCTGTCTATAGTATTCTTAAGTATTTTTTGGAGTGCTGGTTTGGTGTTTATGGATTTCTTAAAGTGTCTTGTGGAATGTCCTTATTTTTCTGTCAGTTTTGACAGATAGTTTTACAGGATACAGTAGTCTGGGTTGGAAGTTATTTTCTTCTAGGGCTTGAAACACCTCACTGCATGATCTACTAACCTTTACAGATTGTGTTGAAAAGTCTGCTGTAATCCTAATGGATTTACCTCTTTAACTGAGTTCTTTGCTTTTCTCTGACAGGTTTTAACATTCTGTCCATGTGTTGGACTTCTGGGATGTTGACTATGATGTATCATGAGGAGCTTTCCTTTTCATTACAGTTATTTGCTACTCTGTAAGCCTCATTTATCTGTATGTTGAATTCTTTTTCCATACTTGGAAAGTTTTCTGCTATGATTTCTGTAAAAATTTTTTATTCCACTTATACTGTCATCCAGTTCTCTCTCACTCTGGTTAGCTTTAGGTTAGCCTCCTTAGTGTCATATAATAGCTGCTGAATAACTTTTCCTTGCTCTCTTATCATTTTTAAGATTTCTCTGAGCATATGATCACATGTACTTTTTGCCTTGATGTCCAAAACTCTTCCCTCATTTTGGTCATTTCTGCTGTTCAGGTAATCCCAAGAATTCTTTTTCTCTGGGGGTTTCTGTTTGGAACCTTTCTTGGAGTTTATTTCTTTGGTACATTTGTCATTCATGTTTTGAATAGTTTTGGTCAGCTTTTCTAATTGTTTGCTTCACATGAGTCAGTTTGTTTATTCCACTATCTTTTGGATTATGTCATCTTAAAGCTTGCCAAGTTTTTTTTTTACTCCTCTGAAGTCTTTTTGTGCAGCTCAGCTGATTAGTGTTTGATTTGCTTTCAATCAGTGCTCCTTTGAGGCACTCTGAGAAAGGAGTCTTTGGAGAGATTTTGTGCCTTTTTTTTTCATGTTCATGTGTGTGTGCGTGTGTGCATGTATGTGTGCATGCATGAGCATGATCTGAATGTTGAGGTCAAATAGAGTGAAGAGAATTCTTTCTGGTATGAAGATCTCTTTAGATAGGTTCTGTTTTCCAGTAATGTGTTCTTGGCTTTATTTGTCAAGCAGCATTGTATACCTGTTCAACCTATTTAATTTAATTGGGTTAGCCCTGACACTAGGTTGCACGGAGACAATTTTACTGGTTATAACAGCATCGACTGATCTAACCATACATAAATCATAAGCAGTGAAATTTGCTTTGATAATTTCATCCTTTTTTCAGTGTCCCTGAGAGACTAAAATATTATATTACTATTTGCAGTTTTTCTGGGATGTAGAAAGTGGGGGTGGGGGAGAAAGAAAGGAGAAAAGGAAAAGGCAATGTCAGTAGCAAGAGAGGGAAGTAAAATATTGCCTATAGTGAAAAAGACAGGAAGTTGGACCCTTGGAGTTATTTTTATAGTTGGAGTTGAGGTGGATTCAGAGAGGCAGGAGGGACATGCAGATGGGTAGAAGCATATTTAGAGACTGAGGGAGGCAGTGTCAGAATCTGTGAATACATTTGTAGTAAGTTTTGTTCGGATCTTCTAAGCACAGTTGTGTTAAGGATTACACTAACATGCCCTGGCATAGTAGGTACTCTTTAAACTATGTCACTGGTTAATTCCTATTCTCTCATGATATATAGAACACATAGTTGTACTAAATGATAGGTAAAGAGAAGGACAGGGAGGCAAGGAGGTTAGAAAATGAAGAAGAGAGGAGAAAAGCAAATAGGAAAGGAAATAAAAAAATAAGAGAAATACTAAAAAAGGGAGCAAGACAAAGGACAAAATGTTTGCTGTTGTCCCCTAGGCAGCCATCTTCTTTCTCTCCTATTGAGATAATCATGTGACTTTCACTGTTAATTGTATTAATTTGGTGTGTCACATTAATTGATTTACATACATTGGATCACTCTTTAATTCCAAGCATAAATCTCGTTTGGTCATGGTGTATGATTCTTTTAATGTGCTGCTGAATTTGGTTTGCTAATATTTTATTGAGAATTTTTATAGCTGTGTTTATTAAGGATAATGGCCCATAATTTTCCTGTGCTTTTGTCTGGCTTTGGTGTCACGGTGATTCTTGCCCTGTGAAATGAATTTGGAAATGTTCCTTCTTCTTTAATTTTTTGGAAGTTTAAGGATTTACATGAGCTCTTTAAATGTTTGGTTAGAATTTTCCAGTGAAGCCATCTTTCCTGGGCTTTTCTTGGTTGGAAAGTGTTTATTTATTAATTCAGTTTCTTTACTAGTTGTAACTGTGTCCAGACTGTCTGCTGCTTCATGATTCAGTCTTGGTTTATTTGGTATTTTTAGAAATGTATCCATTTCTTTTAAATTATCCAGTTTGTTGGCATATAATTGTCCACAGTAGTTTCCTATAATCCTTTTTATTTCCATGCCATTGGTTATAATGTCTTTTTTTAGGTTTTTAGTCTGCTGTCTTTTTCTTAGGTAATCTAGTTAAAGGATAAGTTTGGATCTGACTATTCTTAGCCTGGTGTGAGTAGCCAGACATTCTGTTTTCTAATCTTTTTGTCTCTGTGACCTTGGATAGTTCCCTCATTTGCATATGCTGATCATCTTTCTGCTGAATATTTGAGTGAGGCTCTCTGCAGACCTCCAGAGTTCTCCCTCTGTCTGTGGGCACTGTCTTCTCTCTGGTTCTGTGAACTCTTTGGTCTCCCTGCTTCTCAGGCATATTTCCTTAAGTCAGGGAGTCTGTTGGACTCTGCTTGGATTCCCTTTGCCCATGATGCAGCATGGAAACCCTATCAAGGCAGGAGATACGGGAAATTTTAGGGCTGTCCTCTTTCCTTTCTCATCTCTCAGGGATTTATATCCTTTATTGGTGAAGCCCATTATCTTGACAAACGTTTCATACATCTTTTGTTTTGTTTTGTTTTTGTTTTTCTTCTGGTACCAGGAATCGAACTCATAACCTTGCGCTTGCCAGGCTGGCGCTGTGCTGCTGAGCTAAATCCCCAGCCCCCGTTTCATACATCTTATATTGAATGTTACATCCCTTGTTCCAAGAAAGCAGGTAAATCTGGTTTCTGTTACTCCATGTTGGGCACAAACAGCTTTCTACATCACTTTTACCATGTGTAGCTATTTTTAGAGGAATGCAAAAAATACCCAAATCTTATAAATCCTAGCTATCAGTTGTGTGCTATCCTGGTAATTTCAATGCTTAAGTTAAATTCTCAAAATTATATATCTTTTTTTCTTCTATTCCCTTTCCCACATTGAACTGTGGTTCCTCTGGAGCCCATCTTTGGATAAGGCTAGTGGCTACTGGGTCCCAAGTACCAGTAGCTCCCATTATCGTTTGCCATTCAGGCCACTCTTCATCCTCTCAATACAAACCTTATTTATTTTATTCTAGATAAAAGAGGCTGCTAAAATATAACCTAGAATCATTCTCTTATCTTTAGGCCTAAATCTTTATATACTTCTTTGATGATTTAGGCTCCGTCTTCCCATACCAAGTCCAAGCATGGCAGACATAGTCACAGGAAGTACAGTAAAACTGAGAATACAGGGAAGTCAAGGAATAGAACTAGTATGGAACTCGAGTAGTAAAGTCAAATAGAGGAGACTAGAAACAAGCTACTTTATGGTTCAACTTAAACACATTTAGACTAAATGAACTTAGGGAAAGAAAAACCAATAAATAAATACAACCTCTTCCAAAAGCTCCTGTTTCTTAGAGTAAAACCTAAAGCCATTACAATGGCCTTGATATGCAATGTAACTAACTATACTATTATAAAATATTCTTATTACATTTTCCCAACTTGATGTAAGCTTCAGGAAGCCAAGGGTTTTGTATCTATGTGTCTTATGTATATTCTTTGTGTGTATGGGAAACAGTGGCTAACGTGTTAGTGAATGAAAAATAATATATCCTGATTTCTAAGTGCTTGAAGTCAGGGAAGGTAGATTGCTAAATTCAGTATATCATGGCAGAAAACTATTTGTTACTTGAGAAAGTTAGTGAGCTGTTAAATTTACTTGTCAGTAGGCACTATTATTTTAATAATTAGTTTGTAGTTAATAGTCTGACTTTACAATGTATTTCCCAATTCCTGTTGTTTTCCTTTTAAAAAAAAATTTAAAAATACCATTCATCTGGCTATATTTGACTTAAGATATATATATGTGTGTGTGTGTGCGTGCATACACTTATCACAATATTCAGCAAGTACCACCTGCCTTTAATCTCTTATTAGGTTCCTATCAAAATGTTGAGGAGTGGTCAGAGAAGAAAACAATAAACTATTTTTCATCTTTTTGCCTAATGTCTTTGAATAAATTTTGTATTATTTTAAATCTTTGGCATTTTCATATATTTTACAGCTTTGATTGTCTTGGTGTTATTGGTTTGTTTTACTATGTAATCGTGTTCTTATTTCTATCTTAATTGTATCTTATTTATGTGGCTTTTGGAAAACATTATATATATAATCAACCTGGTCTTTTACTACTCTTACCTACATACAGGTGGAATTTGTTCCTGAGCTCATTTCATGACTGTTAGGTGTGTAAGATTTCTTTGTTACTAGATCCATATTGTTGATTGGCTTAAAAAAAAAAACAAAAACCAGAAACACATTTCCTTAAAAATACTAATACATATTCATTGTAGATACTTGAAAAATATAGAAAAGCATAGATAGAATAAAATTCAAATAGAGTTCCAGTACATAGAGGGTTATTGCTAACATTTTGATGTATTGGGTTGTTTGTTTTGTTTTGGTATGCATAAATGAAGGTGTTACCAAGAGAAAATGAGATAGCCAGGGAGAGAATACAAGGAAACCCAAACATTTATGTACTGTGTGGAAGATAAATCAGAGAAAGAGATTACCAACCAGTGAAGGAGATTGAAAAGGGAAATATAGGGTTGTAAAGTAATGAGAATAAGTGGAAAGGATAGGTGAATGGAAAGCTCAGAAAATTCATGTCATTTTGATTTAAATGAGATTTATTCATCAAATCATCTCCATTACAATCTGTTTACGTAAAAGCAGATGAATTAAAAATCCATATACCACCACTCCTTGAGTGGCCCTGTGTCTCTAAACATATATGATGTCTCCTCAAACAACATTAGCGTTGTTAAAATGTAAGGATGTCAGATAAAATGTAAGATATCCAGTTATATTTCAACTTCAGATAAATGATGAATAATTTTTAACATAACTGTATCCCAAATAGTACATACTTTTCTATATTGGGTTAATTTTGATAATTTATATTTTGTTAAGTTTTACTGAGTGTACTGGGAAACCACAGGAAGATTTAGACATGGTAGCAGCATGATAGGAACTATATCTTTAAGAGAAAGATTTATGTTGTGCTGAGCAAGACACTAGAAGTAGAAAATAGGGAGCTTTTTGTGAGATTGATGAAAGCTATAAGCCAAGAGGGAAAATATGAAGTATGACTCTTAGGGTTTTGGCTGGAATGGCGTTGCTATTTACCGAACTGAGAAAGAACTGGCAGTAGCCAAATTTGGAGGGAATTTAAGAGTAAGCTTTCAGGATAGTTCAGTTTGAGATACCCATGAGGGATCCAGGGGAACATGTTGAGTAACTCAGCAGTTGAATATGATGAATCTGAAGACAAAGGCTAGATATACAACTCTGAAAATAAGAAAGATATTTACCAATAGAATCTATAGCTTTGGGCCTGCCAGGGCAGTGGTTGTTGACCAAAAGAAGACAAGGCAAAGGAAGTGGCATGGGGTGGTGCGATATTCAGAGGCATGAAGAATCATGAGGCGTGATGCTGCCGTGTCCACTTGTAGCCACGTTGTCTATAGGGTTAGATGACTTATGCATCATACTAACTGTGGAAACACATTGTTTAGTTAAATTCACAGTTCTTGCAGCACAGATTACACATAAGTGCTGTGGAAACAGCAAAGGAGCTGTGAGAGTAGCATCATGCAGGTGAGGGTGGTAACTTTTTATTTTAATGCCTCAGCACCTCCTTCAATGCTGGGCCCACAGTAAATGCTCAAAAGCATTCACTGAAATAATGAACAAATAAATTGCTGGAAAATCAGCTCTGTTGCCTGTTGCCATACCGTGTGTCTCACGTCCACGCCAGAGCACAAAGTAGAGTTTTTGCCACAGTTTTAGTCACATTCAGCGATGGAAAGTTCCACACCTGGCAAGCATTTCTGGTAGATTTTCTTTTTAACACATTATAAATTGTATGTTTTAACTGAAACCTTCTCTTCTTTCTTAATTGTAGATAAATAGCACTAATGCTTATTTAGCAAATGGAAAAATGTCTGAGCCAGTGTGTTCCTGGGATACATTGGGTTTTATTGTTTTTATTTTATTTATTTATTTATTTTCCTCCACTAAAAGACACCAACCTTAATCCTTGGCAATCCATAAAAACCATATATTTTCAAGTGCCAACCAGAGTGAAAGAACTGGCCAATTTTAAGCAAGTTGCTCTATTTTTTTTCCCTCTTTCAGTTGAGGTATGTGCACTTAAAATTCTTCCTGGACTATAGCCAAATTGCAAAAGAAAACAAAGTTAAAAACTGAAGATCTGAAGAAATATGCAAGGGAACCTGAATTGATTATGCATTTGTTTTTTAATTCAATTTTTATAATTAATATTGTTTCTAATGTATGACACCATTCATATCCAAGTACTGACATAATTTTTAAAACATCAGTGCAAGGGATCAGATCAAAATTGTGAGCAAGACTTTCTCAATTAAGCAATAAGTCTTTACCACCATCAGGCAACAGGGCATTGCATATTTAGGTTCTGTGAGGGTAGTTTGTACCAGCAAGTTTTTGAATGACTGGAGTTAAATGGAAACTTGAAAACTTATCCCATCAAATGGCCAAAACTAACAGGGCTATGTAGCTTAAGTATTCAGACATCTATGGTGCAATGCTCAAGCAGGCAACTGATGTCAGTTCTGGGAAATGGTATTCAGAGCAGTGGAATGAAATAGTTGATGATTAGATAGAAAGAGCAGTCTACTTTCAGATTTCTCTGCATAAACGGCAATAGAGAAGTAAAGCTGCAAAAACAAATGGAAACTCCAGCCCTGCACTTGACATTTGAAATATCAAAATGATAGTTGGGAAAGATTAAAACGGCTGCCCTGATGTGATGTTTCCCATTCACCTCTTCTGGATGATGAAAATCACAGTGGGTTTGAAAGTTCTGTTTTTCTCATTAACCATCTTAGAAGAGGTTTGTGCTAAAATGACCAAGACCCCAAGTGAAATTTCTTAACAGAGGAACAGAAGTGATATTAGAAAGTGGGTAAGCCTGTCAAAGATTCTTATAGCAGACAGAGTGTCTAAATACTCACGATGCCTACATCCACAGAAAAATTAAGTCTGCATTCTCCCTGAAGGTGATCTGATTTCATGCCTCTCGGAGCATGCTAAAAGATGACATCAATATCCAGTCTTACATCGTCCTAATTGTCTTAGCTGCAATAAATCATCATCAGAGGAGAAAAGGACCAAAATTGGGGAGTATTTTTACAGCCTATGTAACGGAGTTAAGGAATTTTAAAGAGGACTGTTTCTAAGCCCCACAGGGAGAAAGTATTCTCTTTATCTTAGCAGTACAGACACTGTGTAGTGTTCCATGTTAGGAACACCAAGGATGAATTCAATGAATTCATTCTTTGTGTCGAATATTTATACCAGTTTCTTTTTAGGAATCAGGATTTTTAAAAGCAGAAACATTTGCTTTCTTAGACACTGCAATTAACATCATGCAGATTAGGCAACAGAGAGGTATAGCTATTGCATTTGGAACAATCTGATATACTTCACCATCCACACATAATTCTGAGGGCTGGGGTAAGTCTTGTGTGGGACTAGCTTCATAGTGGGTTTGTATATTAATTGTACCACAGTGAGAAATCTGCTTCTTCTTAAATTTATGATTAAACAGCATTCTTAGTTAAGAAATATATATATCCTCTTCTGGTTCTTTTCCTTTACCCCAAGAAGTATCATCTTTTTCCAAGCGCATGTACTATTTCCTCAAAGGATCTCTCTGTCTCTTCCCTTTATTTCAACAGACACATACATTTCTGCCCTAATCTATAGCAGCACTTTGGAGTATAACACATGACATGAAATGTTTTTTACAGAAAAAAATTACATACCCTTTTCTTCTTCTTTCCTTTTGGTCTTGTTGGCAGAATAATCTTCTTAAATGCTCCAACTGACTGGATGAATTTGGGCAAACAGAGAAGAGAGGAGGTGCTGGAAGGAGGTCCTTTACAAATGAACCTTTGTCTGCCTTGTCTCTTGCCTGGGATTGACAGACTCACTGCTCCAGCCAGGACTAGAAGGAGGAGGAGGGAAGTGAAGGAGACAGGGCTTCAGGAACTGCCTCCCTTGGGATCTTCCACACCAGGCAAGAATGAATTGAACAGCTTCTTTAGCAGGGGAATAACCAGTGCACACAAGAACCTCAGGGAAGCAGACTCTGACAGCAGTAAAATATGAAACCTGAGGGCTTTAAAAAGAACACAGAGTGACTTTTACCTTAAGAGAAACTTATGTGTACGTGGGGCAGGGGAGGGAAGAGAAGAGGAGGAGAATGGTTGACATTATTCAGGGAGATGACTGGGCATTTCTTCCCATTTTACAGTCTGAATTTTTTGTCTGTTTGTCTTGTTTTCCTCACCATCTCAATACAACATTTTGGTAGAATGTATGAACATCCCAGTTGGGTCTGAATATCCCAGTTCACATCCCATCCCTCCAGCTTCTCACCCAGAGAATCGTTACCAATGGAAAGAAAAAGAAAAGACTAAAAATGAAATCTATTCTGTATGGCAGAGAATAAAGGCCCAAAAGGAATTTCACTTTGATTTTGAACAAACAGTACTAGAGCTCTAGTATCCATTTAACCAATTTTTTTTTGTTTCGGTTTTTTAACGTTCAGTTAGGACTATGTTGTGGGAACTAGAAGTATTATAATAGAGGAGGAGTTATCCAGACAGAGAATTGAGAAAAGGGCAATCCCAGGTTGTACTAACAAAAGTCTAAAGGTGGAGGGGAGGGCAACTACTTTGGGCTTTCCAGGGAGTGTCATATGGCTAGAGCCAGAGATATATGAGATTAAACGAGGTAGAAGTAAAGGCTTGAAGTACTTCATATGCCATACTAAAAGTCTGAGATTCTACCGTTAGAGTGACTAGAAAGACGGGAAGAACATACTAAAAAGGAATGAACTCCCTGGTCTCAGTGTGCAAAAAGGATGGTGTGGGAGGAAAGAAACCAGAAACCAGAAACAAGGGCTTTTGGAGTAATTCAGATGGGAAGATAAGTAGGAGGCAAACGGAAAGGACCTGACGACCCGTTAGGTTAGTGGCAGTGAATCTACAGCACACACGCCACGGGGGACACGTAGAACCGTCTCTGTAGGCATGTGAGCCAAGGCAACCCAGCAGCCGAGCATCGGATTAAAGGTTATTTTTTTCTAAACTAAAACCTCAGTATTCAGGTTTAATTGCAGTGCTGGCACTTTGGGATAAGCAAGTGGGTTTACTGTTGCACTTTGGGCACTCAGTCTCAGGTTATGTTTAGGGTAAGTTGCTGTATGAGAGGGAGGACAGTTTATCCACTTGCAGAGCCTTGGGCCCTTGGATGGATGGTGCTGTTATTCCTCTAGAGAGGGAATACAAAAGAAAGCTATTATTCAAAAAGAAAATGTAATACAAAAGTTTGGATGGAGGAGGAGCAGGAAGAGACTTTAGTTGATGAATGTTTAATTTTTTTGTTTTTCTTTTTTTGTTTTTTTTTGGTGTTTCTCCGGTACCAGGAACCGAACTCACCACCTTGCGCTTGCCAGGCAGGCGCTTTTGCCGCTGAGCTAAATCCCCAGCCCCTTGTTTTTCTTTTTTGTATTGGTACATTTTTGATATACAGAGTAACAGATGAATGTTGAATTTAAGGTGGCTGTGATGCAGTTGAAAATGTTTGGTAAGCAACTGGCTAAATGGACCTAGTGCTCAGGGAAAAAGTCTAGTCTAGAAAATTAGAGTCATTAACTAATCACCTAAGTACCCAATAATGTCAACTAAGCAGCTAATAGAGTTATTCAGTTAAATGATGGCGGAAGCGATGGCTATGCCTATGGTTCGCCAGCTCTTGACACCTCTGAAGCCATGTATTCCTCATCACCTTCTGAAATAGGTAGTTATTCTACTTTATCATGAGGAAACATCAGAGATATTAGATAACCTGTCCAAGTTCAGATACACATCCAGAAAAAAGACAAGGCTAGTGTAATTCTAGTGTCTTTGTTTTTCACAATTACCTGCACTACCTCCAGGGATATATTGCAGAGAAGAGGATATGGCTGGATCAGAACCTTAGGGATCTCCAGTATTTAAGGGGTGAATATATAGCTGGGAAAGAAAGTGACAAGGAGTAGCCAAAGAAGTAGTAGAAAGGCTAGAAGAGTGTTGTCATGGAAATCAAAGAAAGAATGGAGGTGAGGAGGAGGCCCCTGCTGGCAGTTTTGGGAAGTCCTGTGTTACTATACTGATAGGGAAGCAGGATGAGTAATGTCAGGTTCAACAAAACCAGAAATGTTTACCAGCCCCAAGAGTGATTAAGTCTCTGCCTGGTCTCCATTTTGTGGAGCCTGGACTGAGTGGCATGGACTTCACAGGAAAGAGAGGTGTGTGTGCAACTGACTGTGTACTTCCTTTGCATATTAATAAACAAGTTTCCTGCAGTCCTTACTAAGGATTGCATCATAGTCAGGGTTAACTTTTTATTATGATTTAAATATGCAGAAATATGTGGGTATGAGGACAACCATGGAAATTAGCCTTCCATCCTTTTTTTTTTTTTTTTTTTTTTTTTTTTTTGAGACAGGGCCTTGCTATGCAGTTCAGGCTGGCCTTGAGCTCACTTTGTAGCCCATGATGGCCTCGAACTCGCAACAATCCTCCTGCCTCAGCCCCCCGAGTGCTGGGATTACAGGCGTGCACCACCATGCCCGGCTACCCTTCCATTTTAATTGCTATCCATCTTATTTACCTCACAGATCTAGGCCAGAAATATGATGCCAAGCCAAATGGATACTCCCAACAACTAAATCCTTTTTTCCTCTTTGTTTTATTTTCCCTTGCTGCTAATTCTTTCTTCATTAACAATATGGGGCTGCTTATTTTGTCTCCTTGTTTCTGAATTTACATTTTCAAATTTAGCAATGCACAGACCCATACAGTGTGCCTAGTTAGCATTGCATTTCTTGCATGCGGCTTCCAATGGGACACAACAGCTCTTGGTAATAGTCCTATAGTCTCTGGATCATGTTGTAATTCACTTAGGAAAGTGTTCACTGAAGAAACACATTTGGACCCTGACTTCCTGGTCTCTAGTGTTGCCCAATTGTTTATTTATTATTTATTACTAGCTGGACTTCCCATTTTCCCTAGGGAGACTGATTAAAGATTGCTGAATTTGAAAAAGCTAGCAGTTGTTTATCCTGGTGTCCGCTGTACAGAGCTGTCCATGCTGAGAGGTAATCAAATTGGACCTGGAGAGGCCAGCAACTGGAGAATCTCTCCCAGAGACTTACCGTGGGGCTCAGATCTGAAACCACTTCTTGTTGGCTTGTGTATGGTTCTTTGTGGCATTTTTGTTTGCCTCTTTTAATGCACTATTATTCAGACCTCTTGCTGAACCTTGCTTTATGTTGCTCTGGAGACTACCTGTCTGTTCAAGACAGCGTTAGGGGCTTGCTAAAGTTTGAACATCTGAAGTGACATCAAACATATATTTTAAATAAGACCATCAGAATATACTGTCTAGCTTTTTAGAGAATATATCCAGCTACAATTTTTATGTAATGGTATGCGTATCTCTGTCAGTCTGTCCTTCTATTTTTCTTATAGAAATACATGTCCTCATTTTTAGATCCAGTCAGGTTTATTACAAATAGAAAACCCAAAACTTTTCCTATAAAACTTAAACAACTATATCCAAAATTCTGGGGTTGGGGATATAGCTCAGTGGCTTAAGCGCCTGCCTGGCAAGCACAGGGTCCTGAGTTTGATTCCCGGTATCAAAAGAAAAGAAAAGAAAAGAAAAGAAAAGAAAAGAAATGTATCCAAAATTCTGGTATTAAATTTGAAAACTGGTCTAATTAGTATTTCCTTAAAAAAGGAACAGCAAAACCCTCCCAGGCAGATGAAATCTCAGGAGGTATCTTAGATATAAACAATTGCAGACATCAGAAATCTTAAGCTTGTAAGAAAACAGTAAGGTAGGAACACATGTGAGCTTCTGTGATTTCCACCTGGGAGCGCGTGCGTATTCCTGATTTCAGAATGCTGCTTCTCTGTTCTATAACTGAGCCCTTCCTCTCATTCCCCTCAGGCTAAAGTCCTTCTGGAATCACTGAGGCCGGCAGAGGAGGAAAAAGCAGCTGCTGGTTTCAGACTTCACAGTTCAGATCCTCCCAGGCGGGAGGTAGGACTTGGTTTATGTATCTAACAATAGGAGTTTCAAAATAATTACTCAAATCAAAAGCTAATTCACAATCTGTTTGGTCAAATAATAATGAGCTACAGAAAAAAAAATTACCTTTTAAAACTACCCTATAATCTTTAATCCATTAAAAAGAAATAAGGTGTTGTATTAACTGAATTATTTTTGAATTCTGTAAGAATTTTCTTTCTGATTAAAACTATTTAAACATTTCCCTTAAGGTTTCCCCTGAGACTGGAACACTTTTGCTTAAAATGGCTTTTGCAACTTCGTTGAACAACATAACCTCTATGTCCCAAACTTAGCTTTATGCCACTGAAGTCAAACTTATGAAAACAGACTGTACCGAGGAGTAGCCAGTGAGGCCCTTGAGGGAAAGGCAGAATTTCCAAGTAGCTGGTCGGGCAAGATGTTGAGCTCATGCTGCTACAACTGTGGAAAGAGAAGCGCTTTCAGGGAGTGTTAGTACTGAAATGCAGTTTCAGTGATACGCTGGGGAGCTGGCAGGCTTCCTGGATGGGCAGCCCTGGCTATGGCAGGGATGACAGGAAGGGGCTTCTTGATGGAAGACTTTTAGTCATAACAGGCAGCGCAGAAGCAGGCACCCTCTTCTACCCCATGGACTTTTTCATGGACTTTAGACGTAGAGGTCTTGAGCACCACAGTAACATGATCTGTAAGTACAGTGGAAACAAAGTCAGACAAGTGAGGAAGGGTGTCAAGGAAAACTGTCCAGCTTCAGGAGCCTGTGGAATCGTTAGAACAAGTGATAATATTAACATGAAGTAACTTGGGTAGGAAAAGTGGCCAAAAGGGAAAGGCACTTGAAAATAACCTCATTAGTTTCCTGGCATGGCTACTGAATTCTGCTGTAAATCCTCAATTTTTTACTTATAAAATAAAGGGTTTAATGAATGGTTTTCTCCAATTTCTATGAATATCTGATACTCAATATCTTTTTAAAAATAAGCTTTATGGGCTGGGGATTTAGCTCAGCAGCACAGCGTCTGCCTGGCAAGCACAAGGTCGTGAGTTCAATTCCCGGTACTGGAAAAAAAAAATAATAAAATAAAATAAAAAATAAATAAACTTTATTTTAGAATACCTCTATATTTATAGAAATACTGCTAACTAGTACAGATACTTCCTCCATGCCCCATATATAATTTCCTTTTAACTAAATTATTATATTATGCATTGTTTGTTATAATTAAAGAATGACTATTGAGATATTATTATTAACCAATAACTATATTCTATTCTTTTTTACTTAGTTTTTAGCTAATGTCTTTTTTCTATACAAGGGTCCTTTCCCATATACCACATGGGGCTGTCACATCTCCCTAAGTTTCTCTTAGCTATGGAGTTGAGGAATACTGGTCAAGTATTTTTTTTGTTTTGTTTTGTTTTTTAGTCTTTTTGAGATAGGGCCTTGATATGCAGCTCAGGCTGGCCTTGAGCTCACTTTGTAGCCCAGGTTGGTCTCAATCTCGCAAGCATCCTCCTGCCTCAGCCTCCCGAGTGCTGGGATTATAGGCGTGCGCCACCACGCCTGGCCTCTGGTCAAGTATTTTGAAGAAAGTCTCAAAACTGAGATTGCTTAGTATTTGTTTTGTTTATGTGTTTGTTTATTCCCTTGGATGCTAGGGATCACATGCAGGGCCTTGCATGTGCTAAGCAAATGTTCTACCACAGAGTTATACTCCCAGCTCTAATATTTAAGACTGAACTTGGCTTATGTAATTTGGAAAAGATCACAGAGTTTAAGCCTTTTGATTTCTATCACAGCACATCATCCGTGTACATACCTGTCAGGTATCTACTATGAACATGGTTATCATTCTTGATTTTAATGAGGTTGTTTTTGTTAGATTTCTCCATGGTACCTTCTCATTTTTCCTCCCGTTTTCCTTATTACACTCTTTCTCCCCCTTTGCTTACTATACTCTACACTATGTGGAGTCCTTAGAATAGGGAGTTATGCTCTACCTCCTTGAGGGCACAGTAGCTACTTCAGTTTATGCGGAATTCCTCTGTGCAGGAGACTTGTCTATTCTCCCTCTTTTATTTCCTTGTATTGTTATGTACTCACGTGTATCTATTTTTTACTTTGGGTTATGCCACCAGTGTTAGCCTCAAATTTGGTGTCGCTCACCTTGTGTCAGCTTTAGCCATTTGGAGCCCTTTCACTTGCCTCCTGTGTCTCTGTCATACCCCCCAACAAGGTTGTGGGTTTTTGTTTAATTTTTGTTGTGGATTTTGAGCACTGGGCAGCTTTTTCGCCACTCTAAGGTACTCCAGGCTCATCCTGTTTATTTCTGATTCTAGTCCTAGGATCAGCCATTTCTCCTAGGAGCCCTTTTTCCTCTCATTGGAGGATGGGATCAAAACCAAGATCTGGGGGGCTGGAGATATAGCTCAGTGGCACAAGTGCCTGCTTGGCAAGTGCAAGGTCCTGAGTTCAGTTCCCAGAACCAAATAAATAAATAACAAAACCAAGATCTGAGTGCAGAGTGTGCTCACTGCTACCAATCTCTATCATAGCTTCTAGGCCCTCTCAGTTCACAGACCAAGGAAATATATGTCAGTATATTAATATATATATTTCTACATGTGGCTATCTGTATGTATATCAGCCTAAACATGAGCTTATACTGATGTCCCAGCTCTGATGCATTGCTGTACAAATCATTACAGCCTTCCCCCTTTGTTTATCTGTTACCTCCCACCCTGGCAGTGAGAAACCTGACCCCCAGCTTCTGCCATTTATTTAATTGTTCAATTTCATTGTACATGTACAGCAGTAAGAAGATTATTAGCCCATATCTCATGGTATACAGTTTTGTCAACTAGAATACAGTGCTTGTGCAGTCTTTTCCCTTTAGCTTTATAAACTTCATTTATTTCCCAAGTTACTTAGGTATGCACTTTTACCTTCACTATACTTTTAAATGAGGTATTTTCACACTTTTATAATACAGTTAGATTCTTTTGTTATGTTCTGTATTCTATTGGGGACACTTTCCCCTCCTAAATAATAGTTTTTAAATGTATACATTAAGGTTTAACCTTAATGTATGCAAATTAAAACCTATGGATTTTGGCAAATGCATAAAGTAGTGTATACACCATTATATTATGATACAGAATACTTTCTCTGCCCTACAATTTCTCCTCTGCTTCACCTATACAGCCTTCTCTGCCCTATGCCCTGACCTTCTGGCAACCACTGATCCTTTTATATCTCTACAGTTTCACATTTCCTAGAATGTCTTAGGTATCTATCACCTAGGCTTATGAGTTTAAGAAGCATCTGTGTATTTTTACAGATAATTTATTTCTTTTAATCACTGAATAACATTTTATTGTATAGATATACCATGGTTTGTTTATACTTTCATCTGTTAAGGAAATCGTGGTTGTTTACAATTTTTGGAGCTAAGAATAGAGATGATTGCTATCATTTGGATCTGAAATATCTCCCAAGAGCCTATGTGTTAAAGGCCTGATCCCTAGTCTGCGGTATGATTGGAGGGCAAGAACTTTTAAGAGGTAGGACCTAATTTGAAAGAAGTTAGGTCACAGGAGGTATGAAGGTGATGGTGAGACCCTGACCCTTCCTCATTCCCATTCATTTCTCTCTCTCTCTCCCCCCACACGAATCTCTTACAATCACTAGATTGTCCATTCTGGACTCCAACTTGCTATCCTGCCTTAGCTCCTCAAGTAGCTGAGTGTCTGGGTTACTTTCCTCTCATTGCTGGACAAAATACGTGACACCCAAAATTGGGAGGGAAAGGTTTACTTAGCTCACAGTTTGTGGAGGTTTCAGTCCATACTGGGCTGACTCCAAAGTAGAGTGTTACATGGCAGAGGGCAACAGTCCATGGCAGTGGAAAACAGCAGAAGCAACAAGAACAAAAGGGAGGAGCCCAGAGAGCAAGGCTCTTTCCATCCCTAACATTGTATGCAAACTACCTGCCCCAGGGCTGGTGTAGCACTCACATCCATAATCCCAGCATTGGACCATGAATCAATCATAAACTCTAGAAGCCTGCCCCATGAATGCATGAGGCTTTGAGGGGACATCCAGATACAAACCATAACATTCTACCCCTAGCCCCCCAAAGATTCATGTACATCCCTTTATGCAAAAGGCATTTAAGTCTATCTCCTAACAGGTTCAGCATTGCTCAAGAGTCCAAGTCCCAAATCTCCTCAGTAATGTAAGACAGACTCTTTAATTGTAAGACCCTGTACAAATGAAAAGTTAAAACACTTCCAACATTCAGTGGTACAAGATAAACATTACCATTCCAAAAGGTACAAACAGAAGAATACAAAGCACTGGTACCAAAGTAAGTCCAACATCCAGCAGGGTAAACATTAAGTCCTGTGGTTCCATGTCCAGCATCTGAAGCAATCTGTGGCACATTGTGAGCTCCAAAGGGCTTGCATGACTCCACTCCTATGGCACTTCCAGTGGTTACAGCTCCCATGGCTTCTGTCTTGGGCCCACTTTGCTCCCTCTTTTCAGCTTTCCTCAGACAATCTATGTTCCTGGCATTTCCAACCTTCTGAGGTCTCCACTGAACCTCTGACTTCTCACTCACAGCTGCATACAATGCCCTCTCCGAGGCACACTGCCTGGCTTCCCAAGCCTTCTGAAATCTAGGTGGAAGCCTTTTCAACCTCAGAACTCTTGCATTCTGCATGCACCTAAAACGAGTGCCATGTGGATGATGCCATGGTCTGCTGCCACCTGGAGCAGTAGCCAAGCTTTCCTCTGTCTTGGCCAATGGGGTTAAGTGCCTGAGTCCCTGGTCATTCTGAATCCAATTTTGAGGAGCAAATTCTCTTTGTCGCTGCCATTCTGGAACCTGGTTCTCTGTGGCTTTCTTCTCAAAGCAAGGTCTTTCACCTTTGCAGTTTTGAGTCTGCAAAGGGTAGAGACTTGCTGCTTCTTGTGATGCCCTCAGGCCATCTTTTGTGTTCTCCTGTTCCTTCTTAGCAATGGAGATCTCCTCAGCCTTACCTTTGCAGCCCACAGCTTTACTGGAGCTTCCTTTCCGGTCAAACTCACATTTTAAATTATCCTACTGGGCTCTTTGCTCTTGATTCTCAATATAAATCTGGCTAAAAGCCCTCAACAATAGCCATGCCACTGCCTCAGTATTCAACTGCCTTGAAATATCTTCTGCCAGATTAATCAGTCCACTGCCCTTAATCTCAGAATCAGGCAAAGTCTCTGGACACAAGCAAAATGAAGACAAACTTTCTGCCAAGCCATAAAATACATTGTCTGGAGTCTAGCACCAATGCAGTCCTTCTTCCCAGCAGAAACCTCCCAAACCCGGTCTTTACTGGCAGGATTTCTATCAGTCTTCTGGTCTTCTGAGCTCTGACCAGAATCTCCCATACAGAACAGCCGAAGGCGTTCCAGCTCTCCTCTTTCAGATGACATCTCCAAACCTTTCCAAACACTTCCCAGAAGCAATTTCCAAATACTCTTGAACCACACAGTCAAGTACAGTCACAGCAGCGACCCCACTCCTCTGGTACCAAATTTCTGTCTTGGTTACTTTTCTCTCATTGCTGGGACAAAATACCTGACACCCAAAATTAAGGAAGAAAAGGTTTATTTAGCTCACAGTTTGTGGAGATTTCAGTCCATACGGGGCTGGCTCCAAGGCGGGGTGGCACATGGCAGAGGGCAACAGTTCATGGTGGCAGACAACAGCAAAAGCAACAAGAACAAAAGGGAGGAGGGGCAGAAAGCAAGGCTCTTTCCCTCTCTTATACTGTATGCAAACTACCCACTCCAGGGCAGGTGTAGCACTCCCATCCATAATTCCAACATTGGACCATAAATCAATCATATACTCTAGAAGCCCACCACATGACTGCATGAGGATTTGGGGGAATATCCAAACACAAAGCATAACACTGGGATTACAAACATGTGCCACCACACCCAGCCTGTCCTCTCTCTTTGGCTTCCTGGCTACCATGCAGTGAACAGGCCTGCTCTGCCACATTCTCCTGTCCTGATATATGTGCCACGGTGGGCCCAAAACAACAGGGCCAAATGAGCATTCACTGAGCCCTCTAAAACCAAGAGCCAAAATAAACTTCTCTCTTTCTTATGTTGATTTATCTCAAGTATTTATTATAGTAATAGAAAATTGATTAACAGAATGTTATAAATATCTGTGCATAGGTTTTATATGGATGTAAGTATTCAAGTGCTTTGTTACATTTAACATTTATTTTTCAGGTGGGTTGAAATTGTTGATTTGTCATCTAGCTTGATATGGCTTCTCAAATGTAGTTATTTAAAAATAATAAACACATTCATGTAACAAATTTGTTCAAGATCAGACACAATTTTGTAGAAAAGTATAAACTAAGAACCCATAAGTATCTATTGGAATAAAAAAACTTTAAGTATAAGGCAAGTTAGCAGTATTTTGAAGTATGAGCAAACCTTGTGGTCTAACAAGACAGTGTCTTCTTTTACATTGCAAATATGGAAAGTTTCTGATATTAAATTAGCTGAAAAATTGAACACTTAAGAAAGCACACATTAGTGCTTTCTCACTAATAAAACATTAAAATTACACATTTGATAACCCAAATGGAAGCATTTTCAAGTTGAAATAACAACTACAACACTATATTAGATAATTAAAACGAGCCCTCTTTATGCTCATATGTATCAAAGAGGACACATGAAATGCCAAGACGTAGTAAGGAATGGACATATTTTCCCTGGATGTTTTTATCTCTGGACACATTACATGTATTATGCATAGTATAATACTATTAAAATATAACCTATTGTTCCATAGGATGTGGGTACATGTTAAAATGAGAGTAAAAATATGTCCACGAAAATCTTAAACATAATTATAATTCTACAAAAAAGGAAAGAAGCTCTCTGTATAACATTATCTTTTATCAAATGGCAAGTTAGTTTTCACGTTTATTGTTCAAATTCTAAAGAAGGCTCCTTCTTTGGAGGTGAAGTAACAAAAATTGTCCCCAGGTTGTTATCATATCAGAGAAGCTTCCCTATGTTTTCTCACTTTGACTTGAGTTGACTGGTCTAGAAGTGCTCAAGTAAAATGTCCTCACATCAGAGAGCTATTACAGTACTTAGCAGCTTGTTTTGTGCTGTTAGTAATTTTCTGCCTATGATTTTATATTTTAAGTTATTTGATATAAAATATTTAAGAAAATAAAGAAGGTCAGGTATCAGTGAAAATGAGGGTTCAGGAATATCGTACTAGTTCAATATATTTCTCCCTCTCCAAAGAGGTTATGACCTTTAAGTGTCAGAAAATTAATGAATATAAAGCCAACTTAGCAAATACTGATATTTTCTTTCCTGACCTAAAATGCTGAAACTTCAACTCCATTAAGAGACTGCTTCACTGAGGTACGAAGGATGGTTTGCCAAGAAATCTGGATGGTTTTAGGCTTTAGTTTAAAAGAAAGAATATAGGAGAGAACTTCTGAGAGTCTGATTCTCTTTCATACATTAGATACATCATGTCCCTTCTTTCTCTCTCCCTCCCTCTCTCTTCCTTTTCTCTGTCTTTTCTTTTTCTTTCTTTCTTTCTTTCTTTCTTTCTTTCTTTCTTTCTTTCTTTCTTTCTTTCTTTCCTTTCTTCTTTTCTTCTTTTCTTTTCTTCTTTGTGTTGCTGGAGATCAAACCCAAGGCCTTGTATACTTGCCTTATGACTGAACGCTCATCTCTGAACCACCATGTCCCTTTAAAAATTTTTTATTTCACATTTTTATTAGTATATGCCTGAAGTACATAATGTTTACATTCCTTGTGTGGAGTTGGCATGCACACATGACATGTCTTAATTCTTTCTTCACCCCTTTCACTCCCCTCCGCATCTCTTGATCTATTTCTTTTTTGAGAAAGATCTGTCTCCCTACTTCCATTATCTATCTTTTATATTGCTTTTGCATACTTGAGGTTTCTCATATAATAATATAATTAAATATCTCATATGATGTGTAAGCTTGAGTGTCTGACTTATTTCACTTAACATTATGGTCTCATGATGCATCCATTTTCCTACAAATGACTCAAGTTTATCTTTCTTTATGGCAGAGTAGCACTCTCTTGTGTGCAAATACCACATTTTCTTTATCCATTCATCTTTTGATGGACATATAGGCTGCTTCCAAGGTTTAGGCATTATGAATTGTGCTTCTCTAAACATGAATATGCACAGATCACTGTACTATAGTGCCTTTAACTCTTTTGGGATAATGCCAGGAAGGAGACTGGCTGAGCCAAATGGAATTTTTTAGTATCTGATTTTTAAGGAATTTAAGGAATCTTTAGTTTTCCATATTGGTTGTACTAGCTTCCATTCTCACCAACAGTGTAGAGGGGTTCTTTTATCTCCCACAGCCTCTCTAGTGTTTGTTACTATTTGATTTCTTGATGATAGCCATTCTTCCTGGAGTAAAATGAAATCTCAGTGTTGTTTTCATTTGCATTTCCCTCATGGCCAGTGATGTCGAACATTCCTTTGTGCATTTACTGGCCACGTGTACTTGTTCTTCTGTGAAGTGTCTATTCCTTTTCTTTGCCCCAACAAAGCAGGAGGCATTACCATTGCAGATCCTAAGTTACATTACAAAGTTACTGTGATAAAAACACAATGGTACTGGTATAGAAACAGACATGAGGATCAATGAAACAGAAGAGAGGATCCAGAAACAACTCCAAGAACACTGAACTACTTTATCTTTACTAGAGGAGCCAAAAACACACACTGCAGGAAAGATGTTCTCTTTAATAAATGGCATTGGGAAAAATGGCTGTTGACAGGCAGAAGATTGAGTCTCGACCCATATCTCTCACCAGGTACTAAACTAAAATCAAAATGGATCAGAGAACTAGATGTTAAAACAGAAACACTAAACCTCCTGGAAGACAAAATAAGTAAAACCCTTGAAGTCATGGCACAGGCAGGGACTTTCTGAGAGAACCTCAGTTGCCCAAGAAGTAGTCCCAAGAATCAAGAAATGGGATCACATCGCTTCTGCACAGCAAAAGAAACAATCATCAGTGTGAAAAGACAACCTTTAGAATGGGACAAATTTTTTGGCCATGATTCCGCAGAGGACTTAATGTCCCTTTTAATAGACAAAATTACAACATAGAAAATCTCCCTTCTACATCTTTCATTGCTCTTTCCCCATTCATTGCCTCCAGTATCACAGAATCTCTTCCCACCCACCTCTCTCTCTTTCTCAACCACGCACTTCCGCAACCCGTTATTAATGCTCTGTTCCAGAGCCTTCCCTATTTTACTTACCTCTCAAATAGGAAGAAATCTGATCAGTAACCTGGGCCAAACTATTTATAGCCAATTATCTTAAAGTGTTCTAACTTCCCAGAAACATTTGGCAAGACTCTACCCCTCTCTGGTTGAGATTTGACTTAACTGGAACTTTCTGAAGGGCTGACATCGTGCTGGCTGAGGTTCACCAAAAAGAAAGAGGGGTTCTGGCTCAGTGACAGACTCCATGCCAGAGCCTTGAGGTTTGTGGGGCACAGCCTGTTCTAGGTGCTGTGTGTGGCTGTGGTCTGAAACCCAATTATACCTGGGCACCTTGGCACAGCGGGCCTGCTCGGGGAACAGTAGCTGATTGTGTGAGTCCAACAAGCTCTCATCTTGGGCATCTCTGCCATCGTGCTGCCCGGCCGCCTGCACAGCCGATCCACCTCTTCCAGTAGCAGGGACATTCTCACAGCAGGACAACGACTCACTGGAGCCTTTCAGAACCAAACAGTGTTGCCTTGTAGAAATTGTTAAAACCAGAATCTGGGCCCTGAAGATATAGCTCAGTGGTAGAGCACCGGCTTAGCACGCACAGTGTCCTGAATACAATCCACAGCACCATAAAACAGCAACAAACCCCAGAATCTCATACCGGACTGTTCATTTCTTTCCACATGAGACACTGCAACCAGACTACTCACTTTAGACAAAGTAAGTTCCCAGAATTCCTGGTCAACTTGGAGGATGGGGAATCCTTTAGAAAATGATACCAACCTACCTACAATATGGAGGAATGAAGGCTTGAGCAAGTGAGGAAATGACGACAGACGCCCAAGTTTTGAGTCCAAACAGACAATATTTAACATGCCAGTTCACTGTGAAGCTCTAAGAGCTAGAGTGTTGTCAAATTTATTTGACACAGAGCTTTTTTCTGTTTTTGTAGTGCTGGGAATTGCACCTGGGACCTCACACTCTACCACTGAGCTATGTTCCCAGTCCTAGAACTTTTCAAAAAAACCTAAATATCTAAAAGAATTAGAGTCCAACCAACACTTGGGAAATACTCAAATGACGGAACTCTAGGTGTTCAGTAACTGTTGAATGAATAAATTTCTGGCTTATCACCATTTTGACAAAGTATTAAAAATCTAACAATGCTTGTTTTTTGTTTTGTTTTGTTTTTCTATAATTTGTACCTTACAGCTTCACAGCAGGAAGTATGAGAAGAGTACTGAGTGGGAATTCTTGACCAGGTCTGGTGGACTCATCCACTGAAGCAAATGCTAGACAGCATTTCGTTTGTAAATCAAGGGAAACCCGTGCTTTTACAAATCTAATCAACCAAGAGTGGAGCATAGTGGTACGAGGCCACCTCAAACCACACTAGCTGGATCACAGTTCCCCTATTTTTATGTTGACCACTCTGAGGGTGATGTGCAACATATCCAGCAACTCGTATGGTTGCATGCATTTTATAAATAAACACAGTGTATTTCTTCAGGACCTTGTGCTTGCCAGGCAGGCGCTATGCTGCTGAGCTCTATCCCCGGCCCCTAAATGGAGTATATTTCTATTAATCAGTATAGAAATAAAAATTTTTAAACATTTCTCTCTAATAAACCAACCTGAACCATATATGGTGAAATTATTTATAGTATAACTTCTAAGGTAAAATGTTTATCAAATCATCATGTGGATGATTCTCGCTGTGGATGTTCTCTCTCTGAGCAGAGGTAGGAGAAGATGCCCTGTGTTGGCAGAAGAGCCCATGTGTTCCAGGCACAGCTGCTTCTCGTTTTTGTGATTTGCTCTTTACTACAACCCCACATCTCTGGATGACTCTTTCCAAAAGCACCCTCCATTTCTTGCTGCCTCCCTTAGGTCACCATCTTGAGGGTTGGTACTGTTCAACTTCAGGCTTTCTGGCCTGGGTGATTTTTTATATCCAGTATCTTCAGAGTTTAAGAAGAGGCCTTTGATCTCTGGTGGCTGAGGAGAATTATTCTCAACATAACTGGACATCAGAAGCACCTAGTTGAGTGGGACCAAGACATGAAGACTCTAGGTGACCTGGATATGTATTCTGGGATGGGAATCTTTAGCTCAGGCTCCTAAGCTATAATCAGTCTTTTCTCCCTGTCAGGCACACTGCTGGATCTACACAATGAGATTAACTTTTTAGAAATTCAAATACAGCTTAGGTTTTTGCAGCGGGATCCCCGCCACTCTGTGAATTGCTCCTGTGGACATGGATGCAAGGCTTCCTTGAGGTTGATTCCCTCCACTGCATTTCAAATAAGAAAAGAAAAAAGAAAAAGCCTGACATCATAAGGAAACCACTTTTAGTTGCTCCATTTCCTGCAGCCACAGCTGGCAAAATGCCTAGGACACGATGTATGCAATTCAAGTCAAAGCAGAGCTTTTAGGGGAAGCAGATGGCCCACCTAAGGTGAAAAAATTGCTTTCTTGTGGGGAAAGGCGGGTGGTTTGTTCACCTCTTCCCTGGGAAGGTGGGAATGTGTGGACGCAAAATAAATAAAACACATTACAAATGCATTCCACAGATGAACAGAATAATTGTTGCTGAACACAGCTACGGGAGGCATCTTCCTGCCTCCAGGCCAGCCGGAGGAGCCTGTCACATATGTAGTAAAGTGCTCCCAGAGCTTGAAAATTATCCCACTGAAAGAACTAGTAAGAATGAACACATGGTTGAGGAGATGAACCATCAAAAACCCTCCGCAATGGTTGGTAACAAAGATCTGAACAGATGAGGGAGGTTCAGGAAAATGACCGAATATGTAACAGAGCAATAAGAACTGTGCTCCATCTGAAGAAAACTGGGACTCTCAGGGACAGAGGCTCAGGAGTTAGGTGATGCGAATTTAGGGAAGGGGGATTAGGCAGCAGGAATTTCTTGCTGATTATCGAACACTTTCCCAAGTAGAGAGAGACTTTTCCTGGGCATGTTCAGATCACGTGGAAAGCACATTTCACTTAGAAAGATTTCCAATCCCTGGGTGACACATTCCTCACATCTACCCAATTCTTTTGCTCTGTATCCTTGGTCATAGGCAATATTCTGCTTACGAATTTGGTCTCCCAGGTACCTTGCTAATGGAAGGATGGATCCTTACTTAAGGAAAGAAGTTGGGAGGTCACTGGTAAGGTGACTTGTTACAAACAAATAAGTGTATATTGTGTTTCATATTTCAATCTTTTAAGGGTTTGGTTAACATGGGCTAGTTCCACAGTCTAATCACCCCACAACATAGACAAAACATAGTCCCATGTTTGGGTCTATTGGGCTGAATGTCAGAGCCCAGAGCACTGTCAACCTCCTTCATCTTTTCATCCTGTGAGGTTCCTTCTGCCCAAGCATCCTCCGGCCTTCTACTTATCTCAGGAGCCTCTCTCTCAATGCAGCACAAATGACCTCATCTTCTTCTTTAAAATCAGGAAAAGATAATCCTAAAGTAGCTTCTCTGTAATGCACGCTGGTATTCATAAGTTACATTTCACACATTGTGACTCTATGCTTTCACCAAGTGGCAAAGTGACTGCTTTCTGCAGCAGGCTTTTGGGTCCTCTTCACCGTGAGAGGGTGTGCTGTGGTCGGGCCACATGATGATGTGCGGGTCATATACTTGAGCAAGGGGAAGGGACAGGAAGGGACAGGAAGGGAGAGAAGGAACAGGAAGGGACAGGAAGGGCTCAGCTCCCAGGCACAGTTCCTGCCACAGCCCCTTGTGCACCTTGATCATGTAACTTGAAAAACAACTGATTTGGATTAAAAGAATAAAAAGTAGGCCAGGCCTGGTGGCGCACACCTGTAATCCCAGCACTCAGGAATCTGAGGCAGGAGGATCGCTGTGAGTTCGAGACCAGCCTGGTCTACAAAGCGAGTTCAAGGTCAGCCTGAACTGCATTGCAAGACCCTGTCTCAAAAAAACCAAAAAAAAAAAAAAAAAAAAAAAAAAAAAAAAAAAAAAAAAAAAAGAATAAAAAGTAAAGAGTTCTCAACCACAAAAGCAGAACTAGAACTAGAAATAGTATTTTTTCCATCAGCTGTGTTCAGAGTAGCCATGAGTGAGTATTTAGATGTGCCCATTTTTTGATCATTACAGAGAGTTTCTACAGCTTGTCAAGGTATCTGCATGCTTAATTCTTATAAAACAGGAACATGCAAACTTTCAACATCTCTGCTTAGTTGTCATCCTCCTGAGAGTCAGTGACTAACACAGTGCACCCCTCAGTGGCTACTGTACACTTGTTCACTATGAGGCATTTGTCCTCGGGTACTGTGGTGACCTATGAATAGTTTTTCCAAAAAAAAAAATGGAAGCAGCAATGACTCGACTACTAGCCTGGCATCCCTGAAATTTTCCTGTATTCCGTGAAAAGAGTATATTATCTTCCCTTTTCATGCAAAATAGAAACATTAATATTGCATGGTAATTTTGCCATCCAATTTGGGGAGTTGGCGGAAGGGCTAATAATGGTGACTATTATGTTCGCTTAAAACAGCTCCTTCATAAATAAAATAGTAGATGCATTCACTGCAACTGAGATTTATGAAGGTTTTGTGAGGTGGTAAAATGGGGTTTGCAATTCAGGATGTTTATTGCTCTCTAGGCTGTGGCTAATCTCTTGTGAAGCAAGGTTTCAGTTGGGCAGAGATTGAGCAATTAGAACAGAGAGGCATTGTGTAAATCCTTCCTCTTTGTTCTTGTGGACCGCTGAGGACACCAAGTCTCAAGCTGTACACCCGCTTAATAGATTTCAGGAGAGTTCAGAATTTCTTGTCAAAAGTGCCCACAGATAACTACGGACATTACATCTGTCTCTGTACTCATGACGTTGAATTTCTTGGACAGATTCGTACAATGACCTTTTCCTTAAAGGGAAATAGAACTGGCATTGTGTGACTGCTTACTGTGTAGCCACACCACTTTTAGCAAATTTGTGAGGTGGGTATTATGGATGAGCTAGCATTTTAGAGAAATGAAATGGTAATAGAAATCTTAGAAACCTGAATCAAATAGTTCTCTTCTGGTCAGTGTTATACAGGAGAAGCAGTGTGGTCATTCTGTGGGGCTAGATTTCAGGATATAAATGCAGGCCTGTTTGAACCCAAATCATGGCTCCTTCTACCAGGCCACCTTGCTGTGCTAACACACAAGGAAAAGAAATGCCACAGGGTTTTAAACCGCCGCCAGTGAAATCATGTGCATGAGAAAAAGGGTTTGTTTTTGTTTTTGAGAAAATTCAGGTCAACTGAGTCACAGTTGTGACTGAGTCACAGTCACAGTCACAACCTGCAATCTCATAAAAAGTGAGCTTAGCTGCCCAGGTTGGGTTTGAACTTGCAATCCTCCTGCTTCAGCCTCCCACAGTGCCAGGAGGACAGGCATGCTCCACCATGCCTAGCTACATATTTGCTTGCTAAGCCACTGGGGCAAGATGAGTTGTCATCTTGGAGAACCTCCATGCTCTTCCAGCACGAATGTCTCCAGAAGGCCTCCCCTTCTCAGCGTGGATGAGCAGGGCAGACCGACAAACAGCAGGATGGCCGCCACCCCGGAGTCATCCTCTACCTCGGCAACTTAGTTATGTACTAATGAGTTATCCTACTGAAAGCCTCTTTACTTAAAGAGCCGTCAGGTTCCAGAGATTCTGTTGCTGCAGCGCCTACCACCTCTGCGCTCATTGTCCTGCACCACAAGGCCAGTGCAGATTCCGGTCTTCTGGAAAAACCCCACTTCAGACACTCTCAGCCTCCTTCACATGGCTGTTGGCTGTACTGTCCAAAAGTAGGGCCTCACACTTCCGCTCAAAAAAGAGAGAAGATTCCAAATCTCAAAAGTCAAACCCTACAAATTGGCACCGGGACCCCCCTACCCAAGGGGGAGGTCCTGAGACAGAATGCTCACTTTATGTTGTTGGATGCCGTCTCGTGACAGTAGTGGTTTCTGAGGAACTATGCTTATAGTTCTGCTTTATAACAATATATAGTAAGAAAGCAAAAATAACCGAGGACTCTCCAGATTTCACCGCCGAAAAAAAGCCTTAGTCGGTTCCCGTTAACTTGTTGTCTAGCGCCACCTGGTGTTAGAATTAAACAGAGGTTCTAGAGAAAACCTAGGATTAGTTTGATCCCAAACTCAGGAAGTTCAGCACTGGAAGGAGGTCATTTAGACAGCTGTCTCACGTTATAGACTAGTAATTTTTTTACAGGATCTAGAGTCAGGACTCAATCTATATTTCTCGAATCCAAGGTTCCTCAATTTTCCAGCATGTCCGCATTGTCTCCTAGGCCTGCAAAGGAGCTGGGTCACAGGGCTGCCGCCTTTGGAAGAAGATCTCGGTGCGTATTCCTCCGTCACAGGTGGACACAGTAAGATCCAGAGACCCCCAGCTTATCACAGCCCTGCAACTACTTTTATGTCTGAGTTTATTCAAGGATCCGTTCATTCTAGATGTTTCTCGATCTATGTGGATTGCCACTAAAAAAATTGGTGTAAATTGGCTTATGTCTGTAAAACTGAAAAGAAACAAGCAACTCGTTAAGTTTATATTGTGGTGTTGGTTGACAGTTCTTCATTCAGTCTGACTTTGCTGTACTTTTTCATTTTGGGGGTAGGTGAGTGGGTGGAAGGTGGGGGTGGGGTGTAACTGGGGCTTGTTGGAGCCCCTGCCCTTTTAAAACGTTTTAAATTTTGAGACAAGGTCTCCCTAAGTCACTAAATTGCTGGGGCTGGGCTCAAACTTGTAATCTGTCTGTCTCAGCTTCCCAGAACGTTGAGCTTACAGGCATGCACCACCACACCCAGCTCTTGCCATATTTTTCTGTGTAGGCAAAAATACTTCCTGGCCCCCAATTTAGGTTGGGCAATCTGACTTTCTTTGGTCAATCTGCCTTTGATAGATGGCACCTGTGAGCAAAAGCTTTCGCCTGAGTGGCCGAATTAGGCCTGCTTCACCCACGACCTTCTGCATGAGAACAGCCTTAGAAAGCGGTTGTTCCTTCAGCCCTGGCTCCTAGAACGAAGGACACACGTCACTGAGCTCAATCCAGCTGAGCTGAGCTCTTCAGAGGCACAGCTGACCTAGAGTCAACCTGGCCCTCAGGAAACACGAGCGAGAAATAAGTATTTGTTTTGTGTTAAAAGTTTTGCAACTATTTTTACGTTTTCAATATTTTAAAAAATTTTAGTTGTAAAATATTTCAAAACAATTTTTAAGAATTTTTAACCATTTTTAACCATTTTTAAGACTGCAGGTCAGCGGCATGAAATAAATTCTTCATATGCCGCGCAGCCATCACCCCCTCCATTTCCATGGGGTCCCTCTTGTGAAACTGAAGCCCCATGTGCATCAGGTAATATCCCCGGGTTCTCCCTTCCTCTAGCTCCTGGCAAACACCATTTTACTTTCTGTCCCTATGAATTTGACTATTCTACCTACTTCATACAAATGCTATCATATAGTATTTTCTTCCTGTCACTGGCTTATTTCACTGAATATCATGTCCTCACAGTTTACCCATGTTGTAGCATGTTTCAGAATTGACTTCTTTGTGAGGTAGAATAATATTCCATCGTCTGTACAGACTGGGTTTTGTTGATGCATTCCTCTATCCATGGACCCCGGGTTGCTTCCACCTACTGGCTGTTCTGATTAGTGTTGCTTTGGACATAAGCGGGCAAACATTTCTTCAAGTTCCTGCTTTCAGCTCTTTGGAGTCTATACTGGCAGTGGAGTAGCTGGATCAAATGGTATTTATGTTTTGATTTGGGGGTGCACTGCCACAGTTTTTCCATCCTAGCGGTACCGTTTTATGTAGCCACTGTCCTTGCCAACAGTAGTTGGTGCCTGTTTTTGTTACTAGCAGCCATCCCAGTGGGTGTGTGATGGTGTCTCCTTCTCATTTTGAATAAATATTTTTTAAGCCACTAAGAATTCAGGGTTGTTTGCTACTGCTGCAAAAACTGACAAGTAGACTTTGCACATAAGTCGGACCGACTCCAAAACCTTCTAGAAGCTATCTGTGAAAAAGAACCCTGCTTCCCAGATCACGTCTCATTTAACTGATTTGAGAACCTACTATGTGCTATCTTTATTTATTTATTTATTTATTTTTTGGTTTTTCTCCGGTACCGGGAACTGAACTCACGACCTTGCGCTTGCCAGGCAGGCGTATGTGCTATCTTTAAAGTTGCTGAGATTCTCACCTTCTTCAAGAATGTCTCAGGGCCGTTCTCACTGCCCTCTATCCTGATTGCTCTGTTTAATTCTGCCACGTTCTTCTGACACAACTTCCTCAAGTTTTTAATTCCCTTTACCTTAATCTATCCTTTCTTTTTAAAAGCACTAAATACCTTTTAAAATACTATGCAGTTAACTCATTTACAAACATTATAAATATTAATGTTTCCCCTGATGAATTTTAAGAGGGAAGAACTTTTGTCTATTTTGTTTACTGCCATCCTTTAATCAGTGCCTGGCACACAGTAAGTGAGAAAGAATATTTCTTAAATGAATGAATGAAATATGAGAACATTTGCGAACGCTAGCGGTTGTACTTTAGGAGCGTAACCAGTAGAGGTCAGAGATGAGTTCTTTAACTATGCTGGGCCGGCAGCTACTACTTCTATGTCTGTTTATAGAAGGATCTGTTCATTCCAGATGTCTCTTGATCGGTGTGGACTGCCACGTAACAAGCTTGGTGGTGGCAGCTGCATGGATGATGAGAAGCGAGAAATGTTCACGGTGCTCATGCTCAGGCTGGCTTTCCCTTCCGGTTTGACCTGGTTCGGGCACCAAGGAGAGAAAGTAGAAATAGGAATTTTTTTTTTTTTTTGCAAGATGAGCAGAAAGTGGTGGCTTTGAGGCTGTGTGTATTTATATAAATTGCTTGTAAATAAAAGTTAAGACAATAAATGCTTGCTTTCAATTGCAAAGCTATTTGTTTAGATTAACACCACCTCCTTCCAAAAATCAATCCCTCTCTCCTTCTCTCTCTTTCTCTCTCTTCTCCCCCCCCCCTTTCTCTCTCCCTCTCCAGATAAAGCATCGTAATACTAGGACATCTGGCTAGTATTCTTTTCCTCTTTTACAACAACACAAAATGGCAAAATAAGCATCACAAGCCATGCTTCTGCCCAGGTGTGGTTTATTCTTCCTAGTTCAGTGTCTATGCCTAAATGTCACAGTATGTAACTGTGTATAGGCAGGGCATAAAGGAGTAATGACACCAGTCAGAAGTGAATCATTTCCCTTTGAGTATATATTGATATTGATTGATTAGTTTAAGAATAAACATTTGAGAAAAAGGAAACTTTTACTGATTGCTTCCCACACATCAGGCACTGTGTTAAGTATGTTTACCTGTTATCTCACTTCCTGAAGTGTACAATGTCAAAGATAGAATTTAGAACTTAGTAGAAGGTAAATAATTGCTCAGTGAGTGAGGAGAGGACTGTGAGGAGGAAGGATCTGAGCTGGGTGTGGTGGGCCACACCTGTAATCTCAGCTCTCTGGGAGGCTGACGCAGGACGATTGAAAGTTTGAGCCCAGCCTAAACAACTTAGCGGCTTAATCAGACCCTGTCTCAAAATAAAAAACTGGGAAAGAAGAGGGGGCTGAGGACATAGCTCCATGTGAAGGCCCAGCATTCAGTCACACACACACACACACACACACACACACACACACACACACACACACACTATCTATTTCTTTGTTTTGTTTTATTTTGGTTTGAGAGGAATTGATTTGCTTCATTTCCTTAACAGAACTAAATCCAATTTATCCTCAGAGTGTGGGTACATTTATTATATTCCAAATCTTGATTGGTTACACGTGTCCATTTCTTAGGCACTAGAAAGTGTACGCACATAGGACATCATCCCTCTCAGGAAACACTGAAAGGTGAGCGCTGATGGACCGCTAAGACTTCGAGTATTAATTCTGGCCCTGCTGTCGCAAGTGGTATTTCCCTTTGCTTCCATACAATGAAAATAGGAATAATTACATGATTCCTATCTTTATTACTTCACAATGTGTCATGAGATAAATATAAGATGCCATACTTGGAAAGTTTTAAAAATATTAAATGAGAAATTTAGTCAACAAGTGGAAGTTTAATGAAAACCTCTCTGTTTGGGGAGGGGATATGACCAAATCACAGACTCCACCCAGTATCACACATTGCTGTGGCTTGCCTCATCCAAATGATGGATAAATAAAACAGAGTATCTCAATATCCTATACGGCCTATACTTAATCTGCCTCTGTAGATGGTGTGGGCTTCCAGAACGATGAACTCTATTGTATTAAAATGTCAGAGCTAATAGTTTGCTTGAGCTTAGTATTTCCAAAGAGCCAGATGCCACTGTTTTTACTCCATTATGAGACATTTGTTTGTTTTGTTTCTTTTTTGGTGCTTGGTGTTGAACCCAAGCCTTGAACGTGCTAGTCTAGCATGAGAGTGTTAGCCGAGTAAAGGTAAGGATAGAGTCTCTGTGGGGTAGTGTGTGAACTTTTCAGAAACATTTGCATACAGGGCAGGGAGGGTGAGAGCACAGGGAAGGTCATCACTGCAGCATTTCCCTATACAAGCTTATGGAAGTTCATTCTCATCTAACAGAAAGGAGATAGAGTTTTTTTCCTTTTCCTCCTCTACTAGTGCTTAGAGCTTTAGCTGGCTGTCAGACCCACAATACATAACTTACAAGCATAATCACCACACAGCATGTAAAGATGCCAAGTGCACATGAACAAATTAGAGGTTCTTAGTCAAATCCAAACAAATATATACCTGATAATGCCTCTGGCTGAAACATATTTTTATATTTTATAGCATGTTCACATTTGCCAGTGGTTAGCGAAGATTAAGCTTGCCAAGCCTTAATGTGGTAAAAATGCCATGTTCAAGGCAAAGTAAGTAAACTGTTAGAAAATCTGGTAACTCAAAAGCATTATCAACAGCTGTGCCTTCAAATGCTGCGTGAGTCTTGAGTAATAAAACTATGTGTATTATTCTTGAATAATAAAACTATGTGAAGTGGATGTTAACTCTACCATTTATTTTTTTTGAAAATATGACAATCATTCGTAATTTCACATGGTGTTATAATCAACTTTTAAATAGATGTGGTAATGGGCAGAAGGCAAAAATCGCCTTGAGAACCTAATTAACTAATTAAGGTTTTATTATTGACTAGTATATTCAAGGTCAAATAGTTGGTGCAAACTGTAGCCCATCTCTTTACACTACTTCTCATCCATACATTTGCCAGAATTGGAAAAGGTGTTTGTTATGGTTTGTGTCTGGGTGTCCCCCCAGAGCCTCATGCGGCCATGGGGCAGGCTTTTAGAGTTTGAATGATTATGGGTGTGAGAGCTACACCCGCCCTGGGGTGGATAGTTTGCACATGTAAGGCAGAGAAAGAGGGTGCTTCTGGTCATTTCCTCCCTTGTATGTGTGCTTGTTGCTTTGCTGTGTTCTGCTGCCATCAGTGGTAGCCCTGTGCCATGTGCCAGTCTGCCTTGTAATCTGCCAAGTATGGACTGAAACCTCCACGAACTGTAAGCAAAATAAACCTTTCCTTCCTTAATTTTGGGAGTAAAGTATTTTGTCCCAGCAACGAGAAAAAAGTAACCAAGACAGTGTTTTTGTTTTAATTTCATCTATTTTCATTTATCACTACTAGTAGACACATACTTAGAAATGAAAAGATCAAAAGGAAGGAGAATTGTCCATAGGAATATTGAAGAATAACAGCAGTTCTATGGGTAAATTGTTAAACAATTGACTTCCTACAGTGTAATTCAGTACTGCAGTTCTGACATCTGATATCAAAAAGCTTTGCAAAATGACAGCAGTTGAGTTTGTTTTATCTAATGACTTCAATGGATAAAAGTTTTATCATAAATGTGACTACATATGACATTAATTATTATATATCACTACCTTGGCTTTCCAAGCCCACTTATTATGATTATAATCCTGAACAATCAACTTACAATTACCTCCTCAATAAATCTAGAGGGAAAATGGTGGAAAAAACACCTACTAGAGATTATCTAAAGTCCAGATTTTAGGGCAGAATTTACTGTTTTATGAAAAGAAGTCTCAGAGGATCATATTTGCCTTCGGTGCTGGTGTTGGTTTCAGCTGCTCTTGTGAGATCTGAGTGGCTCATGTGTCACATGGCTTGCTCTGCAGAAAGCCTGGAGAGACAGCCACAAACCTCAAATGCTGAACTGGCTGGAAAGAAGAAAAAAAACCTGAATTATCAGTGTATTAATTGTATACTTTTAAAAAAGTCACTCCACTGATTTTAAATATTTTAATAACACTTGATAATTACAAAGTTGATTTATCACCAGCATTGTTGCCTAGTAAAAGTCCTTTAAAGATATTTTTAGTGCATAGAGAGGACTTCACCCTAGATGTATAAATCTAAGTTTCTACTTGGTCAGTATGTCCTTCTAAAGGACAGTAACTTAGTTGGTCTCATCAATGCTTTTAAAATTGTAGTGAAAAAAAATGTTCCAAAGCAGAAGTGCTTAAACTGCTTAGTAAAGTTTTATGCTGTAGTTTATGCTGTTGTTCAATTGGCATTTGCTAGTCAGTTTGGCCCATTAATTTATACACTTGAAAAAGAAAGTGTTTGTTTAAGAAATATTTAATTTTACATAATTGAGAGAAATTGTTCTAAGTTTGACATTTAGTTCAAATTATTAATAATAAGAAAACTTTATATTTGTATCTTCTTTATTATGAATTAAATACTTTTGTATATTTTGATTCTCTTGGTAACATTTTCCTTATAGTGTTCTGTTGTGACTATAACCTCACTCATGAAAATTTAACACACAATTAGTACACATTGGTGAAAGGTTCTGGGGGAAAACTTCAGCCGAGCACTAAAACTTTAGCTATTTCAGTACAAAGTGAACGGTCTGTTTAGTTGTGTTCTGTGGTATTTCATACTATTAGGATTTAACTACTGTATTTGATTTAACCTCACTTCTTAATAAAATAAGAAGTGTATCTTTTTCGTAAAAGGACACAATGATGTGATGTGAGAATTTACAGGGCAACAATTCAGTCTGTTATAATACAATTCACTGTCTTGTATCAACATATCGGTATAAAATAAAAAATGTTAGCTGCTTCCACTAAATCACAGTATCTCATTAAAAGGAAATGATGTCAACCATGGATACATCAGACCAATAGGTGTCTGACTGGCACAAAGAATTATTCTAAGGAACAACTGGTACAGGGCTCTCTGCACCATCCATGTTGCACAGCCATTTTCTATATGAGCCTAAGAAATAGTGTGAAACCCATCACGCTGAATGATTTTACAAAACAAAGCAGATAAGATGTCATGGAGAAATTGCCAGTCACCCTGTATTTCTGACAACTTTCATAGTTCCTCTGCCAATCATCAGGAAGAAAATTACATATACATTTTATGACTTCGCTGACAAGAATGTGCTTCTATGATAATGCTTTCATGATTCTGCAACATTAGGTGAAAATTGAAGTCTGAGCAACCCAGAGGTAAAAGCACAGTTTCAAAAGGCTGGGGGAAGAGCACAGTTAAAATTTGTGACCACCATTTTGATTTTTTAATTTGGGTTAGGACATTCTTTTCATTTTCCAAAATATTTCTTATTACTAATTAGCAGAACTTAGCCATAAACTCAGAAGGCAAAGCTGTTCAGAAAGAGCACCGTATGCTTTTCTTGAGTTTGATTCAACAGCAAAAAATTTTCTGGTTGGTTTAATTGGTGGCTGGCTTTCCAGCATTTTTCCAGTGCAATAATATTATATCACCCCACTGCATTCAAAGACATCCGCTTCTGCCTTTCTCACACATCTACTGAATTTCTTCCTGTTTCCCATAAGGGGAAGTATAGTGGGCTACTGTATTTCTAGGCCTATAGTCCCTTATGCTGTCAGAGCACTATATTCTATTATTCCTTTTGCTTAGGGATCAGTGAGACGCTGATCATCAGTAGGGTTGAATATTGAATATTTGGTCCTGAAATCAGCATGCCCTGTATAAACTATGTCAGTGCCAATCCACTCCTGGGATAACAATACAGCAACCTTTTTTTTCTGTTCTTGCCTGCTTCTTTCCCATCCCCCCACCCCCATCTTCTCCAGGGACCTGAGCACTTACTATGAGTCAGACAACCTAAGAATTTAAGTGCACAGCAAGAATGCCTCCTTAGGCCTAGATGCCGATAGTGTTTCTGCCCCTTCTGAGCCATCACTGTCATGCCAGAGAGTGCTCAGGTCCCAAACTAAAGGTTTTCCTAGAGAAGAGTTGCCAGATTCAGCAAACAAAAGTACAGGAAATACTTCTGGTTAAATTTGAATTTCAAATAAACAAAGGAAAATATTTAGTGAATGTTTCAAGTAATACATGGGAGTTACTTATATTTAAAATTGTTCTTTATCTGAAATTCAAATATAACTGGACTTTCTCTAATTTACCTGGCAACTCCACCTGGGAGTGTCTCTGGGCTATATCTGTAGAAAGGAAACAAAAACATTTTCAACTTCCCCCTTCTTTGTTTCCTAGTAAGCTTCTGTGTCCATGTGTTTGTGCTATGACATGCTGCTTTGCAAATGTTCCAAAAGCTATGGTCAACAGACCATGGACTGAACCACTGAAACTGTGAGTCAAAATAAATCTTTTCCATTACTCGGTTCATTATTTCAGGAATTTGTTGTAGCAACAGAGAGTAAACACATTGCAGTAACCATCAATCCCTCTGTTCTGTTTTCCACATCCTATCCCAGAGTCTAACACAAATGCTCTGGACTAGAGATAATGAGTTCTTGCACACTGTGATTGTAACCTGTAGGATGCCTTAGTGTGAATTAGACAAAGAGGCACCTTTTGCTGATTAGGCACCGTACAGCTCCATGGCACACAGGTTGGTAGAAAAATGTAGGTGGAACCTCACCTCCCACTTGCCACTTGGCCAGTCACACTCGCAGACAGAAGAGTTCATGCCTCTGTAGGTCACGGTCCCCTTTTTGGCTTAGCTGGTTCCTGGAACAGACCCTGGCACCTGGGAAAAATTGAAAAATCTTTATTTCCTTCTTTCCCAGATCCTTTTTTTGTTTGTTTGTTTTAGCTACCTGCTCTCTTGATGTCTTGCTACTTTTCTCCAACTTGCACTGTTTTACCAACCATTGCATCCTGTTCTAGGAAAATGATTCCATTTCCTTTCACTCCCATTAACAATCTCAACAAGGCAGGCAAACACTAAGTCTCTGTTTCCTGAGGCCCTCTCACCTGTGCCTGACTTTTCCTTTTTAGTTCCCATTGAAATCCAGGGCATGGTAGTTGATCCTCCTTGGCACCAGTGAAGGTCTTGCCTTTCCCAGATCAATTGTCCTACTTTCCTTTTGAACTTTATAACTCCCTCTTCAAAGACGAGGAATGGTCTTCAGAAAGTTCTCCTGAAAGTAGACAATATAAAAATGACTTGGCTGTAAAATTCTACATATACTCTGTGAACTCATATACAATATGTGTGTGTGTCTTCACATATGTTTAGAGAAAAAGTAGCAACATAAAGCAGTATATAACGAGTTTAAAGGCAGCATGATATAGTGGGTGTTTGAATCTGAGTTAAACTGCAGACCTACCACTTACTATCCCTGTACCTTTGGGTAAAGTTCTTAATCTTCTCCTATTTCCTTGCTTATAAAAAAGGAAATAAGTCTTAAACTCTAGAACTGTACATGAGTTTTTTTAGGGTTGTCAAAACAAAGTGCCACCAACCAAATAGCTTAAACAACAGAAAATATATTGTCTCACAGCGCTGGGAGGCTGGAAGTTGGAAATTAAGGGGTCAGTAGGCGTGGTTCCTTCCGAGGACTGGAAGGAGGATTAGAGAACATAAAGTTTATGTTTGTGCATGTGTTTGGGGCCAGGGGAAACGATCGGTGATACAGGTTAGGTGGCAAAGTGAATTGCAAGTGGTAGAAGTGATAGAATTTAATTATCCAGATCAACTGGTTTGGAATACTCACTCCCTCTTACTTCCCTTTGAAAAGAAGTCAAGGAGAGACAGAGAACAAACCAAAATTTACCCCTAAACAATATAATGTGTGCCAGAAACAGAATTATTTTTTCAGAGCAAGATGAGTCATTGTAGCAATCAGCCATTTGATTTTGATGACAGAAACCTCACGCTGTAATTATTCAACAAACAGCATCACTTGGAAAATGTTTACCAGAGTACAGTCTTCAAACCCCTTGAGATTCAGAAGTGATACATTTTCTGTGGCACCTTTGACTTCGATGTGTTCTGGGAAATCCTCACTGTTAATAAAACTAGAAAGGAGAAAATTGTATTTGTTACTTCATGAAGAGCGGTGTCTTGTTTGATCTCAAGCTTTTCCCCTTCAGGATGTCCTCCATGGCGCTGGGTAACTAAGACAGTGCAACGGAATGCACGGCTGAGAAGATGAAGGGCTATTCCTAAGAATCTGGTCTCCATTAAGAGTAGAACAAGAGGAAATATGTTTGAATTGCAGAACGAAGAATTTAGGCTAAATCCAAACACTTTCTGACTGTGTCCATGATCAGTTAAAAATAGATGTCCAAGTGGGGCTAAGCAATCCCATTTCCAAAACTGTAAAATAATGATAGGTACTGCATTTGTAACAGTTTTCAAAAATCATAAGGCCTTTTGAATGTTTTGATTAGCATATGAAATTGACATTATTCTACCTGCTTTTTCAATATCACTCTTATACTTTTCTAAATTATACCTCAGATTATTATTACACAATCCAACAATTTTTAAGAAATGGCTTGAGTTTGAATAAGTTGATCAAATAATTGAAAGTTAATTTTGGTCTTATAAAGACATGATCTAATAGGCTCCCACTCAAAGATTACTGTTAAAATCAAGTAAAAGGGCTGAGTGTGATGGTGAATGCCTGTAATCCCAGCACTTGGGACACTGAGGCAGGAGGACTGCTTGCAAATTCAAGGCCAGCCTGGGCTACATAGTGAGTTCAAGGCCAGCCTGAACTACATACTGAGACCTTGTCTCAAAGCACTAAAAAAAAGTCACATAAAAGAAAAAACAGAAAAATTTCAAATAGTAAAGGCCTAAATCTTTATTTTTCCAGAGAGCCTAGGTTTCTTTGAGGATGGGACTGACCAACACCTTAAGCTGATTTCAAATAAGAGGCATTCATGTCTATTTCTTTTTGAAGAAGCAGAAAAAACTTTGGAACTGTGTCATGAGGGCTGATCACAATACTGACTGTCGATTGAGCTTGGTACATAAGAGCTCAAGTCTTTTCACTCCTCAGGCATGAGGAGATATTTTGAAGTCTATACAAAGTGGCTATCAAACAAGTCCCTTTTCTTCTTGAGGGAAAGGGTCTCACCATGTTGCCCAGCCTAGCCTGAAACTCCTGGGCTCAGGACGTACGATTGCTCCAGACCTGTGAGCAGCTGGGACAATAACACATGTTACTATTCAAGGCTCAGACATGTCCATTTTCAGAAATTACTTCATAGCCAAGGGAATCAAGACAGATAATAAGAATCGAAATGTTCAAAGTGAAATACACAAAAATAATAGTGTTGGACTTCGATTTCTAGCAATATTGTTGACTGAACATTTTGAAAATTCTCTTACTGCACATCACTTAGATATGCTGGATAAAAATATAACAAGCATGCCTTTAAAAGCTAATTAGTAAGGGAAAGGTCCTGGAAACTGATCTTGTGTATATGGTGTTGAGATGGAGCCCGGGGCCTTGTGTGTGCTACAGAGACACTGTACTACTGAGCTACAAACTCAGTCCTTTTTATTTTATTTTGAAAATGGAGTTGCTAAATTGCCCAGGCTGGTCTTCAACTTGCAATGCTCCTGCCTCAGCCTATTGAGTAGCTGGCTTTACAGGAGGAGGCCACCATACCGGGAAAAACTGACCTGCTGAATGCTCTGGATTTACTTTTGTGCCAGTCTGGTTAATAATTTTTTTTTTTCAAGTTTCAACTCTTTAATCAGCTCTGAAGGACATCCTAAACACTACATGAGACACACAAAAAATATTTATTTCTTCCAGTATTTAACATTGACATTCACAAACATTTTCAAGAAGTTCTTATAATTAAATGGTGGATCTTGAATACAAAACAGCTCTAGGCAGTCATATTCTTGATGCAGACTGCTTACAGGTACATTCTAAAATTATTTTCTAGCCATGATGAAAATTGTAAAATGATTCCAGATACATGTTGATTAAAAAAAAATAATCAGTATGGCCAAGTTTTTTTTTTTTTTTTTTTTTTTGCCAGAAGCAGTAAACCTGAGAGTCCAAACTAAAAACCTTGTAAAGGAAAAAGCTTTGTACTCTAAAAATGTCCCAGAAATTTGTCTTTAAATGGGGGAAAATTAAAGAATACATGGAGCTTTCTAAAAGGTGTTTAACAAGATACCTTGAGAGCTTAATTCAAAAATAGATAATACACTAAAACAGAAGTTTCAGCGTACTTTCAAAAATCGTAATGCAGCAATTTGGAACAGCGACCCTGGATGAGAAGCATTATTCCCTGTGTGTGTCACGTGTCCATGTGTTGCAGTAATCATAATTGTCTCTGTAATTTCTTCCTGAGTAGCACTCATAACCACCCTGGCTTTTGCCACTATAGCCTCTGGATTGCTCATAGCCACATCCATATCCTCCAGATCCACTGTCACACTCGCCACTCCCATAGCCCTGGTCCCCACCACCTCTAGAGTAGCCAATGGAATCTAGAGTAGCTGTGACCACATCCATGGGCCCCCTAGGTACCCTCTCCTCTGGTGCCCTGGGCAGATTTGCTGCATGGTCCACAGGGATATAGTGACCATCCAGGGACTCTCCATTCACGGCTCTCATCGCATCTGAGGTGTGCTCTGGGTTGGTGAAGGTGATGAAGTCAAAACACCAGGACCACTAAGTTTCCTGGTCCTTGACAATCACCACCTCAGAATCAGGCTGCTGAAGTGGTCTCCAGCGCCGGCTCTTTGGTGTTGAAGCTGAGTCTGCTAATGAAGAGCAGCCCTTCTTCAGAAGGCATGGCAGTGAATTCTAGTCGTGGGAATTAGAAAGTAATAAGGTAGCAGAAATGGTAGGCTCTGAGGAGAAAGGAGAACTAGTGGTTTTGGGTTTTAACAACCAGAAAAATACAGTTGACAAATCTCTGATCGCATGATAGGCAGAAATTCGCATCTAAGATCTCAGCCCTGGGGCTGGGGATTTAGCTCAGCGGCAAAAAGCGCCTGCCTGGCATGCGCAAGGTCATGAGTTCGGTTCCTGGTATCGGAGAAAAACAAAAAAAAACAAAAAAAAACAAAAAAAAAAGATCTCAGCCCTTGGATGACGATAGATGTCTAAAAGAACTGAGAACATGCACCCCCTCCCAAAACAAACTCAAAGGAAGCTTTTCAAACTTGGATGATATACTGGGGGAAGGGGAAGGACAGGACAATATGAGAATATTAAAAACTTGAGGACCTCAGGTTACCCTCACTTAGGTTTAGCATTTGAATTTACACTGGCTACAGGTCCTAGCTTCTTTAAGAAAATAATATAAAAAACAGTCTGAGGCTGATAACATTATATGCCCCCAACAGTAGTAATTCAAAGGCTTCTCTAGAGAGACACACAGTGTTTTCAGTGGCAGCTGCACAGGATCTGTATAGATAAAGTCTCACCAAACGTGAGCTCACAATTGCAAAGTACATGAAGACACAACCCAGAATCATTAGGAAAAAAAATAGCCAATATTGATTCTTCTTCAGAGATGTACTATCAAATTAATAAAGTTAGCATTGTTAAAGAGGAAAAAACACTGCTGAAATATTTATTAGGAGTAACTGTGGGACCCCAGAAAGGTGTTAATTTGTGTTTTAAAACTACTGAGGTAGTTTTACTTATAAAATAAACCAGGTTTAGAGCTCTGCCTATGGACAAGAGGGCAATCCAGGGTATTTGTAGACCACTCACTCCTGCATACACTGGGGCAAGCGCAGAACTGAACGTGGAATTTGGAAGAGGTGTTATTGTCTTCGACTCTGCTCACTGAGCAAGGGACATTTAAATCTGTGTTCCAACTAAAGCTGAGTTAGGAAGGCAGACTGATTAATTCCAAAAGGATGGAGAAAACAAGAATCAAATCAAAGAGGAGCAAGACGGAGTCAGTGGATTTAGAAGGTGGAGGATGTGGTATCCCTTAAGGCAAAGAATACAAAAACAAGCAACTGTTTATAGGCTTGTATTTCCTTAGAGGAGCCTGTGGTCGGGAGCTGACTTGGGCAATATCCAGACACATTGCTTTTTGCCTATGAAGTGAAGCCAGATCCAATGAAGGAAATTTGAGAAAGCAAATTCTGAATTCTGCTCGAGTAGACTCTTAATAAGAGATATTAATCCCTAGAAATATAGATATTTAACTAAGCTTGGGTTCTCTGTCTGCCCCAGGAACTTCTGATCTTTGCTATGTGGGTCTTAGAGACAAGTTTCCCAGGCTTTTGTCTCAACTGATTACCTTCCAAATGAGTGGAGCAGCAAGCTTCTCGGCAATAGAATTAGGCCTTGATGTTTTATCTTAGTACAAATTTTAGTTCATGTCCAATCTGTAGGTAGCACAGCATGACACAGGCAGGAAGTCAAAGTCACGAGGATGGTTACTTTCTCCTACATTCGGCTGCTAGGAACTTTCAGTACCTGTTTTTACGGTGCGAGATGTTTTCGGGGTAGTCAGATTGATATGTCAAATCAATTCAAGCTGGTTTTGCTTAAGAAAATTCCAGATTTCCACACAGCACTCAGTCCTCCTCATGAACAAAATCCTATTCAGAGCTGTCCTGGCCACTTTCTCTGCACTGAGACGTAATACTCAATGCTCACAAATCGGAAGAGGAGAAGTTTATTTTGGCTCATGAGCTCTGTCCACAGTCATCTGGCTCCAAGGCAGAAAATGTCCTGCTGGAGGGGTGTGGCAGACCGAAGCTGCTCAAGTCCTCGTGGCCAGGGAGCAGAAAAGGGAGAAGCCGGGACAGGAGATGTCTCCTCTAGGTCATGTGCCCAGTGATCCCCCTCTTGCTACCAAACCCTGCCTCCTAGTAGCAAGTCAGCGCTATCATTCGCATGACCCAGTCACCTTCCACACACATGAGGCCTTTGGGGCACACCCCAGATCTAAACCATAACAGGAGGTAAAAGCCAGATTAGCATAATGTGATGGAGGCATCTGTATTAAACGGACATTGTGGTGTTGTGGTACTGAAGCGTTCTAATGAAATAGGAAGAATGTATAGCCAGTCTTCATGGGATCTGGAAAATCATTCAGCAGTTATTTTTTCTTCCTCTCTTCCTCCTTGCCTTCCTCCCTCTCCCCCTCCTGCACTCTCCTTCCCTGATCATTCCTGTCTCCTTGGTCTTTGCAGAGAACCTTTTCTACCCACCCACCTGCATCTGCCAAATGGTAGCCTCAGACCTTGTGTCTACACAGCCTCCCCATTCAGCTCTCCAAAGCTGGCTACACTGCACTCTCTTTTAATTAGAAAGAAAGGAAATGCAATTTCTCATTATCTCTTTGCTCTCTAGGGTGATTTTTCAAACTCCCCGTGTGGTGAGGCAGCTGGCACCCCAGGCACCCTGTGGTGATGATCTGTACAGTTTCATGTAACAGCCCCTGGTCCTCTTGGCTTCTGTGGAAACTGGTGGTCTTTGCTGCAGCTTTTGGTGAGTAATTCTTGTGGGGTTTGAGTGAGGAAATTTTTCCCTAATAGCGCGGCATACTGCAGATGAATCTCTCCCTTCCACAGATATCAGGAAGCATGAATGAGAAATAATTAGAATACTTTGCAGATAGAATTCTAGTTTTCTTCTTGTTTATTTGATTTTATACTCTTTTCCTTCACCCTAGGTTTAAAAGCTAATAAACATAAAAGCATTTTGGACTTGTACGGTACCTTTTTAGAAATAGCGTAGATAGCACAATTTGCAAGTTTTTTTTTTTAATTTGCAAGTTTCTAAGAAGTGTTACATCTGAAAAAAATCACTGTAAAAACATTTTAGAAATAAAATAGTGTAAAGCAAGTTGTTTTTAACTGCAGGACTTCTCAGATCCTTTAATAAAATATAATTTTCCCAAAATTATATGACCATCAACAACACAGTCATTAAAAACAAACACTTTAGCCTTATTCCTGCCAATGTAACTGCAAACCTTCCCTCAAGCAAGGGACTTTCTGATCCTGCACCTGAAGAAGATACTGTCTCTCTTGCCCTCACCTGTGAACTCTGCTTTGAGATTCTGGGGAGAAGTGACTCTGGACCACATTTTGCTTCAGCCAGCTGGCTGCCTGTTAGGATGTCCTAGGTTGGACCTGGGCAGCAGGTGGGGACAGAGATCTTCCTCCTTCCTGTCTCGCTGGTCTTCCTCTGGCAGCAGTAGCCAGGCCCTATCTTCTGTTCCTTTCTTCCCTCTCCAAGCCTCAATGCACTCTGCCTGCAAGTAGTGCCTCCTTGGACGTCAGAGTTTCAGACCCAAGAGGCTGTCCTCCAAGCCCCCAAGGCACCAGCCGCAGCTTGGCAGTTCCCCTACCCTGACACCTGGTCCCAACTCCATGAGGCCCTCGTCCATGTACTAGTTCTGGTAACTTCAACCTGGTCCCTAAGAGCAGCAGCTGCTTCCTACTTATCTCTGCACTCAGAAGGTCTTCTTTGGCTTTGTTAGCCTTCCAACAGTCTATAATAAATTTCCCAAATCATATTCCCTCTGTTCAAATACACAGGGTGGTGCCTCTTTTTGATTAGGTCTCAGAGATACTAGAGCGCCTTTCTGTTTCACAGGTGTGATGTGGAGTTGCAGGGAGGGCAGGAGAGTCGGGAGAGGAGATGGATAGACAGGCACCATGGATTCTTTCCTCAAGTCCAAAGCAGTGCTTCTGCAACTTGAGTGAGTTAAGTGAACCGAGAAAGATTTAGTTCCCAAAATTTCATAACATCCCTTGAGATCATAGGTGACAATCTCAAGTGTTATAAAAATGGAATGATGAATTTGTTTCTGACTTCAAGAGTTATGAACTCTTTATTGGCTTAAGTTACCTGGTAAGGACAATGACAATGGAACCCGCTGAATCCTGCTGAAGGGCTTTGTCAGCCACAACTACAGACCACGTGTGAGTCCTCTGAAGAAAGCGAGGAGACGGTGTGACTCCGGAACATACTGGAATTGGGAGCAGAGTGCAGGTGGTGTGTTCTAAGTGGAATCTCAAAGATACACTTAAGACTATTTGGTTTAAAAAAAGTAGTGAAGTCTCTGGTTCTCAAATATGGCTGATGATTAGATTCATCTGGGAGCACTAAAATTACAGATTCCTGAGTTTGACCCCAGGCCCAGGGATTCAGATTAAGCTAGGGATTCTAGAACTGGTATTTTTGGAAAAACCTCCTCTTGTGATCAAGGGATTCTGGTAATCAGCAGGTTTATGATCCATTGTTACGGAGAATTAAAGTCTTTATTCTGTAGAACTTGGATTCAGAGTTCAGCTGTTTCCCTGTTGAAAGTGTGAGCTCAGAGCTCCAAAGTGCTGACAATCCGTCTCTTGGTGGGGGGCAGTGGGGAGACGCTGGGCTGAAAAACACCAAAGGCGATGGGGCTTCCTTTGGAGGCTGACTTTTGAAGGGCTTGTGATCATCCTCCACTCAATGCCAAAGTCAATCATGGATTCTCAGTGCCAAGCCAGCCCCGGCAAGTTCTCTCTCCACCTCACAGCATCTATCTGGGACCCCGGGCGCCGGGGACACCCTGTCATCAGGATGCTGGGATGCTGTAATCCCAGGTGAGCCTTCCCCTCATCAGTGCAAGGCTTTTTTATGGTTGTAAACTTTTGTCTGATTCCAAGATATAATGACCAGCACCTGACTTCTTAAAACGGCCAAATATGTCCAGGGTCACTGCCAGGAGCTCCTCAAGTAAATGGAGAATGAAATAAATAAAAGAAATAGGTAAACAGCGAGAAAGTCTCATTTATTATTAACCAGTCTTGCTTTGTGACCTTGAAATGAAACGCAGAGCAAAGGACAGCCTCAGGGTTTTTAACACATGTCTTGTAAAGAAGGCGCAAAAGGGTGTCTTGGGCAGTGCTTATGTGGGTCTCCTGTGGTGAGGCTTCTTCAGAAAACTGAGGAAACTAAGGGCTCTGCTCACAGCCAGGCAAAAGGATGTTAACTCTTTCAAGATCAAGAACAAGAAGGCCAATGTGAAATTAAAAGTTTGATGTAGCAAGTAACTTCATACCCTGTTATGACACAGAGAGAGAAGGCAGGGAAATTGAGGTGGTCCCTTGTCCTCAGATATAGCAGGGAAGGGCCTGAAATGAACCAGAGACAGTGACTTACCTATGTTTAAAAATTATTTATCTATCTATCTATCTATCTATCTATCTATCTATCTATCTATCTTTTTTAAGACAGGGTCTCGCTAGGCAGTTCAGGCTGGCCTTGAGCTCACTTTGTAGCCAAGGCTGACTTTGAATTCACAACGATCCTCCTGCCTCAGCCTCTCAAGTGCTAGGATTACAGTTGTGCACCACCAGGCCCAGCCAAAAAATTAATTTAAAGAAATAAAATTAACTCATTATTTTTAAAAGGGCAAAAAGCAAAAAAAAAGCTACTTGTTTTCTAATTGATGCCGTCAGCCAAATGCCCTGTGGAGTCTGGTTTGGTTAATATCTTGGGTCACTTAATGTTCCTTAGTGTCCTGGATTTGATCAGGAAATTCACCAGGCGTGTGGCTTCTCGATACTGGAATTTGTTGACACGAGAAATCCTCAGCACTTTGGGTGACTCAAGTGCACTTTCATAATTTGCTCTCATTTTACCCGCTTTGTTATTTCCACATTGCACAGGAATCCGTCACTTCTCTCTGAATTATGTGCTGCCTGGGACTGATGCTCATACCACCCAGTCAGTGAGGGCAACCTCAGCTTCTTGAACTCACAGAACCTATTGTTCTGTCCCTTTCTTACCCAGTGCTGTCACTGTAGCCCTGTACCTCCAGCCAGGAGGGCAAGAAAACGACTCCCTGGAGAGCCATTGATCATGGTAATAAATGCTGTGTGTTTAACTAAGTTCCATCAAAGTTCACCTACACACCCAAGAAAAACAATCGTTCTCTGTGCATTCTTTTTTTGTAAAACATATATACTGCCATAAAAGTGCGTAAGTCATTTGGGTTTATGTGATGGGTAAACTTGGAACTGTGCAGCATGTGTACACAAATTGTGTGTGTAAATTGTAGGGGCTTGTTGGTCTGTATTTCAGGAAACCTAAGCATTTGGTCATATGCTGGGGCATCAGACACTTTGATTACTGGCCGACCCCCAACTTTATATTCTTCCTATAGATATTACAACTGCGGTAGGTTTGGATTTCCATTCACTTTCTTCTCCAGCTTTCTTCCCAGTCTCCCAGGTGTGCTGACTATATTTGTGTCATTCATTTTAACATCTCCCAAGATACTTAAAAGTCTCTTCCAGCTTCTAGCTTTCCCCTACTCTAGCAAACCCTTTTGTGGCTCACACACCCAAATTAACCAGAAACACTGATCATTCAGTACCATTGACGCTGAGGTTCTTCATTGTGGAGTCCAGGAAGATATAAAAGGCATCCTGTCTTTATGTTCACATCAGTTCCTCTGTATGATATTCCGTTATCAATGTGCTCTGTCTTGGTTACTTTTCTCTTATTGCTGATACAAAATACTAGACACCCAAAATTGAAGAAGCAAAGGTTTGTTTAGCTCACAGATTGTGGAGGTTTCAGTCCATACTCAGCTGGCTCCAAGGCAGAGTGGTACACAGCAGGGGGTAATGGTTCATGAGGGCAGAAAATGGCAAAAACAACAAGAGCAAAAAGGGCAAAAAGGGCAAAAGGGAGGAGCAAGCCTCTTTCCCTCTTGTATATTGTATAATGGCTACCCTGCCCTACCACCAATCCCAGCACTAGATGATGAACCAATCACAAACTGTAGATTCAGCAGCCTCTGAAGAGCCCACCCCATTACTGCATGAGGCTTTGGTCACAGGGGACATCCAGACACAAACTGTAACATTCCACCCCAGGCCTCGCAAAGACTCATGCACATCCTTTATGTAAAAGACACTTAGTCCATCTCTAAGAGTTGCCAAAGTCCTAACAGTTTCAGCATTGCTGAAAAATCCAAGTCCCAAGTCTCCTTCAAGATGTAAGGCAAACTCGTAGCTGTGAGCCCCTGTACAAATGAAAAGTTACACACTTCCACATTCAATGGCACAAGATAAACATCACCATTCCAAAAGGTACAAACAGAGAGTTACAAAAGAATGGGACCAAACCATGGCCAAAATCCAGCAAGGCAAACATTAAGTCCTATAGTTCCATGTGGAACATCTGAAGCAATCTGTGTCAAGGGGTGAACTCCAAAGAGTTTGCATGAATCCACCCCTACAGCACTTCTGGTGGTTACAGTTCCCTTGGTTTCTCTCTTAGGCCTGCTCTGCTGCTTCCTTGCAGCTTTCCTCATACAATCCCCATTCCTGGCTTCTCCAAACTTCCCTGGTCTCCAGTGCACCTTTGGTTTCCTTCCTCACAGCTTCACACACTCCCTCTCAGGGGCTCACTGGCTGGCTTCCCAGGCCTTCTGAAATTGGGGTGAAAGCCTTTTTAACCTCAGAACTCTTGCATTCTGCATGCACCTGCAGCTAGCACCACATAGATGTTGCCAAAGTCTGCTGCCAGCAGAAGCAGTAGTCAGGCTTTCTTCTCTCTGGGCTGTAGGGTCAAGTGTCTGGATTGCTGAGCGCTCTGAATCCAATTCTGATGAACAAATTCTCTATGCTGCCACCATTCTGGAACATGGCATTTTGTGGCTTTTCCCTCGAAGCAAAGTTTTTCACTTTTGCAATTTGGAAGCTGCAAAAGGTGTAGACTTGCTGTTTTTCTTGTGATGCCCTCAGACCATGTTTTCTATTATCCTCTTCCTTCTCAGCAGTGGAGGTCTCCTCAGCTCTGTCTTTGCAGTTCAGAGCTTTACTGGAGCTTCCTTTCTGGTAAAACTCACAGCATTTTGAATCATCCTCCTGGGGCTCTTTGCTCTTGATTCTCAACATAAATCTGGCTAAAAGTCCTCAACAGTAGCCAGGCCACTGCTTCAACATTTGACTGCCTTGAAATTTCTCCAGCCAGATTAATTAGTCTGCCACCCTTAATCTTAGTCTCAGGCAAAGTCTCTGAACATGAACAAAATGCAGACAAAGTTTTTGCCAAGTAATAATACACATCATCTGGAGTCCAACAACCAATGCAGTTCTTCTTCCCAGCAGAAACCTACTGAGCCTGGTCTTTACCAGCAAGATTTCTATCAGCCTTATGGTCTTCTGAACTTTGACCAGACTCTCCCAGACAGAATAGCCTAAGCCTTTTCAGCTCTACTGTTTCAGGCAACATCTCTGAACCTTTCCAAACTCTTCCCACAAGCTCTTGAACCAAATGGTCAGATAGTATGCTCTCTGCAAACTCACTTTATTTCTTTTTCTTTTTTAAAATCTATTTTAAAGAGAAAAAAACCCAAAATTTCAAAACAAGATAATACGAGAGTAACAATGGCTAATATATTGTGTACTATTATCTTTAAATTAGTTACTCGGAGTACAAGATAGAGGCATTTAATTGTCCAAACAATATTAGCACAAACCTTTCTTTTCAATGAACTGAGAAAAATTAATGGCATAACTGTCTTAACTATCTTGTATATATATATTTGTTTTTCCCTTCTTCCTTTTCTCCTTCCTCCAATCCCAGTTTCTCTTTTCTTTTGAACAGTTTCTTCCCATTTTACACTACTACTGACTGACTTTACAAAAGAAGCAAAAATCACTCTAGCTTTTCACAGCTTGAAGTGATGTTTTTGAACAATCTTAATTTGCTATGTGAGGCATCCAAAATGCACATATGCATGCACACGTGTGCAGAAACACACACACACACATATACACACACATACACATGTACGCACACACACACCCATGTGTAGGTCAGGATGAAACAGTTCAGGCACCTTTTCCCTTGTTTTAAAGCTTCATTTATTCAACAGTATATTTAATAAAACCCACACTACATATTTTGTATGGTTGTATTTAATGCAATAACTTATGCATAAAAGAAAGTCCAAACAGTTAGCCACAGATGTTATCAAATAAGGGAAGAATTATAATAATGGCCTGTACTTTAGCATGTAGATTTTAAGAGATGCCTTGTTAGGAAAAACAAAAGGACTTAATTCATTTACCCTCCTTAGTAACTGTCTTTTTGAATTGACTGAGCACACATCCAATCAGAGTGATAATTTATTAGGGTCATAAGTGAGCTAAAAGAAAAAAGAAATGCTATTGCAGAAACTAGGAATTATCAAAGTCTTACCTTGTTTTTGTTAGTACATGGTATATTTTAAGCAGGCTAATGCCAATCTGCCCCTTACATATTAAAGATAAACAATTTACACATAGTCTCTGCTCCATTACATTAATCTTAGTTGCAGGAAAAGGCAATGTAGAAACACAGCAAATTAGAAAAAAAAACGCACAGGCTATGCCAGCCTGTATCAGGAAAGAAGTTCTAAGCATTGTGCCGAACTTATCTTTCCTCAGCTGATCCATATAGCCTGCTATTCCATATCCTTTCAAGAAACACTTAGACTTCATCAGGGTTTGCTACGAATGCTATGAAAAAGATCAATTAAAAAAACACACACAGGGGGCTGGGGATTTAGCTCAGCTGCAAAAGCGCCTGCCTGGCAAGCACAAGGTCGTGAGTTCGGTTCCTGGTACCGGAGAAAAACCAAAAACCAAAAACCAAAAAAAAAATAAAAATAAAAA
>NW_004955403.1:33506628-33556920 GCF_000276665.1 Chinchilla lanigera | reverse complement strand
ATTCCTGTGCTTGGTGGAAATACTGGTAATGAGACCCTGTCTCAAAAATAACATTAAAAAAAAAAAAAAAAAAAAAAAAAAATCAATTGATTTGTTTAAAATTGTTGTATAGACCCAGCCATTTTCAAGGTGAAAATAGATAGTCAAAGGTGGACAACTAAGCTTTTTGAAGAACAATCTGTAATTTACCACTAAATCTCATATTAAAGTAGTCATCATTTGTTATATTATTTTAAATTCTAAACTTTGAGATGAGATTTTTCAGAATAAAATGATGGGATTTGAGAAATATATGAATCAGTGACATACATTAATCACAAGCTTCTTGATAACAAAACATTCAGAGGGATTGCTAGAAAAATACCATTTAAATGTTTAATCAATGGATTTCTAAATACAGCAGACTATTTTTATGAGAGTTCACATTTTAAAATAAATCTTTATTTTCTCAGCTAGTTTTTAAATTTCAACTATTGCTGTTAGCATTTGATAGATTTGTGTAACTGGCATGTCTTGCTCATGATATTTTGCTTCATTTGTTTAAGTATTAAATTTTGCAATGCCATTATGGATTGTAAAATAATTGTTGTGCAAATTATTGACTGGTCATCAAACTCAGTTCCTCACTTCCTGAGCTCACACATGGTTTCCAAGGCAACACTGCAATTAGAAGTGGCCACAGCATGAGTCCCAGTTCATTGTAGAGAAGTGCAGGAGATGCTTCTGGGCCTGTCCCCTGGAAGACCTGTGAGTGATTATCTCTTCTGTTTTTTCCTCTTCTGTCAGATTAATGCAAATAATAAATTCTCTGGAAAACACGTGCTGAAAATGACATAGTCACAAAATTGAAGAAACTAGGGTCCCAAAAATTACTGCATGAAAGAATGCTTCACAGCCATCAGGAATACCCCATCCACGTAATCAAAGAATAAACTATTTTTTTCATTAAAATGTTTTTAGCTATCATAGCAGTTCATCTTGATTATCAGCTTGATTGGATTAAGAGATGCCTAGCAGGGGAGCCAGGGCAGAAGGATCACAAGTTTGAGGCCAGCGTGACCAAATTTGCAAGACCCTGTCTCAAAGTGAAGAAAAGGCCAGGCATGTAGCTCGGTGGTAAAGTGCTCACCTGCCATTTTCAGAGCCCTGGGTTCAATCCCCAATACCCCTCCCTCCAACAAAAGGAGACACCGAAAGGCCATCTAGAAAAGGAGATGCCTGTAAGGACACTGACTCTTGAAGCTCACAGCTGAATGAGTTACTAGGAGGTGGGGCCTAGTTGAAGGCAGTAGGTCCAGTGTGCTCGTTTCAAAGGTTATATGTGCCTGGGTTCTGCCTCTCTCTGCTTCCCAGCTGCCAGGAAATGGGCAACCTTCCTGGCCATGCCCTTGCACCAGGCTCTTTCTGCCTTGTAATCAGCAAACCAGGGACAGAAAGCTCTAAAATGATGAACCAAAAAGAAATCTTTCCTTTTTTAAATTGGTATGTCAGGTATTTTGTCCCACCAGTTATGTATACAAACATATAATTGCACACAACACCAGAGAGAGAGAGGAAGGAGGAGGAAGAGGAGGATGAGGGGGATGAAGATGAGGATGAGGCTGGGTGGGAATAGGGGAGAGGAGAGGAGCGAAGGAGAGAAGAGGAGAGGGGAGGGGAGGGGAGGGGAGTGGGGAGAGGAGACAAAGACCACCAAAAAATGTATACACACTGCAGGAAAATAAAAACTTGTATAAATATTTTAATACTAAATTTATCGAGACATCATGAGGCTAACACAAGTTACTGTTGGCCTCTACAATTACAAGAGGTTCTCAAAGTGGCAGCTGTTCACTTCCAGACGTTTATTACTATTCTTTTCCTGAAGCATATATGCATCTTTAGGTGGATTTTACACAGTTACAAAAATATAGGAAGTTCTCCAACATGCAAAAGATTACTTCTTTGGGGCAATGTGGAGACAGGTTCTACCTCCCACCAGTATAGCTAAGAGTGAACAGAAAATCCTTGTCCCCTTTGACAGAGAGAGCATGGGCAAGTGACCCTGAGTCAGCCAATCAGATGTTCCTGCCAGGCCCTTTGACACTTGCAGAAATGACGTTCTTAATTATTCTTTTTTATTTGTTTTGAATAAAACATATGACACTGTCTTCTAAAATTCTTTTCCTCTTAGTTTCTAATATGGACATGTCTTTTGTGACTGTTACCCCAACTCGTCAACTTGACATTTCAAGATGAAGTTACAGACGAATATTTCTGAGGAATATTACCTTTAATGTGCTAGTAGCATTTCTGCAAAACTATTATGATATTTTATGGTATGTTTAAGCAAACTTCTCAGAGTTTCTATTGTTATTGACTGACACATGGTGAGCCCTACACTTTCAGGGTTTTTTTTTTTTCTTCCTTCTTTTTTAAATGCCTGGTGGCTTAGACTAAACAGAGTAGCTTAAAGCAACAGAAATATTGTGTTTACAATAAAGGATTCAATTTCTAATTTTTGCCTTCTATAGGACACATGTAGACTGGAAGACTTTTAATCTATTAAAAGCTTTGATTAAGTAGCCATAAATTTACTTTTCTATATTTCATTACTTCTTTCCTTCTCTCCATCTTGGCAAAGGTGGCAGCATGGGCTATTTTTAAAAGAATGGGCATAACTTTGACACTGGTTAGTGAGGGCTTGGGATTTGGGCTAACATGGAAAATTCAGATTTTGTTGGACACTCAGAACTGTCAATCATACCATCAGTTTACTTGAATATCACTGATCTACCAGATGTTGTGTTAGGTACTGAAGGTACTGAAATACATGAGATATGCCTTGTCTCCAAGAAACCACAGTCTGGGAGGGGAGGCACACATGAAAAGGACATCTACTGCGGTGTGACAGTGTTGTGGAGAGGTGGACAAAAAAGGGAAAGGCTAGTTTCCTAGGATTGCTATAATGAATTAACACACACAGAGTAGTCTAAAGCAACAGGAATTTTATTCTGTCACCATTCTGTCAGCAGGGTACTGTTCCCTTTGAAGCCTCTGCAGAAGCATTATTTCTCACCTCTCCTGGCTTCTGAAGATGCTAGCTATCCTCGGCATTCCTTGGCTTGCAGATGCACCCCTCCAGTCTCCACCTCCACCTTCTCATGGCCTTCTCAGCGTGTCTGAATTTCCCTGCCCTTATAGGACACCAGTCATGTTGAATCAATCCGATGTGAGCTCATCTTAGTTTGGTGATGTCTGAAAGATCTAATTGCCAAATAAGGTTGCTTTCACAGGCTCCATCCAGGTGGACATGAATTTTAGAAGAAACTATCCAGCCTGGTACAGACATCCAGCCCAGATGAAGGCAAGTCTGAAAGACAATCAAAGGATGTTGCTTGCTGTGACTGGCACTTAGGATAGAAGTAAGATGGATCGACACCTCAACATGTGGGATACGTGTAAAACAGTTTTTAAAATGTCCTCTACACAGGAACTTTCATTGTGTTATTTATTTATTCAAGATGAGCTTCAGTCTCAAACATTTGCTTTGTCTTTCTCCTATAACAAGGTCCCCCTTTCTGCTGTAATCCAAGCAGTCCTACTTTATTCTCAGCTGTGAAATATGCAAAATCCATGTGCTAAATATATATCACATTAACACTTTCTGCTTCAAGAGTCTCTCTGTAATCCCGGCTCACCTGGCCTCACTCCAAATGTGAACATGGAACACCTGCAGGCCTCTAATTTTTCTCTGGTTTGGAGTCGAGGGTTATTCTCACCCATAAAGAAGCTGAAAAGATCATAGTGTTAGGCTCTGAGCTGACTTTATTCAGTCAGATGGCCGTTCCACCAACTTTCAGAGTAGTAACCATGTGTAAACCTCTGTGCTAGGTGTGAGGAGATTAAGAAGATAAGTATAATATTAATCCTGTCCTTGAAAAGTCTCAGAGAAAGAAAACACAAGTAGAACACATGACATACCGTAAAATTCTTTGGAAAAGAAATCACATCGAGACCTTTTTGAGACCTTGTTTACAGACCTATTCCCCACACATATTGCAACTCCTCACACACAGTAGTTACTCAAGAAATAGTTACTAAGTTGAACAAAAAGCTTTAAATATTAGACAAAAGGAATCAGTTCTGATCTGAAATGCTCTGAGAACTGAACTCGGTCCCTGGCCTGTCTGGGTCTTTAAAATGTATTTAATTCCTCAAGTTTTGATTCATCAACCATTTCAGCATTTTATCTTAGGATCTTTCTACTCCGCCTTACTTCTGCTGCGATTTTCATCAAGATTAAGAGGGATAGTGTGCAGCTTCGTAGGAGCAACCACGGCTCGGATGCACCTCGCTCCTCACACATTCCTGCAAATGGAATGGCTTGAGAGTCAGGGGGCAGAGGTATCTGTGATCAGTGATGGAACAGAGGGTTCAGGGCCCTTTCTTCCTTTCTTCTCTTCTTCCTTCTTTTTTTTCCCTCACCCCTTCTTTCCTTCCCTCCTTCCTTCCTTCCCTCCTCCTCCCTTCTCCTTCCTCTTCTTCCCCTCTCCTTCCTCCTTCTCTTCCTCCTCCTCCTTCTTTTCTCCCTCTCTCCCTCTCTCTCTCTGTGCTGGGGATCAAACCCAGTGTCTTGCACATGCTAAGCATGCACCATACCACCGAGTTACACCCCCAACCCTGATACAGACTCCTTCTCTATCCTTCAAACTACTACAACTGCTTCACATCTAGTTCTCACCTTATGAAACTCATAAGAAAACTGAAGTCATCACCTCAACTTCAAACTCAGCTTTTGAGGAGTCCTGTAGGGCAGATGGGATTGGAATTTGCAGAATATTTTTTTCACATCCTCATAGCCATTCAGTATTTATCCTTTAGCACCATGCTGGGGCAGAAGAGTGCACATTTGAAGCATCAGTTGTAGAAAGTAGCTAAAAGTGGTAGTTTTTAGACAACGAGAAATAGTCTCATATTTCTTTTGAGTTAAAAGAGTATTTTCTAATCTTTTTTTAAAAATATGAATCCTCTTGGCTGTAATCAGCACAAAACAAAGGCTGAAGGAATAAACTTTGGTTGGGTGATCTGGGACATCTACACGATGGTGGCTGGGGCTAGGTTGTTAAAGATTGAAACATTATTCAGCTAAAGAGAAGCTGAGAATTATCTGTTTGTTTGGGATAATTCACTTCCTGAATAGCCCAGAGCTTGGTCTCCTATTAGATTTGACCTGGTTGCCATACTGGTTGCTTAGGACTTTATCCATCCATCTATCTATCTATCTATCTATCTATCTATCTATGTATCTGTCTATCTATCTATCATTTGCTTTAAAACTCCTGCACCCTGGAAATTCCCTCATCTCTAAATAAGTCATAATATTTGGTCACTCTACAGTGACCAAATTTATCACAATGCTATTTCTCTTCACGTTAGTGTGGCCTAGTCATATAAAGCCAAGGCTACATGACCGAGGCCAGTGAAGCTGGATGGAAGGATCTCTTGGCTCCAGCATCCGCTATGGGTGAAGAAACCAGAAAAAAAGGATTAACTACACAGACACAGTCCCCTAACCCTATAACCTGCCTGTAATTTTCTCAGGAAAGTCTTGGAATCTTGGCTTACTCACCCTCTTCTTTTTAAAAACAATTGCTTTTCAAGGTCAGTCACCACTTCTCTTTTACACTGCTCTTAACAGAAAGGCAAAGCAACGAGCCTGAAATGACCTCCTAGGAACAAGAGTTTATGCCACTGTAAACGCTGTATCCATCAAAAAGAAATTCCAGTTTTAACATTAGCAAAATGAGGATTTATTTTTGCACCCAGAGAGGAATGACGATTTCATCCATGTCCTTAGACACTTCTCAGTTTGTGGATTCTTTCTTATTTTACTCTCTTAATTGGATGAAAGTATGCAGCTGATGATTTATGGCTCTCCAGTTGTGCCAGGCATCATTTTAAATGTGCACAGCTGCTCTGCAGTAGTTTTACTTGGCAGATAGTATTAAGCCTTTGGATTGTGTCATTTATTTGTATATGCATACAATAGCCTCCTTGTGCAGGTTCTTCAAAAATTCTTGCAGGAATAGTTTGGAACCAGGCATTTAAGAAGTCTCGGAGAGTGATTTATTCTTTTGGAAGATTTTCAGAGTTTGTGCAATGAAGAGTGAGATAGCATTTTGTGCCATTGATAAGATCCCAAGGGAATCACAGAGACAGACTAAAGTGGAACAAGGTTAAGAGAGTGACAGGCCCAGTGCTCATGTTTGGGAATGCCAATTCCTACGGTCATGTAGGACATGTTCCTGCTGACAACAGTCTCACTTTCAGTATGACATGTCTCAGAGAAACAGCTAAAAGAGAGGGGTGATCTAATAATACAAGTCTTTGCAGGCATAAATAACTCGAGAAGGCCTGTTGACAATAAAAAATCTGGCATGCACAGAAGTTGACAATGCTATCTTCAAATTCAAAGGGCCCTGAGATTTGTCACTGTTGTCCTTTGTAGTCAGGGATGATATTGTTGACACTGTGGTTATCCTTGTATGCAAGTGTGGCTGAAAATACCAGAATGTGACAGATGATAAGGCCTTTCTGCTGAGTGTACTCAGAAAATCTTTTTTTGGTTTGTATCTGCTGGCCTTCCAGGCACACTTTGCCTTTCACAAAGTCATCATGTCTCTGCAGCAGACCTTGTTGCAGAGTCCTACACTGCCTCCATGGCTTGAAAGCCTCTTCCCTGGACTTCAGGGAGGATGACACATTTTACCTGCTCTGTTTACTGTCTCCCTTGCCAAAGCCAGCCTGGGAATCTAGGACCTGGCCTCCTTCCTCTACTGGGCCTCGTGAGAGGCACTTTGAGATAAGCACCTGCGTTCCTCAGTGGCTTTGTTTATTGGGTATTTTATTATACCACCTGCAGTTTTTGATTTTTTTCTGCAAATATCTGAGGCACTGAAGTGACTCGCCCCTCTTCTCTCAGTTTTGCTTGTCTTAGAATAAGAAAAAGCAGAAGAAACACTTTTGACCTGGTATGTGCCTCCTGTAGGCAGCTATGTCAAACATTATACAATTTGTTGCCTTAAAAAGTGTTTCTTTACTAGCATATCCCCCCAAAGTTTTTGTAAGGCTGAAATATCCCAAAGGGTCATCTGTGAAGCCTGACAATGGGATGTTCCCAAGCCACTGTAAAGATCTCAGGAAGCTTCTCTATGCTGGCTGCTCAAGTCACAGATTTGAGGCTGCAGTTAGTGAGGTCAAGGTGCAACACCAGCGATCTCAGGCCAACAGCCAGCAGTGTTTGGCAGTTGATCACTTTGCCTTTTTGGCAAATAAAAAACTACTTTACATATGTTCAGGATAAGAGCTAGTAAATCTCATTAGTGGTGCCTTAGCCTTACAATCTCCCACCAGAGAAACTGCAGAGTCTGTTGGATAGGGAAAACTCCAAAACCATTCTTAATTGGTTAACCTCTAAGCAAGTTGCCTTAGAAGCTTTTCTTTAAGAAGGCTCTGAACCAAAGAAAGTTACACTGAAGACTGTTGAGAGATGAGAGGGTTAAGAGCTGAGAACAAGCCTGGGCCTCCAGGTGCCTTCAGAGGAGAAAGGTCTGGCCCAGAACACCATGGGCAGCAAAAGGACAGTGAGTGTCCAAGAAAGGACATCCTCTCAGCATGAAGAAGGGGCCTGAAATTTTGAAGGGTGAAGAACTCAAAACATGCCTTGCCCATTCCATGATTTTGCCTTTCTTTGATATAATTCCATCTGAAATGATATTTGGACTTGTTTCTCCAAAGAGTGTTTAAGAATCAGATTTAAACTCTCTTTGGTCAAGGACACAAGAAATGAGGCAAAGATTCCTCAGATTCCCCAAGACTCCAGTGTGTACATCACCAGTCTCTGATCTTCTAGTCATCCTTCCTTCTCCGCCCCAGAGGAAAAGGGTTAATAATAAGCAGCAATTAGTATGAAGAGAGTTTTACTATTCCCATTGCACAGATGAGAAAACCCAAGTTCAGTTATTGGACAGGAATATGCAAGCACTAAGCAACAAAACTGAAACGGAAGCTCAGGCTCATGTGCAAGGGTGAGCAAATTCACAAGTCAGCTCAACTCAGAGAACTCCCTGACTTTTATTTCTTTAGTTCTATCTCAAAACTTCAGGATTTTCCTTCAAAGTTCTGGTGTAAGAACCTCACCAAGAAAGTAGCAAGTTCTTCTCATAAAGTTTTAAAGACCAGTGAGTAAAGAATGAATCTCAACTGTATCCTTGGTGGCCTGTAAAATAGTAAAGAATAGTATTACTACAGTGGTTGACAATTAAAATTCCTCCTCTGTCCTTTGGTTATTTTGAAGGCATCATGTAAAATCTGTTATTCAAGACAAACATCTAAATTGCTTTAATGGATCTTACTTGGTTTGTTGTATCCAAATACTGTCTTTGACCTCCTCTATGCATGCTGGACAAGAGTTCTGAAAGAAATAGCTGCCCTAAGATAACTCTCAAGAGAAGATCTTAATAAATATTCTTAAATAGACATTCAAAATTTTACTAATTATAAGGACTGCCATGCCGAGGAAATTACTGTATGCCTAGTAAATTTATTCCATGTGGGTTCCTTCCCTTCCTATTGGTGTTGTGTCAGGAATCAATGTCTTCATGATATGTGACCCAATGGGGACCCTTTTAATTTATAAAGCTCTTCATGAATTATTTTATGTGACTTGAAAGAAATCCAGGGAGAGAGGCCAAGCCTGAGTTATCCTTTCTTTCCAATCATATGAAGAAATTGAAACAAAAAAAGCAGAGGCTTTCCTGAGCTTACTAGAACTCAAATACAGGACTACAGTGCTCTGAACATTTTCCCATCTTATTCCCTTCTCCATACTGCACAAAAACTTTATTAAGAATCGTACTTCTGCACACAGTAGCCTCACCAACACCAGTGATCATTTGAAACTGAATCTCAGATAGTGCAGCTGATGGATTATTAGCATCTCTTGCCGTGGTCTGGGATTGATCCTTAGGATTTAAGTTGTGGTTGAACAGGGGATACAAGAGAAAGGGTGCCAAGGATGGAAGAAAGGGCAACTTGGCTTTTGGCAGTGCCGGTATGCAGAGGTTTGCATGGGGATGTCTCTCCAAAATTCCTGTTGGAGCCTCAGTGGGACAATATTAATAGGTAAGGAGCAGTGGGGGAAATCAGCTGGACTTTGAAGGGAAGGGAGCACATAGACCCAGAAAGAGAATACACTTCTACTTATGCTGATAGGTGGGGGATAGGAACATGAGGCTACAATTGAAAATCTACTGCTATGGTTTAGACCAGAATGTCCCCTAACCCTCAGAGGAGGGGCTTGGAAAGGTGATTAGATTATGAGATGTTATACTTGTCAGTGAATTCACTCACTAATAAGGTCGGCAGCTACACACCTCCCTCCTGGCTCCTTCCTTTTCTCTGCTTCCTGGCTACCATGATGTGAGAAGCTTTTTCCCAGGCCTTTCTGTGATTCTGCCTCTGCTTGAGAGGCAGAATCATGAGCCAGAGTAAACCTCTCCTCCTTTAAGTTGTGGGTGTTGTGTTTTATGTTGCAGCAAAGTGACTAAAATACCTACGCAGAGCCAAAGTAGTTGAAGGAAACGTTTATTAAGAAAGGTGTGGGCAATTGGGACGGGTCTCTAGAAGGCCCAGAAAGCCTAAGGAACTTGTGTAGAATAATGAGGAGGGATAGCTACAGTGCTCACGGGCACCATGGTGGAGGATGGGCCAGGCTGGGGAGGATTAGAGGCAGGGGAAGCAGGCCAAGAGGAGGTGATTGCAATGGTCTGGGCATGAAGTGTGGAACACTTGACTTTTTTTCCGTATAGCAGCGAAACACACCTGTATTTACTCAAGTTTCATCTGCTGTAGAGCATGAAGGCAAACTTTCTAGGTAATTTTGTATGCTTGAGGATTGATTTATAGCTTCATGAATAAATCTGTTGCTACAACTGGCACTTTCATAGACTTTTTGTCATTCAAAAGGGTGTCATCCCAGTGTTCTGTCATGCATCTTGAGACCAGGCCCTTTCCCAAAGGTGCCGGGGGTCAAATCTAAAGGATGTTAGAAAATCCTTCCTTGCCAAGGTAAGGGAGAGCTTTGATGTGTGGACAGGTTGGCAGAAGCGGCAGCTGTTTTCCATGGGAGACTAGCTACGGTGAATGTCAGTTCTCAAAGTGAACACTAGTATAAAGGAAACTTGGAGGAGGGGGCCTGAACAGGAGCCCTTGGTAAATAAATGGCTCTGTCTTGATTGAAGATTGAAATTCTGTGCCCCAGCATGGTTTCTCATTCTTCTTCTGTGTTAGTCTTGGCTTTCTGACCGTGCTGTAAGAAATGTGGGCAAGCCTCACGCCTGCCTTTCCACAAATGAATGAAATGACACCTTAAATATTTCCCAGGCTTGCATCATTCTCAGAGGCCTCCACAAACCTGGGTCCTCAAGATTTCCATGGCAAGGCCTCTTGAACGTCACTGAAGGTCTGCTTTGGCAGACCACCATGTAGGGAAACTCCTAAATATTATTAACAGAGTCCAACACTGACAGGAGTCAAATTATATATATATATATATATACACACATATATATATACACACATATATAGATATATACACACACACATATATATATGGAGTATTGAAAACACAATTATTTCCAATAATTTATTATGCACATGCTCATAAACATGTTACACTTGTCACAGAACATATACTTGTAGCAAGCCTTCCAGAGATGAATAAATAATACCTACCTAATGAGATGGTTGATGTTTTGCATATTTGACATACACACAAAGGTTCCAGCATGAAAAGAAGCCAGAGTTGGTAATTTCTTTTAAGTGGGAGTCCCTTGACCACTGGTCACGTAGGGTGTGTGGGCCACGGGTTGAGAGCCACCATACTTAGTGAAGGAGCAATCATTAGATCGTCTCACTTGGACCAATCATTAGAGTGCTTCACAAGAGCCTGAAGGATTGCCCACTTATATGAGGTCTTCACAACCTGGGGTATATTTTACACATATAGTATGTGCACTCAAATGAGCCACAGTTCCAGTACTTGATAACCATCCAAGGCTGGTGGCTACTGTATCAGACAGTGATGCTTTAGCCAAAGACCCGGTCCATTTCTGTGGCATGTTATCTCCTCATTGAAGGTACTGCTATTGATTTATTAACATGCTTTCCTGGAGTCTGTACGTATTCTATTCATGATCTTTCATTCGCCTTACACTGTTTCAGTTACTGGGATACAGCAGCTATGCTCTTCACACACAGTGTGTCCACTCTTCAGGAGTTTATGCTCTAGTGTCTGCCATAGGCAATACATTAATAAATAGCTGAGAAAATATAATAATTGTTACCAGTAAGAAGTGATATAAAAAAATAAAAGGGGATACAGAATAAACACTTGTTGTTAGACTGTCTGACTTCTCAGCAAAGCTGAGTTTTCCCTTTGTCTTGACAGGTGGTACACTCTGCCCTGAAGAAGCATATGCATTGATCTTGGAGTATAGGATGGGGTTGAGGGCCTTTCCTGGCCTCTGGAAGACTGAGGCAGGAGTATTGCAAGTTCAAGACCAGCTTGGGTAACTCAGGAGGACCCCGTCTCAAAAAAAAAAAAAAAAAAACCCACAAAAAATAAAAAAGAAACAGTCAAAAGATCTGGGGATGTAGTTCAGTTCAAAGGCTCTGGGTTCAACCTCCCATACTGAAAAAAAAATAAAAGGAAGAAAGTCAGACAACAAATAGTCTGCGGTCGTGTGGACTGACCCTTTTTGGAATGTTTTTCAGAGTAGGAGTGGGAGTGTTAAGAATTGGGGCTTTCAAGGGCTGGGGATTTAGCTTAGCGGCACAGCACTTGCCTGGCAAGTGCAAGGCCCTAAGTTCGATTCCCGGTACCTGAAGAAAAAAAAAAAAAAATAAAATAAATAAAAGCATCAAAGAACAGGAGATTGATCATAAAAAAAAAAAAGAATTGGGGCTTTCAAGTGATTTGTTAGAAAATCAGACCATCTAAACACAGAGTAAAGAAGAAAATGGGCATATTGAATTTACATGTACAGTGAAATGAAAATCACTTTGATTTCAACACTGTACGTATTTTATCAACAACATCTGAAGATGTCCAGTTCACTTTTTCCCATCACTTGCTCATCGCAAGAAGTAAAATGAGTTTTAATGAACAGAGTCATAGATTGTGGCTATGGATCAAATAGGACGAGAAGGTGGGGGTTTCTGGAAGATTTGTTGATGGATTAAGTTGGAAGCACTATTTGTTATACCTTCTCAGTGAACAAAATAACCACCAGATTAACCAAAACTTGTGGTCATAAGAAAACACAAACAGAGCCCTATCTTTCTTCCTCCAAAGTATTGTTTTCAAAAAATGGTAAAAATATACAGGTAAGCATGCAACACAGGGTGTTCTTTTTTCTCCCATTACATGCTTGTGGTACATATTCTTGACTTTCATCTTAAGGAGCAGGTACATGTACGTACCTTACCTTAATTCTTTTTAATTTTTTTTTATTTTAAAGAAAATAAAAATTAAAAAATACAAATGATACAGAATTTCAAAACAGGATGATAGGCAATTATCATTGGTTGTTATATTGCATATTGTTATCTTCAAATAGTTGTTCAGATCACCAGATATAGGCAAGCAAAATTGATCAAACAATTAAGCATTCACTATTCCTCTCAGTAAACTAATAGAAATTAGTAGTACAGGGGCTGGGGATTTAGCTCAGTGGCAGAGCGCCTGCCAGGCAAGCGCGAGATTGTGAGTTCGATTCCCGGTACTGGAAAAAAAAAACAAAAAACAAAAAAAAGAAAGAAATTAGTGGTACAATTATCTTAGCTATCTTGTGTATAAATATTTTACTCTTTTCTTCTTTCTTTCTTTTCTCCTTTCCCCATCCCAGTTGTTCTTTCCTTTTGAGCAGATTATCTTAATTCTTTTTATACACCTTTCCTCTCCTCCTGCTCCCTTCTGTCTATCTCCAGATCCTCTTCACATTTGCAAAAGATCTATCTAGCTGTTTCCCATTATCTTTTATGTTTTTAAAAATTATTTATACTTTGGGCTTCCCATATAAGAGAAGTTATGTGATATTTAAGTTGTTGTATCTGATTTCACTTAATATTTTTGTCTTGTGGATGATCTTTTATTTTTTAAAAAATAAGTGTTGGTGAGGATGTGTAGAATTAGAAATGTAATGAATTGCTGGTAGGAATGTAAAATGATACAGCAGCTGTGGAAAACATTTTGCCAGAGTTTCAAAACTTAAACATAGACTCACTATATCAACTAGCAATTCTTTTCTTAGGTGAACAAAAGAACTGAAAGCAGGGTCTGAAAGAGATGTTTTTATACTGATTCACAATAGCCAGAAGAGAAACCATCCAAATGTCCATGGACAGGTGAATGGGTAAAAACAAAACATGCTACATAACTTGTACATAAAATGAAATATTTAGCTTTGTACAAAAAGGAAACTATGACAATGCTTCAACATGAGCAAGTCTTGAAGCTGTTACAGTAAGTTAAATAAGCCTTAACAAAAGGACAAATAATCAACATCCCCAAATTCAAAGACCCAATCCTAAAATGGGCATCTGACATGAACACACACTTCTCAGATAAAGAAATACAAATGGAAAATAAATACATGAGAAAATGTTCAACATCATTAGTCATTCAAGAATGCAAATTAAAACAACATTGAGATTCTGTCTTACCCCAGTAAGAATGGCTATCATTAAGAAATCAACCAATAACAAATGCTGGTGAGGCTGTGGAGAAATAGGAACTTTTGTCCACTGCTGGAGGGAATGCAGATTGGTGAAACCACTGTGGAAATCAGTGTGGAGATTCCTCAGAAAACTAGGTCTAGAGGTCCCATTCGACCCAGCTATTCCCCTTCTGGGTATTTTCCCAGAAGAGCTGAAAACATCATATCACAGCGATATATGTGCACCCATATTCATAGCAGCACAGCTTGTAATTGCTAAATTGTGGAAGCAACCTAAATGTCCATTCACTGAGGATTGGATAAAAAAATTGTGGCATTTTTTTTTTGGCATTTTTCTATAATGGAATATTACTCAGCTATAAAGAAAGATAAACTCGAGGCTTTTATAGGTAAATGGTCACAACTAGAGGCCGTACTCATAAGTGAAATAAATCAGACCTGCATGTATAAGCAATGTATTTTCTCACTAGTGTAAGAACCTGAAAGAGTGAATAAAAATTAGGAGGTATGATAGACTTTGTGAAATGAAAGCAAACCGCTCAAAAGTAAAAAGCAACTGGGATGAGGGAAAAAAGAAAAGAAAGAAGGGGAAAATTATGTATATATGTATATACAGGATAGCTAACATAGTTGTACTATTGACTTCTATCACATTATTGAAAGGAGCAGTTAATGATTAATTATTTTGATCAAGCTTGCATGTCTATATTTGTTTTCCAGAGTAACTGCTTTGAAGTTAGTATGTAATACAGCAACCATTGTTAATTCCCTGTCAACTTGTCTGTAATTCAGTATTGCTTGTGCTGTTCTTGTGCTACTTTGTAAATGGTTGTCTGTTTGTTAATGTTTTTGTTCTTTTACTTCTAAACTAAAAAAAAGGAGAAATAGTGTATAATTTATATGAAGACCTAGAACAGTCAAATTCCTAAGGACGGAAAATTGTATGAGCAGGGAAGGATATTGTTTAATGGGTATATAGTTTCAATTTGCTAAAAAAAAGTTCTGGAAATAGATAATTACGAAGTTCATATAATGATGTGAAAGCATTTAACGCCTCTAAACTGCACAGTCAGAAATGATGAAAATAGGGCTGGGGATTTAGCTCAGCGCTTTCCTGGCAAGGGCAAGGTCGCGAGTTCGATTTCTGGTACCGGAAAAAAACAAACAAAAAAAGGTGAAAATGCAAAAGTTACATATATATTAGATAGAATAGATACATGATACACCACAACTTGTGTGTGCATGTGTACAAGTACATATATGTGTGTATATGCGTGTGTGAGCACGTAGAGTCCTGCTCTTACCTTTTGATGCATGGGCAAATGTCTGTCCTCCTAGGTGCGAAAGGAGCGTCATTTTCTTTTTCTTCAAGCCTTCTTTTCCACAGAGAGGAAAATTACCAGCAATAGAGGAGACTTGGCAGTAGCATAGATCCAAGCCCACTTCCCTCTGGTTTGGAGAACGTTTATGGCTGAAATGGTCAGTCTGGAGTTTAAAAGAGAACGAAAGGGGAAAGATAAATTTAAAAAGAAGAAAAAGATTGTGAAACTTCAAAGCACTTACACTTGTGGTCAAATGGAACAAGTTTCTTTTTCTTTTCTTTTCTTTTCTTTTTTTTTTATTTGGTACATAAACTTGTCATAAACAAAGCACTCGAAGGGAAAATTCCCAAGCAGCAGTGCTGAGTTTAGGGTCATTTGTCTAATTAATCATGATGTATTTTCTTGCCTTGAGTGCGTCAGCTGGAATATGTTACATTCCATCCTAGGAAGAGAATCCAAGCGAACAATTCCCAATAAACAATTGTTCACTCTATAAGAGTGAAAACTTCCAAGACTTCTCATTTATGTGTGCTTGATTTTTCCATGGTCTTTCAGCTGGGGCAATACAGTCAAAGCAAAGAAGAAAGATCGGACCCTTATGCAGAGTTCTGAAATCAACCCAGTGTTGGCTTTGACCAAAATTCTAATCAGAAGGCAATGCTAGGTTTGATACAAGAGAATGACCCAGAGGGAATGCAAAAAGTAATAAGTCAGGCCTCATAAATATTTGACACAGACTTGAAGAAAGAATCACTGTTAATTCAGTCTCTTTTCCTAGTACTGCCTCTTAAATAAGTAGATGAGATTATAGCTTTTGGTTGTGTAATATTTGATAAAGTAATGCATTTAATACCCAAATGCTGGATAAGTTTAGTGAATGCTGAAACTGGATATCAATTTGAACATTACATCATTTTTAAAATGTCAAATTTTATAATTCTGAAATGTTATGCACACTTACTTCATTTAAAATAAAACGTGCCAATATCTTATTTGATTCAATAAACAGTGTAGCCACCTTACCCATGTTTGTCCACAGGAAAAAGTGAATGTGTCTATAAACTTATTTCTTTAGTTTTGAAATGTTATCTCCTATTTGTTCTTCCCTTCTTCCAAATTTGGTCCTAACATTAATGGGATGGGGACAAATGTTTCTAAGCTTGAAAAGCAGGAAACTAGGAATTTTCATTTTTCTCTCTTTCTTTTCTTGTGGCTCTGGTTATTAATACTAAGACCTTCTCACAGAACTACATCCCGACATTTTTTATTTTTTATTCTTATAAAGGGTCTTAGTAAGTGAGGAAGTTACCCAAGCTGAGTTTGAACTTGCAATCCTTCCACCTCAGCTTCTCAGAGTGCTGGGATTACAGGCATATGCCACCATGCCCCAGTAGGAATTTTCCAGATTGTTTGGATTAATAATATCCCACGTACAACATACAACCAATTCAAACAATAAATCTCACAAAATGTATTTTTATTAATTTATCATGTTAATTTTTTAATTCTTCCCTTTGAAGATGAGTAAGCAGTCTATCAAAAAAAGGTGTTTTCCTATTGCAGAAAAGAATCATATTGTCTAATTTTTTGGCATTGGCCTAGACTCTAGGTATCCCTTACATTCTCAAATAGAATTACTAGAATTTTCAGGAGCAAGGCAGGGATGTCTATTCTTGCTACCCTGCTTCACCATATTTCTTGGAATTATATCTACAGTAATGAGTAAAGAGAAAAAATAAAAGGAACACAAATAGGAAAGGATGCAGTCAAATGGTTTTTGCAGATAATATGATTATATAGTGAAGAAGGCCCTAAAGACTCGACCAAAAGACTTTTAGAACTGGTAAAGGAGTTCAGCAGTACAGCAGGATACAAGACCAACATTTAAAAAATCAAGTATCAAATAAGTATATGATTTTTACTCTACACCCATAATGGACTAGCTTAGAAAAAACAATGACATAGCTTCCATTAAAATAAAATACCTAGGGATTAATCTAACCTAGGAGGTAAAAGCTCTCTACAATGAAAATTTCAGAACACTGAAGAAAGAAACTAAACAAGATACCAGAAGATGGAAAGAACCATGTTCATGGATTGGCAGAACTAATATGGTCATAAGACCACATTACCCAAAGTGATCTACAGATTCAATGCACTTCCCGGGCTGGGGATTTAGCTCAGCGGCAAAAGCGCCTGCCTGGCAAGCGCAAGGTCATGAGTTCGGTTCCCGGTACCGGAGAAAAAGCCAAAAAAAAAAAAAAACCAAAAAACTCAATGCACTTCCCATTAGAATACCAATGACACTCTTCACAGAAATAGAAAAAAATCTTAAAATTCATACAGAAGCAGAGAAGCCCCCAAATAGCTAAAGGAATACTAAGCAAAAAGAGCAAGGCTGGAAGCATCAATATACCTGATTTCAAATTATACTACAAAGCCATAATAAGAAAAGGGCATGGCAGTGGCACAAGAACAGACATTTAGCCCAATGGAACAGAACAGAGGACACAGAAAAAAACCCACACAACTACTCTGATTCTAGACAAAGGAGCCAAAAATGTATGTTGGAGAAAAAACAGTCTCTTTCACAAATGATGCTAGAAAAACTGGATATTCACTTGTGGAAGACTGAAACTAGATCTCACTCTCTTATCCTGTACTCCAACCAGTACGAAATGGATCAAAGACAAGGTATAAGTGTTGAAAAATTGAAATGGGAGACAAATTTAGGAAATAAGATAGGAAATAATAGTAAAAGTCAACAAATGGGACTGTATTAAATTAAAAAGTTTCTGTACAGCAAGGGAAACAACTAACAGAGCAAAGAGGTAGCCTATAGAATATGAGAAAACCTTTATCAGCTACTCTTCTGACATAGAATGAATATCTAGAATATTGAAAAAGCTTTTTAAAAAAAACCCCAAAACAAAATCAAACAGCCAAATCAATAAATGGGCAAAGAAATTTATTGAGCAGACACTTCTTAAAAGACGTACAAATGACCAATAAGTATATGAAAAAATGCTCATCTTCAGCCATTAGGGAAACAAAAATTAAAACTATACTGAAATTCTACCTCACCCTAGTCAAATAGCCATCATCAACTATGCAAAAGATAATAAATTCTGGTAAGGTTACGGGGGAAAGGAAACTTTCTACACTGCTTTTGGAAATGCAAATTAGTATGGAAATCAGTATAGAGATTCTTCAAAATACTAAGAATAGAATTACTGTTTGATCTAGCTGTAACACTCCTTGGTGTATACTGAAAGCAATTAATGTTAGCGTACTGTAGAAATACTACAAGCCACATAGGCAAGAGATGGACTCAAGCGATAGGTACCCATCAACTGATGGATGGATAACAAAATGTGTATATACACAGTGTAGTATTACTCAGTCAAAAGGAAGAAGAAAATTCTATCATTTGCAGGAAGAATGGATGGATCTGAAGACAGTCATGTTGAGGAAAATAAGCCAGACTCAGAAGAATGTCACACATTCTCACTAACAGGTGGAACTTAAAAAAGATGGCGAGAAAATAGAAGGAAGGCTATCACTAGACAAGCAAAAGACAGTAAGAGTTGGGGAATTGGGTGTAAAAGCAGATATGGGGCAATGGAGATGAGCAAAATATATGCAATAAAACTCTACCAAAAATGGGGAACTGGGGGAAGAGGGGTGGGGGGTTGAAACTGATCAAATGTCATGTGCATGTGCTGCTCTGCCCATATGAAGCTCACTAATCTGTATAACCAATTTTTAAAAGAGTGGGGGTAAAAGAATTAATAGAACTTGGGGCTGGGGATTTAGCTCAGCAGCACAGTGCCTGCCTGGCAAGTGCAAGGTCATGAGTTCGATTCCCGGTACCGGAAAAAAAACTAAAAAAGAAAGAATTAATAGAACTTAATCCAAGTAACTACTTATGTACTAGATTAAAACCAAACGAATTCACCTGGGAGATGAGTAATCACAGGGGCAAAACATTGACCCTGGCATGTTAACTGTTGCCTTTTGTGTTGATAGGAGCCTGGGGAGTGCAGAAAACACAGAACTTGTTGACAAAAATCACTAGTCACCCAAGAACAGATTTTTGTCTTGGATTGTTTTGGAAGAACTTTGCCAAACAATTTAGACAAGACGATAACTTGGACATTTGCCTGTAACTCTTATAACCCCTTCCTGGATGGAGCTAAATATTAGCACTGGAACACTCATGGTAAATGGTCCTCTGAGGCTTAGTATCTCTGCTTGACTGAATCTGCTTCAACCCCTCTCACCTGAATTTTGAAAGCTACATGTGCTCTGATGTTTCAATTCTGTTGAATCACATTAAGTCGTGCAAGATAGCCAGCTTGGGGATGCAGTGGAGAACATTTTGAAATAATCTAAAAAAGAATATGCTTTATTAATTATGAGAGCATGGAGGGAATAAGGAGATTTTCCACAAGTAATTTGACCAAAATGGAAGTAAGATTAGGAAAAATAGACTCACTGGAAAATATTGATAGAATGATGTCTACATATTAACTCAAACAGTGGTTCTCTACATATTTAGCCCAGTTTAGTGTAAAAAATACACCAGTGTACCCATTCATTGGTGAAATCCTTTCTGAATATTCACTCTGCACCAAGCATATAGGAAGATACTAGACAACAATGATGTTTAAGGAAAATGAAGAAAGAGCATCCCCTGGCCCTGCTAGGCATTTCATTCTCAGAGATGGCCCAAACAGCGTGTTCCATCCTGATCCCCCTACCACATTTTCTTACAAGGAGGAGACTATGATTCAGAATGTTCTTTAAGCATTTCATTGCACTATCATTTTTGCAATCAATAGCATTAGAATAATCACCTTGCACAATGGAGTCATGCACATTAATGACAGAATGAGTGGCTTGTAATGACTCATCCTTCTTTTGAGATCCACTGATAAAAGCAAACATTTGCCTCTAGAGACACAGTGACATCATGGTGTAAGAGCCTTTTCCAGCAATGACCATTAAATACAAAACTGAAACTTAGCCTCCTTTGTATTTGCAGCGCCCTGCTTTGCTCAGCCAGGAAAACTCATGTTTCATCTACGCCTTCTGCATGGGCATCGGAAGCACGCTCAGAAGTACCCTAAGGAGAGCCTCAGAAGTGTTCGCAACAGTAATCCATGTTGCTCAGAGTAAATTTTGCCACCGTGTATAAACACAAACTGTCCAAGATATTTTCATGTTATTTAGTTTGGAAGTTACTCAAGGGAGAGTTTAGAATTAAGAAACTGGATACTATCTTGGATGTTGGTGATGGGCCATGAAAAATAAATTAAGTCCTTTAATAGTAAGTAATAAAAACCTCAGGAATTGTCCAGAGGAAAAAAAGGACTAAAGCAAAGTTTTGTAATATATTTTTCTGTAACTAATTAAATATTTTAAGAATTCAGTCAATTAAGACTCATAATTTTGTCATAAAAGTAAATTGCAACATAAAGTAAATGCAGAGTACTTTATTGTTATGAATGTTTAAAAGAAAATAGAGACACCACCAATTTATCCCTCAACAACCTTCCAAAAGTATTGAAATAATATATGCTATTATTGAAATAATATAGAGTATTGAAACAATATATGCTATTTAAAAATTATTAGAAATTCATTAAATTGGCAAGATACCAGATTTGATATATTCAGGATTTTGCTTTGGTAGGAAATTCTCTGAACTCCCTATTGGAATTAGGACTTTGGGGAGTTAGGTAAATTGAGGTTGTGAGCAGTAGTTTTCTTCTAATGAGGGAAACTGTTGTCCAAAGAATTTTTATTGGCTTAGATCCTCCCTTAGCATACAACACCAACAAAACAACCTTCAGGAACCAAGAAGAAAGTATCTTCCCACTTGCAGATTCTCCATAAAAGAGGATTTAGGTCAATTAGTGGGAAGAACTACTCTCTAGCTCCTTCAGGCTTTGTGAGCACATCAGGGGAGGGTTGGTGCTGTGGCTTAACTGTCTGGACAAAGGCACTAGTTCCACTATTAGAGGCACATACTAGCGCATTCCTCTGCTTTGTAGCTGCCCAGACTCTGAGTGTGTGCATACAAACTGTTCTGTCCAGAAAGAGGAGCCCACTCGGGCTGGAGATGTTCCCTGGAGGGATGTTCCCGCTCCCTTTTGCTGAGAACCAGAACATCTTTAGGCCAGGTAGAAAACCCAGACAGAAATAGCTGTGGACAGGGCACAGTTCATGGTAGTGATCTGCCTGCTTCCTAGCTCTTTTTTTCTCTTTTTTTGAGGGGGAGTGTCTGTTTATTTGCTTTCAGATATCATTGGTAAGTCTCTCAAGATATGTTTACTAGATAGTGTAAAGTGTTAAAAGAACAGAAGGTAGCCAGACTTTTAAGTGGTACTGAAAATTACACTGAGCACCTATTATGTGCAATCCACCCGGCAAGTCAGACAGAGATATATAAGATTAAGGCAGCACCATCGCTCCCTCTTGCAGTTTAGAGGCTAAATAGCTGCAGTCAGCACACAGGTGACTTGCTGTTTCAGTCATACAGATTTGCCAAATAGTCTTTCGTTGCTGAGCTTGTGATCATAATGACTGTGAGAAAACAAATTATCTTCCCATCAAAGCAAATTAAATAATGAAGAGCCAAATTGGATTTACCATTTTCTGTTTTAAATGTACTTCGTAAGGACATTTGTTTACTAAACTAAGTTTTTGTTTTATACAACATTAAAAAAGCCAAATTACCCTTCTCTTTATTTCTTTTTAATACAGTTATAGTTCAATGAAATTATCTGAGTTAAGGACCTTGATTTGTTATTTTTTAACCTTGTAGGAGTTTTTAGAAGTACAATCATCTTATTTACAATGGAATATAATTTTATTTAATAGTTTTTAGAAATGAGATACGGCCACAGTTCACTGTCTAAAGGTGCCTAAAATTAATAAATCTCATGAAATATCAATAGATTCTAGGAAATAATTTTAAAAACACTCTGTGAACAAAAGACTATAAATATATTTTCCCCAGTGATCAAAGGGTATGAGTTAAGAAGAAATAAGAAAGTTCCGCTAATTTTTAACCTCTAAAAATTAAGCACTTAGAAATATAAACTGAAAATATCATTTTTTAATGAAAAGAAACATGGCAATTCTGCTCCAGACAGAAAAAAATTAACTGTACTCACAAAAAACTTTTTAAGCCATTACTCCTAGATACTTAGATCACCTCCAACCTCCTCACCCTTTCAGTATCATCTTTAAGTGAGCATTTAATCTAGTAAAAAATAAAAATTTTAACGTAACCATTTCAGAGTAAAAAAAAAATGTTTGGGGAATCCAGATTTTAGATGAAATAACCTGGTCAGAACAATCAAATGAGCACTCTGGTGCTGCAAACAGACCCAGCCCAGGAGAGAGGCCTGAGTCCCGAAGGGTGGTAGGTAAGAAATGAGGCTCTTTTTTTTTTGGTACTGGGAATTGAACTCATGACCACAGGCTTGCCAGGAAAGTGCTTATGCCACTGAACTACATCCCTGGCCCGAGAGATGAGTTTTGAAAGCAAGAATCATGCTAACCTCTTGCTAACTGGCTTCCTTCCCTTTCTTACCTCGATTCTCCCTTAACTGATGCACAAAGTTGTAGGCTGACATTTTGTGTCTATTTCATGGGAGAGCCTTTGTTTTTTTTTTTAAAAGAAACAAAGTTCAGTACCTAACATATGGCTATGGGGTAAAAACTAATCATAGGCAGGTTGTATTTTTGTGTATTTTACTTTATCATAAGTAAAATACTTATTCCTTCAGTGAGCTATACCATCAGTACCTTAACTTTAGAAGGATTACTTTTACAAGTATGTGAAGCTTTGTGATACTTCATAGTTAAATTTGATAAAATTAGATTTCCTTTCACCATGTGTATTAGTTAGGGTTCTCTGAAGAAAAAGAACCAATATAGAAAGGGATTTATTATTTGGAATTGGCCCATGTGCTTATGGAGACTGAGTTCCAAGGTCCTCAGTCAGGGGAGCAGATGTTATTGCCTGAGGTGTTTTTTTTTTTTTTTTTTTTTTTTGGTACCCGGAATTGAACTCAGGACCTTGTGCTCGCCAGGCAGGCACTTATGCCACTGAGCTGTATCCCCGACCCTGCCTAAGTTTCAGGCCTCAGAACCAGGGAAGCTGACAGTCCTCTGATTCAGTTCACAAGGCGGCAGACTTAAGACCTGTAAAGAGCAGATGCTTTCGTTTGAGTGGAGGAGACCTGATATCCCAGCTCCAAAGCAGAAAAGCAGGAGAAATTACCTCTTACTGGAGGATGGGTCAGTGTTTTAGCTCTAGTCATGCCTTTAGTTGACTAGCTGAGGCCCACCTACAATCTTTGCTCATTCCACTAGTTCAGTGTGAACTGCTCCAGAAAACCCCTCACAACCACACCCAGAATGACATTAGACCAAGTGTTTGAGAACCCCGAGACCAGTCAGGTTGACACATTTCAATTAACCATCATACCAGTTCAGATTCATTATATGATTAAATGACTGCTGACATGCAAAGAAATACATTTCTACTACAAATCTAAGTATTATGGCTGTAGAACATCTGAGGACAGGTGCGACGGTTTGAATGTGTCACTAAAAGTTTATGTGTTGGAAACTTAATCCTCAAATTTATGTGTTGCTAAGACTGAGAAATAGTGGAGATAATTAGAGTTAAATGGGATCACCTGGGTGGGGTCCCATGACGGGATAAGTGGTTTTATAAGAGGAAGAGACTTGAGCTGGCCTGTTCCCTTGTTCTCTACCATGTAATGCCTTCTTCCAGATTATGATGTAGCAAAACAGTCCTTACCTTTTGGACTGTCCACTAACTGTTCACATTTATCCAACATAGAAATGGGAAGGGACATAACTGCCATTTTTCTAACCAGTTGGAAAGTACCTTTGATTTTTATCTTTATTTTTCTTTTAGGAAAAAAAAAAATTTAAAGCCAGGCATGGTGGTGCACACATGTAAGCCTAGCACTTGGGAAGCTGAGGCAGAAGGATTGCTCTGAGTTCAAGGCCAGCTTGAACTACATAGTGAGACTCTGTTGCAGAAAACAAATAAATTAGCTCAAGTACTATTTAATTAGTCACCACTCCTCAGGAACTGAAGCGCTGTGTAAATCCAGAGGTCTGTGGGTGAGGAGGCAGATTCATAGGGATTACAGTACTTGGTTAGAAAGCAGCCAGGTCACACCCCTCTAAACCCTTAAGCATTTAGGGAAGTATGTGATTTGAACACTAGAGTCTTATAAAGAGCGAAAAGATACATAAAATGTAAATGAAGTGGGAAGTGAATAAAAATTGTACACTGTTGGAGAACTTGGTACCTCCACATTGTATATGAATTCTTGTGATTATTAAACGATTGCTATCTGCAATACACTGTTTTAATATGTATGCTATCCAAGCGAGCACCGGTACACTGTTTTAAAAAGATGACACCTAACGGTCATTACTAATCTGCTGTGTTTCCCACTGGAGTAACCTAAAGTCATGAAAAGTCAAGAGATGTGACAGGTGACCGTCAGTGAAAAACAAGGTACTAGCACAGTATGAGATTCTTGAGGACTTGTATTCACCTCTGATTCACACTCATTTCATGTCATTAATACATTTCATATGCTTTTTTTGAAGGGTGTGCTGCAAGCGCAAGATGTTTTTAGAAAATCAAATTTGACTAAAAAGAAAAAAAATCACTTGGTTAATTTATTTAAAATTCAAGAAAATGTAAACTGTGTGTAGTGAGAGAAAGCCCATAGTTACCTACTGTTTGGAGATAGGAGGGAGGGACTAAAAAGAAGCCCTTGGGGCAGGAAACTTTAGTGGGAAAAAAATGTTTGTTATCTTTTCTTTTTGGAGACAGGGTCTTGCCATGTAGTGCAGGAGGCTGGCCTTGGACTCACTCTATAGCCCAGGTTGGCCTCGAACTTGCAGACATCCTCCTGCCTTAGTCTCCTGAGTGCTGAGATTACAGGCCTGTGATACCATGTTCCACTGGTTTTATTAAACACATGTATACAAGTGTGAAACTATCACCACAATCAAGATAACACTTCTGGGTGTGGTGGTGCACGCCTGGAATCCCAGCACTCGGGAGGCTGAGGTAAGGGGATCACTGTGAGTTCGAGGCCAGCCTGGGCTACAAAGTGTGTTCAAGCCAGCCTGAACTGCATAATGAGACCCTGTCTCAAAAAGAAACCAAAAAAAACCTCACCAAATTGTACTTAAACAAAAACACATGGTTACTGAAGAGAAGAAAACAAATAAGAAAAATACTTGTGTGGTAACCCCTCCCCTTCCCTCAACTCCTCTTCCTTCTCCCCTCTCCTAGCTTTCTCCCCTTCACCCTGTTCCCTACTGTCCTCCAGATTCTATTCAACTAGGCTATTCCCTGTATAGTGATTCAAAAAGGGATGTGATAGCAGGACAGAGAAAATAAGATTTTCTTCTAGAATTTTGAATTTATAGACACAAAGCCTTGAAGCATAAGAACAGATTCAGGACACAGACAGGAGTGGGATGGGATCTAGCTAGGCAGGTTGTTCCCGCTCCTTAGGAGACATATAAAAATGTGTGAGTGAGGTGTTTATCAGAAAAACTGGGAAATGTTATCCCATCACCTACAGATAGTGTCTGGGGCCAGGGATGCTAAACTTCTGTGAAGAGTGAGACAGCCCTGAACAACAAGGAAGTGTTAATCCTAAGTGTCAAAGGTTAAAAATCACTGGTGAGTGAAGATATAGAGGAAATGGAATCTTTGTGCACTACGGGTGGGGGATGGTAGAAGGTTGTGAAAAGCAGCATAGCAGTTGTAGTTTAGATCTGGAATGTCCCTCAGAGGTTCATGTGCTGAAGGCTTCATCCCAGCTGGTGGCACTATGAGGAGACAGTGGAAACTTCAGGAGGCAGGGCCTGTTTGGAGGGAGTAGATCATTGAGGGCATGAGTTTGAAGAGCATATTTTATCCCCAACCCATTCTCAGTTTCTTCTCTCTCTGTTCCCCTCTTTCCCTCCCTTCTTCCTTTCTCTCCTTCCTTTCCTCTTCTGGGTGCCATAAGGTAAGCAGCTTTCCTCTGCTGTGATGTTGTGCCTCCCTATAGTCCCAAAAGATACCAGACCATGGACTGAAACCTCTGAAACCATGAACCAAAACAAACCTTTCTTCTTTAAAGTTGATTTTCTCAGACATTTGGTCAGAGTGATGAAATATTAGCACAGCAAACAAACACACGACTGTCATAGGATCCACCAATTTTACTTTTGGGTGTAGATCCAAGAGAACTGAAGGTAGGAGCTTGAACAGGACCAGTGTTCACAGAAGCATCAGTCACAATAGCCAAAAGGTATTAAAATGCAAGCACCATAGAGGCAGGAATGGACAGGCAACACATAGTACGTTTAGACAATGGAATTTTTTTGTTGTTGTTTCTTGAGACAGGGTCTTGCTGTGTGATTCAGGCTGGCCTTGAACTCACTATGTAGCCCACGTTGGCCTTGAACTCTCAGCAATCATCCTGCCTCAGCTTCCCAAGTGCTGGCATTACAGGAGTGCACCATCATGCCCAGCTAGACAATGTAACATTATTCAGCCTTAGACAAGAAAGTTCTGACAATGCTTCAATATGGGTGAGTCTTGCAGACATGATATTAAGTGAAATAAGCCAGTAACAAAAGGAAAAATATCATACAATTTCACTTATATAAAATACTTATAATAGTCAAATTCATAGAGACAGAAAGGAGAATGATGGTTGTCAGAGCCTGGAGGGAAAAGAGAATGGAGAGTTAGTATTTAATGATTGCAGAGCTCCATTTTGGGGAAAAAAGATACAATTCTGGGGGTGGATGGTGGTGATGGTTGCACAGCAATGTGACTATTCTTAATGCCTGTATTGGTCAGCTTTTAGTTGCTGGGACCAAATTTTTGACATATACAACTTACAGGAGAAAGAGTTTATTTTCACTCATGGTTTCAGAGGCTCCAGTGCATGGTAGCTTGGCTCCAAGGCAGGAACACTGACCAGAAGGCCATGGAGGAGCAAAGCTGCTTACTATATGGCATCCCGGAAGCAGAGCACAGGGGAAGAGTGCCAGTGAAAGATGCACCCTCCAAAGACAGGTCCCCACCTCCAACTGAGCCCCAGCTTCTAACAGCACATTCAGCTATGAACATCAGCTGGTTAATCCACTGATGAGTGCAAACCATTCTCATGATCCAATCTTCTCTCCAGGAGTCTCTTAATGCAGTCAAACTGACAGTTAAGCTTAACCAGTACAACAGCCTGAACACATTTAAAGTGGTTAAAAAGGTAAGTTGTATGTTATGCGTACCTTACCATAGTTTTTAAAAAGCCACTCACTGGGGGAAAGGAACTGGCACTGAAAGCAAATCATTTCCACCCTGTGTACCATAAAAGGATTCTCCAGCCAGGGAGAATGCGACGGAAGGGAGGCAAGCATGAAAGAGACAGTGATGGGTTCCTGAGAAAGGTCTGTGTACCTTGCTCCTGGACAATGGGCAAAAACTTTCACAGACCTAACACAGAGGAAACTTGGACCCCATTTTCTGGAGTAAGCCCAAAGAATGGGAGAAATTCGGAAGGGGGAAAATATGGCCATGTATTATATCCTGGGTTATTTAAGTTTTAGCATCACAAAAGTCTAGGCCTCAGAAGGTAGAAAGGTAGAAAAACTACTGTGTGCCCAAGAATAGCAGGGAGGTGGCAAGAAGGGGAAATGAAGGGGCCATTATAACACTGAATTTGTGGCCAGGGACAATCTATATTGATGGGCAATTCAGAGTCCGTTGAGTAGAGTCAACTTGCGGAACCTGTGTCCCTCCAATGCCATGGTTCTGTGTGAGCCACCCCACAATTCATGTGTGATATCATGGGCAAGAAAATTACTTGAACTGATGAAAGAAGGCTTGAAATAGATTTTTAATTGCATCATGAAGTTTAATTTCTTGCCCATTGAGTCTCTGGTCTGATACAAAAAGCCATAATTATATTCCTTCCAATTCTCCAGTGGCTAGCCAGACAATGGAGACCTTTATAATTATATTCCATGGAAACTGTCTCCCTTGTATGAGGTCGCTCACACCCTTGTACGAGAATTCTCACCATTAGCAACTTCAGTGAGCATCACTGGGTGATGCGTCTCTGTGGGTTATTTTACTAGGAACTGGCCACCCAATCTTTAAGAATGTTAAGTTGAAAATGGCAGCATTGAATGTAAGAGGAATTTGTTCAAATGGAACAGTAAAATGTGGAAGCTCAGGAAATTGTCTTTTGTCCCTCCCAGCCAAGTTCCCTTTAGTGAGAAGATGAAAGCTGTGGTTCAGTGTCTGTTACTTTTTTATTTCATGTTCCATGTCACACTGAAGTTTCCAGAATGAAGAAACCTTGTTGAAAAATGTACTGATGAAGAATTAATTGCCTCAAACACATTAGTGGTAAAATTTGAGCTTTGTGTTTGCATGTGTGTGTGTGTGTGTGTGTGTGTGTGTTTGTGGTAGTGTGGAGGAAATATGGTTCTGAGAATTGAACCCAGGGCCTTTTTTTTTTGAGCTATATTGTCTTAGTTGCTTTCTTGTTGCTGGGGCAAAATGCCTATCACCCACAAATTAAAGAAAGAAAAGTTTATTGTAGCTCACAGTTTGTAGAGGCTTCAGTCCATAGTCAGCTGGTTCCAAGGCAGGCTAGTATGGCAGTGGAGAAACAGTCCATGGCAAGGCAGGCAGAAAGCAGCATGCCTTCCTTCTTTCCCTTTTTAGTCCATCCAGGCTAAAAGCCTATTGGTTGGTGGTCTTCCTATTATCCACACCCAGAGTGGTTTCCTATTATCCACACCCAGAACTGTGTTAACCTATCAGTGGACTAATCCAGTTACCACATTCTTATGATCCAGTATCACACACCCATGATCCAGTCATGCCCAAAAGCCCCACCTAGGAGTACATGAGGCTTTGGATGACATTTTAGATATAAACCATAACATACAATTCTAGTACTGTACTTAAATTTTTTTTTAATTTTAACACAGGTTTGTGCTAAATTTCCCAGGCTGGGGTTGGACTCATAATCCTCCTGCCTCAGTCTCCCATAGTCCTGAGATTACTGGCATGCATCACCATGTCTGGTATGAAGTTTCTTCTAAATGTGACATAGAGCTTTCTTAGAAAAAAAGGGGGAAATATCCATCCTCACCAGTAACAGGAAAATTTCCCTTTGTCTTTCATTCTCTGATAGGTAAACTTTCTTCTGTCTCCCAAAATGTTTTGGGGCAGGGAGTGCATCAGTAAAGCACACAACTTGTGGAGAATTGGGGAGGGATCTTCTTTTAAAGCCACACAGCCCATACCCAAGCAGTTTTCATTGTAAGTGACTGTTTTCTACCTAGGAGTACAGACAGGAAAGTGTGTTGAGAGGCAACCCACCTTCCAGGCCCCCTTCTGTCCCTCTAAGAGAGAAGCTTTCTTTCTCACCATAAATGCTTCCTACTCTTAAAAAAAAAGCAAGTGGGTTAACTAAATATAATTGTGCTACTGGCATGAGATATTTCAGCACATGGTCTTATTTTTGTTTTTCTTTAAAAGAATTATATTAAACCCAAATGGGTTTGAATAGGGTTTGTCTCCTCCAAGCACCTGGATTTTAGTACCTGAAAATGTCAGCTAATTGAAAAAACGTAATTCTTACTTAATATAGGTTTTACTTATTCACATCCCATTAATACAATTACCCCCAGTGCTAATTTCAGGTTTTAAATATAGTCTCATGTAATTGGTGGCTCTACAGAATCCCATTGCTTCATTTTGCATGTTCAACTACAGATAAATGTTCCCTGGACTATTCATACAAATCCTTCTAATCCTGGGAATGTGGTCCTTAAGTAACTAACCTCTTGCTGAAGAAAAAAATACTAGTCCTGGTCTTCATCACTTTTCTGTATTCTACTAAATCGAGGTTTGGGTAGTTTCCAGCTTTCTAGTGTCTAGAGATTTCATCTGTCTGTAAGACTTCTGAATACTCTTGTTTTCCTCACATTTCCATCAAGGACTCTCTCAGAGCTAAGCTTTTCCTCTTGCTTGCTCTTGTTCTCACTGACTCTTTCTCCCTCTTCACCTGGGAATTAAAGGTATGTGCTCTGTAGTCTCAGAAACCCTGGCTTTTAAGTGAGACCACAGTACAAATAATAAATGAGATGTGAAACAAGGTTGGAAGTGGGTGCACCCATGTCATATTTTTCACGATTGATTCTCTTGCAGGATCATTGTGGAGGATGATGAAAGGCCAATGAGTCACAGATGGGGTGAAGCAAAAGCAAATGAAATAAAGAAAATGAACCAACACAGACTTTGGTATGATTTCCTATTCGTAATTAGGCTTGATACCACCATGTTCGGTGACCGGTATAATCGCATTTATGTCTTTTGACTTGGTTAGAAAAGGAAGCAAAAAATGCTGTTTCAAGAGCACCACATTGCAATTTCAATGTACAACACAATTATTTCACAGTGAGCATCTACTGGCCACCTACCTACATCAAGGTCTGGCTCCTTAGTATGCGGAGTCCTTCCTTGATCTCATTCCATTCCATACCACTCTGTGTTGCTTTATTCTGCAGTCAGCCTATAATAATCACAAAACAAAAATAATGGATAGGGAAACAATGCTCGTGATGCCAGCTAATGTTCAGTTCACTAGTCAGGTGTTCATGACTACCCTAAACCAGGGTGGTACTCAAAATAACAAAGGTATGAGCAGAAATGAACAATTATCTAAAGGTTAAATGTGGATATTGGCTTGTTTTCATAGTTTTAGGTTGAATATATATCATCTCAAAAAATTTTTTTTCTGTTTTTTTTTTTTTTTTTTTGAGACAGGGTCTCGCTATATAGCCCAAGCTGGCCTCAACCTCTCGGTGATCCTCCTGCCACAGTCTCCTGAGTGCTATGATTACAAGCTTGTGCCAACATGCCTGGCTTGAAAAACTAAATATAATTTTTATCAAAATCTTAGGGCCTGGGTATAACCCAGTGGTAGAGTGCATGCTTAGCATGCACAAGGCCCTGGGTCCAACCCCTCGCACCAATCAATCAACCAATCAATCATATAATCAGTTATGTTTTTTAGTTGTATTATTATTATTAATTATTTTAGCAATACTGAGGATTGAATCCAGGGCTTTCACACTGAGCTACAGCCCCATCCCTTTTCATTTTTTTAAACTTGAGGCATAGTCTTGCTGAATCACTAAGCTGCCCAAAATTTGTGATCTTCCTGTCTCAGCCTGAGTGCTAGGATTATAAATATGGACCACCACATCTGGCCCAGTTATGTTTTTTAAAAATTCACTTTAGGTAACTGGGCATTTGCATAGCACCGAATTATCACCCCACTGATGATAGCAAATTGACAAGGGGAAAAGACAGCGTGTTAATGAAAACAGCTGTGGTGCTATCACATTAACTCAAGGATCAAACTTGGCATCTGTGGTAGTTATCTCTCTGTTGCTGTGACAAAATAGCTCAGCTAATTCAAGTTAAAGGAGAAAAGGTTTATTTTGGCTCATGGTTTCAGAGATTTCAGTCCATGGCCAGTTGGTTTTATAGATCTAGGCCTGTGGTAGGCAGAATATCATGGCTGAAGTGTGTAGTGGAGCAAAGCTTCTCACCTGATAGTAGCCAGAGGGATGGAGGAAGGACCCACTGTCCCAGTATGCCTTCCAGGGCTCACTCCCAATGACTACTTCCTCCAGCTAAGCCCCACCTGCTAACACTTTCCAACAGTGCCAACAGCTGGCAACCAAGTCTTCCACACATGAGCTACTGGGGACATGCTAGAGACAAACCATAATAGCACCACTAGTAGTCTAACAACCAGACTGAGGTCATGTATTATAAAGTAGGCAGCCCCACATATAGCGTATTCTTCAAAATGAGTAATCTTAACTCAACCAAGACTTCAAATATAGAGGCTATATTAAACATGGAGGAACAAGTTAAACCACCATCTAGAAAAAATTAAAAAACACCAACTTGAGCATGGTGGCACATACCAAGCTGAGATAGGAGGATCTAAAGTTTGAGCCCACCTAGGCTACATAGCAAGTTCAAGGCCAATCTGGACTACATAGCAAGACTCTGTCACAAAAAATAAAAGTCCAGAATATGGGATAACAAAACTAACCTGCAAGCCTAGTTTCTTTAAAGTCAGTACATGGGAAATATGGTTAGGTGGGGGGTTATGTTATTGTAGGTGGAAAATGACTGAACACAACAGTTGTAACATATGTTCCTTGATTGGATTCTAATTTGGAAAAAATAATCTATGAACTCAAGGTAAAAATTTTAATATGGACTAGATTGTATAATATTAAGGAATTTCTATTAATGCACTAAGTGGACTATGTTGGAATTTGGTTATGTACACTAGTGTCCTTGTTCTTTGGAGAGGCGTGCATAGGGAATAGAGGGTGATGGACAAGAAAAAATCCAGGTAGATGAATTAAAGGGTAGTAAAATGTGAATAATTATGGATTAAAGTCGTTGGGATACAGGTGTTCCTTTTACTCTTTTTTTATTGCTCTGTGTGTGTGTTTGACATCTCTATGTTTGAACATTTTTATGATAAAGAATTTTCTTAAAACTTTATCTTTCAGTATTTGTCTGGCGTGTGTAGGTTCAAATCTCCAACAGCACAGCACAAATTAAAAAAAAAAAAACTGCTTAAAAAACCCTTACCTTTATGTTATGGTTTGTGTCCAGATGTCCTCTCAAAGCCTCATGCAGTCATGGGGTGGGCTTGTAGAGTTTATGATTGATCCATGGTCCAATGCTGGGATTATGGGTGTGAGTGCTACACTCACCCTAGGGTGGGTAGCCTACATACAGTATAAGGGACAGAAAAAGTCTTCTCTCATGCTCCTCCCTGTTTTCTCTTGCTGCTTTTGCTATTTTCCACCACCATGAACTGTTGCCCTCTGCCTTGTGCCACTCTGCCTTGGAGCCAGCCAAGTATGGACTGAAAGCACTACAAATTGTGAGCTAAATAAAGTTTTCCTTTCTTAATTTTGTTGGTCAGGTATTTTGTCTCAGCAATGAGAGAAAAGTAACCAAGATACTTAGTATGTCAACAAATTAGATGTTTGAAAACTAATTACTTCTCCATCCATTTGTGCTAGATCAGCTTACCAAATTCATACAAAAAATTCAAAAACAAAATAACATACTAATAATCTTTTAAAAAGCAAGTAACACCTGAAGTTCTCATTTGAAAAGCCATCCACTGGCAAAAAGGAAATAAACTAAATTACATCAATTTTCCTTTAGTTATCTGTATGAGAAAAAAATAAAAAATAAAAAATAAAAAAAAGTACCTATTTTTTACAAGTCAAAATCAGTATAAACTGGGGCTGGGGATTTAGCTCAGTGGCAAAAGCGCCTGCCTGGCAAGCACAAGGTCGTGAGTTCGGTTCCTGGTACCGGAGAAAAACCAAAAAAAAAAAAAAAAAAATCAGTATAAACTGATTTCTTGTTGTTCTTATCAATGTATGATGTTTCAAAATGGATGACTTTAAAAGTGAGAACAATCCTGCTAATCATAAATTATTTGTTGCAATCAATTTTCCCATGGGAGTTAACTGAAGAAAAGAAAATACCTGCCAATAAAAAAAAGAGAGCTAAACTTAGGGACCTGTCCACAACTGTGCCAATTTACAAATTAATAAAATAATTTATTCCTCACATGTAATTTCAATCAGACTACTTTCTCATATGGAAATGTGTAGAATATACTAATAAAAGAAAGTATTATATTATATTATATTATATTATATTATATTACATAGTTCTGACTTAAATCCTGATCTGGTGGTTGAGCGATGATTGATAAAATTGTTGAAATTTATTTCCTGCAATAATAGAATGAATTTCATTGGGGCATCACGGAAATGACATGATCCTGGAAGTTTTGAGTAATGCCAAATGTGGTGACAAGCGGTTGTAATCCCAGCACTTTGGGAAACTGAGGCAGGAAGATTGCAAGTTTGAATCCAGCCTGGGCAACTTATTGAGACCTCTCACAAAAGTTTTAAAAAGCAGGAGTGTGGGTGTAGCTCACTGTGAAGGCCCTGGGCTCAATTACTGCCCCCCAAAAGGTGGGCAGCAGGTTACACTCATGTGTCTATAGTCTACATAAATATCTGTTGACCTTAGGCAAGTTCTAAATCTCCTCGAGCGTTAGTATTCTCAGTTAAATATATGCATGATTAGACAAAAGGTTCTTCATTTGAGGTGGAAAATTCATGAGTCCTCTGAAATGTCTGAAGTCTTTGTATATATTAGAGTACAAGCATTTTTGTGAGACGAGATGTGGTGAATTAAATATGGTCACGAATCTTTAGAGCATTTCCCATCTGAAGGTTTTGTCTATTTCCTTGCTCATTGAGCTGGGCTATGCTTGTGATACCCTCCAACCAAAAGAATGAGGCACCAATGTTGTCGTATGATTCAAGTCCTCAAGAAGCCCTGAAATTCTTGCCTTCATTCTCTTGGAATGCTGCTACCTCCAAATAAATAAGCCCCAGCTGCTGCTGGCCCAGCTGACAACCAAAATAACCATCAAACATGTGAGTGAGGCTATCTAGGCCATTCAGCCTCAGCTCAGCCATCAAGACCTGAAGCAATCTGAGTGATCCCAGAAAAGCCAGCAGAAGAATCACCCCACTGGGCCCAGCACAAGTTGCAGAACTGTGAGGAAATTAATGGTATAGGTTGAGTCATTCTTACTTAAAGTACTTGGAATCAGAAGTGTTTCTGATTTCAGATTTTTAAAAAATTTTTGATATTTGCATATACCTTGATATTTTAGCAACAGAACCCACGTCTAAGTGCAAAATTCTTTCACATACATATTGTATATACACCTGAAGATAGTTTTACACATTATTTTTAGTGTGTTTGCCTTGAACTGTGACCCATCACATGAAGTCAAATGTAGAATTTTCAACTGGTGGCATCACATCAGTGCTCAAAAAAATTCAGATGTTAGGGCATTTTGGAATTTGGGCTTTTGAATTAGAATTGCTCAATCTATAGTTGTTTTAAGTCACTAAGTTTTGGGATGGTTTGTTATACTGCAGTTCTAACTACTGTACTTCAAAAGGGTATATAGCTTTTATCTGATCTGCAAAGGTTATGAGTTACTGAATTTGAAATAGATTGTTTAAAATTTTATGATTCCTTGTTTCTGCTCTCTTCATAAACTATATCAGAGGCATGATTTGATTTAGCAAGGTTTTACTGAATTTTAATGTAAATCCTAGAATTTTTGAACTGAAAAATCAGCAGGCCCTCAAATCTATAGTTCAAAGACATTTTCTACTTTCAAAAAATAAAACTGTGGGGCGGTGTCTTGGAACTTTTCTCATTTTCCATCTTTCTTAAAGATTAAAGAAATTGCATCTGAAAATTCTACTAACACTCTGGTTTGTATTTCCAAGTCAGTGTTTGAACTTATTTAGACATCTATCATTTGCTAAGTGAACTTTCTCTTCAATTTTTTCTCACCAGACTTTGTTCTACCCCTCCTAGTTGAAAGAGTGAAATAAAAAGTTCCCCCTTGCATCCTTTATTATGGACATAATGCCATCACAGACATGCAGTGATCCTACACTTTCTTGCTTTACTTCAAAGAGTCCTCCTCATCACTTAAATGTTAGCTGCTTTCTGGATTTAGTCTTTCTGACTCTTTTCTTATATATTCTTAATAGAGGTTTTTTGTATCTTTGCTTATTTTTCTAGATCACCCTTCACAATTTACATACACTATAAAAATATATCTCAATAGAAGATAGTCTGAAGATACTAAATTTCTTTGGTTCCCTCCTTACTTTTCTTTTTTGTCTCCTGCTGTATCCTCACCCTCACTTTAGACCATTAGCAATAGTAGTCTCAGAATTTTATTTTGAGGAATAGCCCCCGATTCTTTTTGGAATCTCAGAGCAGGGTATCAAAAACAAGCTTTTATAATTTCCTGAAATATTTTTAAGCTCAGACTAACAGTGTGTTTCTGGCAGTGACCGCATCCCTCTGGAATTTTCTGATGGCCAGGTGGCCCTTTTCCAGGGTTTCTGTCTTCTGATTTTCCATTCAAGTCCTCCTAGTTGGCCAGAATTAGAAGCAGGGTGTTAATCCTCCTCATCACTTTCTCTCCTTTCTGAAAGATGAAATTATCACGTGGGTTAGCAATTCTCAAGTTCGTTGTACACTTGAATCATTTGGGGGCACTTTAGAAAAAAACAGAAGACAGAAAGCAATATTTGGTGAACCCTGAGAGACTCTGGTTTAATTAGTACGGCATGAAGTCTGCCTATCCAATTCTGTTTTAAACTCTGGGGCGATCCTAACGTGCAGTCAGAGCTGAGAACACTAATTGAGGAAATCATGTATTTATCAGATGTTCTGAATTTAGGAAATGAGACATCTGGCAGATGCCTGGATAGCTGAAGCCCCCATCATTAAGATTTTTTGAATGCTTTTCTTCTCTAGTCCATTAAGTTTTAACACAGGCAATCTAGTTCTAGCATGTCTAAACAGGATAATGACAACCAGAACCACGATATTACTTTCTGATTGTTGATATTAATCTCAACACAGCTCTACATCTTTAAACAAGATGAACTGAGTCAGAAAAAGTCCTTGGAAAAGTTCAGAAAACCTGGCTTGGGACATTAGTTTTCCTGAAATTTCATATACAGATTACCTATGTTGCTCTTGCTTTTCTTATTAGTGAAGGCAGTGATTGGACAAACTAAGTAAATTTAAAATAAGAAAATAAAACAAAATGTTTTCTTCTTTGATGAGTTCTCACGTTGGTTCTGTTTTAGCAAAAAAGCCATTGAGATGTCAAATACCTTTGATTTTTGTTTCTTATTTTAATGTAATATGAGTAGATATTAATAAAGAAAATAAAAAAGCACTCTCCTATAAAAAATTCATGAAAAATAATTAGAGAATAGCAATAGCGAATACACTATCATAATCTTAAAAGAATGGTCAGCATGACTTAGCATACGAGTCATACACAAAAAAGACTGTCTTTACAAAACAAAACAGGTAATAGCACAAAACTTTCTCCACACATTCGAGGTTTTAAAAATTTCAAAATTCTAGTTGTTAATCATTATCACTGCTATGGTTTGAATGTGTCTCCTAACATATATGTCCCCATGCCAATAGTGCTGAGAGGTGGGCCTAATAAGTGGTGATTTGGTCAGGTCTCTGGCTTCAGAAATGGATTAATGACATTATCTGGGGAGTGGGTTAGTTATCAAGACAGTGGGCTCATTATAAAAGTGGATTTGGACCCTATCTTGCTCTTCTGCCTTCTTTCAGTGATGACAACATGAGGGTGGTCAGATGCCAGCACATTGCTGTTGGACTTGCAAGCTTCCTTCAGGCCAAATACATTTCTCTTCAGTATCAATTACTCAGGCTATGGTATTCTGTTAGAACAACACAAAACAGGCTAGGGCAACCACCAAGTACTGTACACAAATTCAATTTTCTACAAAGTCATTTTTCTTTCTCAATAGAAATGGCCTTGGTCTGATTGTGGTGTCATCCTCACAAGCAGACTAGTGTCATTGGGATATTTAGCGGAAAATGGTATTTTTAATTAGAAGTCACATGACTTGAATGAACATATATTCAAAGGTTCTTGAAGAGGGCATGGCTGTATCTTTGCAGTCACCAGCAAACTTTGGGATGACTATGCAGTTCTGTAGGTGTTGTTGGACATTATCAGCACACAGGAGGAAATCAGCTTTGTATGAATTAGAAATGGCAATAGAAGAACACGAGGATTGGATTTTCCTAAAACTTTCTCAAAGAATAAAAAGCTAGAAGTAGAACTTTCTAAAACTCTAGCTCTAATCTGCTCTGAGTTAACTGTGGAGAAACTGCTATCTGGGGACAGAAGAAGTCCAGAGGCACAGTTTACAGAAATCTCCAAAGACACCAACAGAAAGGATAAGCAACATTCTCACATTGAAACACTGCAACTGCTTTCAATCAAGCAGATTCTTTTGGAATCACAAGCATGTTGTCAATAGTTTAGCTCTGCAAATGTTTTGCAATATGGTTTCATCTGACAAACACTCAGTAGAAAGCACATGTAGAAAAATGGTGTCAAATAACGTTAAAGGGTGTGTTTTGAAACTGTGTACCCTCCAGGAAGCTGGTGTTGGCCCTTTCTTCAAGTCATGCCATCTTGATCTAGGATTAGAGCATTTGAAAACAATGTATGAGAAGGTGGTAGAATGAAAAAGAGTGCTTGACAAAACAGGACAGTGCTAACAGCACAGTGAAAGCAGGTGATACAGGGTTTCTTAAAACTGCTGGGTTTAACTCAAAGTGAGTGATATTTTAAAGCCTTGTTTATTTTACATAGATAGACATACCTAGCTACATGCAAATATTTCATCATCTGCCGTCAAATATCAACCCTGAAAATAACATGTACTTTTGCTCTGTATAAGTGCAAAACTCATAGGCTCACATACAAGTGGTTATAGGAATTTTATTTTTTTATTTTTTTATTTTTTGGTTTTTTTTCTGGTACCAGGAACCAAACTCATGACCTTGCGCTTGCCAGGCAGGCACTTTGCCGCTGAGCTAAATCCCCAGCCCCGATTATAGGAATTTTAAAAACAATTGGGTTACATTTCTTCTCCTACCAAACTTGTAGTCTTCTTTGTTTTTGTCTTTTACTTGTTGATTTATTTATTGTGCTGGGGAAGAGGTATAACTGAACCCAGGGCCTTGTGCAGGCAAAGCGTACCTTCTACCACTGAGCTACACCCACTAAAATTATAGCCCTTCTAAACAAACTTGCTGCCATTCTGTAGAAATAAGAAGATTCCTATTGCTTCAAATTAAAGTCCACAAGAAATAGGAACCCTTCTCCACTGCTGGTGGGAATGCAGACCGGTGAAACCACTGTGGAAATCAGTTTGGAGAGTCCTCAGAAAACTAGGTCTAGAGGTCCCATTCAACCAGCTATCCCCCTGCTGGGTATTTTCCCAGAAGATCTAAAAACATCATATCACAGTGATGTATGTGCACCCATGTTCATAGCAGCACAATTTGTAATTGCTAAAATGTGGAAGCAACCCAAATGTCCATCCACTGAGGATTGGATAAGAAAATTGTGGTACTTTTATATAATGGAATATTACTCAGCTGTAAAGAAAGATAAACTCGAGGCTTTTATAGGCAAATGGTCACAACTAGAGACCATACTCATAAGCGAAATAAATCAAACATACATGTGAAAGCACCGCATTGTTTCTCTAGTGTAAAGCCTGAAAGAGTTAATTTAAACTAGGAGATATGATAGACATTGGGAATTGATAGGAAAGCACTCATAGGTAAAGGATAACTGGGATATGGGAAAAGAGAAGGGAAAGAAGGAGAAAGTTTGTATATATGTATATGCAGGATAGTTAACACAGGAGTTCTACTGTCCTGTATTTCCTTGCTGAAAGAAACTGTCAGTGAGGCATTGGTTGATTAGCTTTGTATGTCTATATGTGTTTTCATGAGAAACTACATTGAAGATATCAATATGTAATACAATAAGCATTGTTAATTCCCTACCACTCTGTTTGTAACTCTGTAATGTCTGTACTGATCCTTTGCTATTTTGTAAAATGTTGTTGGTCTGTTAGTATTTTCCTCCTTTTATTTCTAAAATAAAAAAAAAATTAAAGTCCACATATTAGCAGAGGAATTAATGGTTATGATTTATTGAAAACAGATCATTTTTTCACTTAAAAATAAGTATCCATTCTAGAAATGGCTTGCCATGAGGGTGGTGATCATGTTCCTATCTGGGGTGTACATTATGAATTGTTGGGGCTGGGGATTTAGCTCAGCGGCACAGCGCCTGCCTGGCAAGCGCAAGATTGTGAGTTCAATTCCCAGTACCGGGGGAAAAAAAAAAAAGAATTGTTCTTTCTACTTCTTTCTTCAGGAGTGCGGGGAAAAAATATTTTTAGCACTTTTAACGGTTATTCCTGGTTTTGGTTTTGGGTCTGCAAACAAGAAAATCAATCAATCTGATTTGATCCAAAAATAGTAGGTGCTCCTGCTTTGGTATAATACAACTGGCATTGCACAAATGTTGGCATCAAAAGAAGACATTTACTTCTTCATTTGACTTGAGTCAGTGTGAGTTAATTCAAAATGTCAAGCATGATTTAGATAAAACATGCTCGAAAAAACAGTACTGGTTGGTGAAGAAAGAGGTTAATGAGGAAAATGTAATCCCGGCTCAAATGTCACTGGAATGCAAAGCCACATTTATTTGCATGTGTGGTATCTGTAAAAGGTCCAAGGAATTTTGTTTTTGGTGTTTTGAATTGTTTATAATGTATTCCTTTATTCCATCTACTAACAATTCCCAGAAGTGATGGAAATCAAAGAGAGAAAAATATAAACGAATTTGGGTTCTAGGACAATTACCAGTTGCAACACCAGCTCTAGCTACAGTTCATAAAGCAGGTGATTATGGGGACAATAAGGAAAAATGTCATTAAATCGGTAAAAATGCCTTGAATCTTGCCAGTTCTGCAATAGCGCCTAGAAGTCTGACACTTCAAAACAGTCTATGCCAAATTTTGCAACAAAATTTCACCCATAAAGATGCTCATTTGCAAGGATTTGGTTTAGATATTCCAGGCTACAGAACATGAAACAAACTGGGTAATTCCTTTGACGTTATTATATTTTATTAAATCACTCCCAACGTGTCAAAGAAAACAAATCTATTCTTTTAAAAGTAGCCCTGGAAAGGTCACCAACTTTTCAACAGACCGATTTCTCATCTCACTTTTCGGTTATTTTCTTGCTCATTTCATGTTCAGGAATCGCTTCGTTAAGAATGTTGGATTTCAAAACAACCCCACTTTCCTCTGAGGCCCAGGAGCCACAGCAGAGCTCAAGGGTGGAAAGCCGCAGGCCATCAATTCGCCAGGAGCCTGGCCTTGGGAGCTGGGGATGTCTTGGCAGAAAGTCAGTCACATTAATGTTCAGGCCACAAGTTCCCATTTAATATGCAATAGCTGCCCTATTGCAGCAAAGTGTTAAATGCTACCTCTAATTAATCATAACAGCTTTACCATTGCTTCAACTTTTATTTCAGAGGCTCAGTTGGTCACTTTAATGGTTCCCCTTAGGCTTTCAAATATGAAAGAATGAAAATAAACCCCAAATTAATATATTTATAACACGTTAATATTTCTATTTCTGGCATGTTCTTTTAGATACAGAGGGTGATACAGTTCTACTGTAACTAAATTCCTCTGGAAACCTCTTCTACTAGAGTTTTCAGAGGATATTACCTGCTGGTAGGCAGCCTTGAGCTAAGGGTTTGGCTGGGGGAGGCAGGGCACCGTTAAGGAATTTAGGAGCACTGTCACCTCCCCGTTCCGCATACTTCTCAAGAGGTCAGGGAGCAGTCATTCTCAAAAGTCTGATCCCTGAACCAGTAGCAATGCCCCTTGCGCACTTGTTAGAAACACAAATTCTCAAGCCTTATTCAGACCTTCGTGAATCAGATGTGAGGGGGGCAGCCCAGCGATCCATGTTTTAATAAGCTCTCCAGGTGATTCTGGTACCTTCTAAAGTTTGTGAACTCATGTTATAAGGAACAGTAAATTTCTGGCACAACAAAATATTGAAAATAGTCCCTACTTGATTATGTATGGGGCAAAACCGGTATTCTATCTCAGGGCAGAGCTCTAGTAAAGCTAAAAGGAACAGTTAGGTCCATCTCCCCTAAAATCTATATCTGAATCTCCTTTCCCTTTGCCTGACTAGAAACCTAAAGCCCTGGCCAGCATGTTTTTACATGAAGAGAAACAAGGAAGGCCACTCCCAAGCTGGGTCTTGACTCAGCTATTCAATCTTACCATCCAGAATGGAAAAATAAATGGGAGATGGTTGATATTCCCGAGGACAGGCTCCAGGAGGTCTACTTACCAGGAAATAGGAGAATAACCTCTCATCTAGTAAACGTGGTTTACACAGTGTCCTAAAGATTAAACAGTAAAAATAGTATCTGCTTTTCTTGGACACTGACGCAGAGAGGTAGAAGGAGAAACAGAAGGATCCCTTACTCCCTGTATCACTCCCTAAGTCCCTAAATTGCTTTTCCATGATTCACAACTGTTCTATTCACCCCAGTTAAGATGATGGGTCTCCTGTACAAAACTTTCTGAATCCTGGCCCCCTGGCCCCCTCTTCCATTTCTAGCTTGAATAAGCACCTTCTGCTTCAGTGTCTGCTCCACAGTTCCTAGTCTAATTAATCTTCCCATTATTGCTATGAGTGCTCTCCTAGGACTCGGTGCCATTCTTTCTTACCAGACCTCTTCCGGAGCTGGGAGCCTGACATGCTCTCCAGAGTTACTTTCCCGGTCAGGAAAGCTGGGTTAAGACTTTGAAAACTGCGTGGGCACCTGCCAATCTCCTTTTCACTGAAAGTCGCGCTCAGTGTCAGGACTGCCAAGGGTTCAGACCCATTGCAGCTCAGGCCAGAGCAGCAGGGGGAGGCGAGGGCCTCAGCCTCGCACCCTAAACCGGAAGAGCATAAAACTGATGGGAACCTTGTTAGAGAAACAGGGAATTTTCTAAAATCACAGCTTTCAAATGTCTTCTAATGTCACCTGTAAGAAATACATTTTACACTGCAACCCAGTACCCACAAATAATGGGGGAAAAAGACTTGTGAAATACTTTTTTAAAAAAATTCTTCTGATATTATCTAGTCTAGTTCACTTTTTAAAAAGCTAGTCAAATCTTACGTTCTTGATTTCACTGAGTTATTAGCGGCTGGCAACCTGCAGTTTGAAAATCTGTTCTCACTTGTACACTGTAATAAACACACCACCAGTACTATTAAAAAGCAGCATTAATAGCACATTGTCTCCATTAGTAATGTTGCTGAGCGCTCTATGTGTTTGAGTATGTGTTACTGTCATTTCAATTAAAATCTTAAAATTATAAGCCATAATAGCAACTCTCTTCTCTTAGTCTTTCAGTGAGTTTTTAAAATAACTTCTATTAAATTCATCTTAGCTTCAGATTTGGTGATGATTTGCAACAGCAGCACATATGATGGCCAAATTTTCATGAGCAGATTAGTACTTATTTTCCAAGTTGCAGTATTTCCATTTCGTTGAGTTTGGTTTAAATCAAGTTAATATAATTGTACAATGATAGGGTTTCTTCCCTCTCCCTGTTAAAATTATAATAATTGGAAGATTGGAAACATTTCAAAAGATTAAGAAAAAGGGGGGTGGAAAACGGAAACGTGTGTCGCCTAGAATAGATTCAGACCCCTAACTGTCATATGAAAGCGCCTCACAGCCCTCCTTCACAGCTCAGAGGATTTCTGCTGCTTTATAAACATGCATAGTTTAGAAAGAGCCTACCACGCATGACAGACGGAGACAGGCTCCTGCATCCGCAGGAATGAGCGCACCGAGGCGCGCGTGCCCACCCGGCCCCACTTGTCATCTGCTATCCAGACAGATTCAGGATGCTGGCAGATTGGAACCGGCCTTAACCTCTCCTCGCTCTCATCCCAAATCAAAACCCACCGTAAACACCGCGAAGAGCCAGGAAACCTCACGGCTTTAATCATTTCCTTTCCCCAAGCTCCATGTGGCACACAGGACACTCCGCTTTCCTTTAGGGTTGCAGTCATCCTGAGAGGGGTGCAGAAGAAAAGGCTTCCACGCGGCGGAGGGCGCAGAGAGAAAGCGCCAATCCGAGCTGTGCTCTTCCAACCGTCTCTTCGCTCCACTCTGAGCAAGCCTGGAAATGCTTCAGCTCTAGCAGGGGTTGAGAGTTGGCGCCACCTGGCTTTTTAAAGAAGAACAAGAGGCAGGAGGTAGAGGTTGCAGCAGAGCCGGTGTGCATTCGGCTGCAAAGCCGCGGTGGGCGGGAAGCTGGCGGCCCTGCACTGCGCAAAGTGAGGCCTTTACCCTTTTAGGACTCACGCGCGGGGAACTGCCCTCGCTACTGACGTCAGAATAGCGGGTTTCGCATTTAAAGCAAGTCCAAAGGCAGAGGTAACTGTGGCATCTAAAGCATTATGAAGAAACTCCGATACTTTTACTGGTGACCAGCTCTGGTTATTTTGCGCCAACTCCCTATACCGACCTGCAGGTAAAGGAAAGACAGGAGAAAAGGCAGCCTAGGATTCTGATCTCCACTCTGTGGAGACTTAAAAAAAAAAGCCAGATTAAATGAGTCTCCTGTGCCTCGGTTTGTTCACATGCGCAATGAAGACAATGACACCGTTCCCTTTGGTAACTACTCCAAGGGACTGCAGCGGAAGTCAAATGAAAAACTGGAGGGACTGTGCTTCAACGCTGCTAGTTTCTTAGCAAGGTAACACCGTCATAGAGAAAACGAGGACTGGCTATTATCACCCATACAGTGCCTTATAAACTTGCACTGTTTGTGTGCATGATGTAATGGATTCACAGAATGACTGTTAGTTGGAGACCACAAGTCATTCTATCTAGAACCTGCACAAGTTATCAGAAAGCAATTACCAATCTATTTCAGTGTGCCTCTCAGAGGCAGGAATCTACAGAAAGCAGAATCTAGAGAATCTAGAGAAAGAAGTGTTTGGAGACTGTCTTTCCATTTCATATAAACATACAGAAACATAAACACAAACATACATACACAAAACATATACACCCTAAGAGCAGGTATGGAGTTGTGCTCACATGCATGTATACAAAGTATGGATTTACATTTGTTATAATAATGATGTATGTATGTTGCTATTCAGTTGTCAAAAAGTCTTTTGCATTCACTTTTAATTGTTCTCACAATATTAGAGGGCACTTTTATTTATGTAGTTCAGGCTGGCCTTGAACTCACTGTGGTCATCCTGGCTCAGCCTCCCAAGTGCTGGGGTTACAGGTGGTGTTTACCACCATGCCCCATATGGAGGGTATTTTTAATCCTCATTTTACAGTTGAGAAAACTAAGCTCAAAAAGGAAAACTTTCTGCAGGTTTTGATGATAAATGTTAATAGAACCAATGCCATGTATTCTAGTCCTGGGTTATTATTATGTTCAGCAAATGGACACTTACTGTATGCCAGATGCTAAAGCATAGTGGTCACAAAGAGGAAAGAAACATTCCACTGCCCTCAAGGAACTCAGTTAGCGGAGAGGAGGAAAAATTATACTCCTTTGGGGCTTAGAGAAGGTTTCCAGGAGGAGACACCTGGGCTAAATCCTGAATGATAAATGGGATACAGACCACTGAAAAAGAATGGAGCTACAAGCCAGGCCTAAGGGACACACGCATAGACATGAATGACAGAGAAACTAAGAGTGTTACGCAGAGATACAACTTAGGTTGTGTGCAAGGAGTGCAGTGAAAAAGGAGAAGATGGATCATTATGAACACTGTGTGCCCAGCATTTGGGTTTTCCTCAAGTCTGAGGTACAGTGAATGGGAGACTTGAAGTAGAAAAATTATAAGTTCAAATGTTATAGTGCATTTGCATGACCTAAAGAGCTGCCCTGCCCACAGACCAGATGGTACACTGGTAGTGGACAAATGGCAGAATGATGCAGGCAAGCCAGGCTTGGCGCTGCACACTTGCAGGAGGATCCTGAGTTGGAGGCCAGCCTGGGTCACTTGAAACTATGTCTAAAAATAAAGAAAATAAAAAGGCCTAGAGAGGTAGCGCAGCACTCAATCCCCAGTACCAGGCAAAACTCAGTGTCATTGTTCAAGCAGGAAAAAAGACAGTGGATTTGAAAGCTATTTAGAAGCATCTGGTGACAGTGGCCAGGTACCTTATGGGCCCAAGTACCAGACGGCTGGGGGCACTGTTCACACAGACCAGGAGCGTGGATTACAAGTACTCCGTGGACTAGAAAGGCATTCTGTTCTGAAGACAGAGTTTTAAAAATCGAATTACATCTATCTGGAAATGGCCTTGCGTAGGGAGTTCGATATTCAGATCCAGCACTCCAAGAAGAGGTCTGAATAGTGAGACATGCCATCAACATCAACTGAAGTCATAGATGGTTGGTTAAAAAAGGTTGCTAATGTGCATTAAGTGCTGACTATGTATCTGACATTGTACAAAGTCCTTTTGGCCAACTGTCTCATTTAATACTCACAATCATCTCAAAAAGTGTTATAATTATCGCCCAAGGAGAGAGTTTCATTTAAAAACAGACAAGGTCCAAAATAAGACCTTGAGGATTACATTTAAAAGAGCTCTTTTTCCCATGTTGCTCAGCTATGGCAAAGAACAGTTACTTAATCCTCCACACTTAGATGCAGAAGGCTCCATGTGCACTGGCTGAGTTCTCAGCTCTACCGTTGCCTAGGACTGCATCCTGGAGAGGCTGTTGGGACCGGGAGCCCCTTCTCCCACTGTCTGAGTCTCTGCTAAGGGAGATTTCCTCAGACCTGGTGCTGCTTGGTGTTCTTTCAGTACCAAGTCATCAGTGTCCCCAGCCTGAAGATGATAAAGGAAAAGATGACTTCAGTGCAGAGAAGTCTCCAGGCCCACCATACACCCAGGAAAAATGGATCACGACTGTTCCTATAAAACACACTGGATTCTAGCCAGGCAGGAAGAGGTGGGTTAAGAGGGAAGAAGTGTCCCAGACTTCACTTTCAACAGAGCAGACAGTACTTGAGCCACCTTCTTGTATCAAAAAGGCACTCCCGAAAGCAAGAACAGCTTTACTCCTTTTTTCCCCTTTCTTTTTTTCTTTCTTTCTTTTTTCTTTCTTTCTTTTTTTCCTTTCTTCTTTTCTTTCTTTCTTCCTATCCTTTCTTTCTTTCTTTTTCTTTCTTTCTTTCTCTTTCCTTCTTTCTTCTTTCTTTCTTTTGTTCTCTCTCTCTCTTTTTGAAACAGGGTCTCAGGTTGGTCTTGGACTCACTGTGTAGTTCAGGCTAGCTTTGAACTCATAGTAATCCTCCTGCCTCAGCCTACTGAGTGCTGGGATTACAGGCATACACCACCATACCTGGCTCTACTAGTTTATTCTCAATGGTGGACAACTCTTGTTAGCTTGTCCACTTGTCATCCTCGCCAGTATTGATGAACTGGGAATTTGTTTTGTAAAGGAAGAGAATAGAATACTACTGTGAACATTGGCTCAACTTAATTTGCTTCTTTTGGGTTTGAGTAGAAATTTTGTCCCTTTTATATTGGGCTCAGTTTTAGAAACAACTAAGACTTGGGGCTGTAGCTCTCACTAGAGGACCTATTGTCTCAGTGGTTCTTATCACTGAGCCGAGCTGGTATGTTTAAAGAAGCACCACCCAAAAAGAGGTGACATGGAAGTAGAAGGCAGACTATTAGAGAGGATGAAGGAGATCAGGAAAGGAAGAGTAAAGAAGAGGATTGGAGGGGTGAACAGAATCAAAAGGTCATGTATGTGTATGTGAAAATGGCACAATACAGCCCATTATATTGTATAACTAATATGCACTAATAAAAAAAGAAGCATCTCCAAGCAAAATGGTACTGATATTGACTTTGCTTCGAATTTGTGCTCCTTGAGCCAAATGTGACAGCCCATACCTGTACTCCCAGCACTCAGGAGGCCGAGGCAGGAATCAGAGGCTAGGCTGGGTTATATACTGAGTTCAAACCAGCCTGGAGACCTGACTACACACAGAGGCCCTGACTCAAAACAAACAAATAAATATAAATAAAGAAATAAATTCATGCACCTGAACCCAAGAGCAATATATGCTGGCACAGTTATTTCTGGTTTGAATGAGAACATGCTAGTGGCCTGAGAGTAGCTGGAGTAGGAGGAAGAGTAGCACACATAAATCTGCCCTGCAGTAACTTTCTTAGAAGATGGCCCTAAGTAGAAAGCTGGCCTGGCCTCTCCAGCTGTGCGATTTCAGAAACTGAGCACTCTGGAACACAAGTTAAAGGGGTTACTGCCTCTCAAAAGGCTTTTCTAAGTGTAACATTCTCAGTATGTCACACAAGAATGAGCAAGGTTCTGGCATTCGCTCTGCAGCTTCCATGTGACATGGGTAAGGGGAGTCATTGAATGCTGATATATATAATGAGAGAAGATGAGAACCCAAGTCAGATTTATGTACCCCACAGAGAATCTTATGAAATTTTCCACCCAAGAATTAATATTTATGTGTATATGCCTATATATTGTAATACCTCAGTTTACAAATGCATCTGCTTGCAAACAACTCAGTTCTCAAGCAAAAAGCGTTGGACAAAATCTTGCTTCAGTTTGCAAACTCCACATCCAGTGACAAACACAACCGCAGCCATGCTCCCCAAATCATAAAACAAACTAAGTTTGTAAACCGCTGTACCACTATATATGTATGTTATACATGTATATTCATATATAGAGAAACAGACAGTCAGAGCAGAGACAGAGACAGAGGGAAAAAAGGATTAGTGAAACTGAGTGGCCAAACATACAGTAGGTTGATGGCTAAGCTAGGTCTGAAGTACGCTTTCTAACTGTTGGAAGGATAATTTGCCCACTGGTCTCTGTGTATATCATATATGTCACCAGAAAGCTGGAAGATTTGATAAGATTCATTTTTAATCAGCTCCATGTGTGCTGTGCTTCCTTCCCCCACCATCATCAATATTGTGTTAGAAAGAGCTGCATGTTCTGGCGACAGCATGGATCTTCTTTTAAATGGGAGTCCTAAGAACTCACCCCTGCCTTTAATACTAACTCTGCATGTAAATTTGCTGAAGGATAATATCCTGAGTTCATTTTTCATAGGCGATGAAAGGAGTCCATTTAATCAGTGAGGGAGAAAAAAGGAAGTTATCCAGCTTGTTCCCCCACGTACAGGGATGTGGGATGGTGAACCCAGCCTGCACCAAGCTGGGGAAAGAGGGCACTTCCCCAGCTCCGGGCCAGCTGTGCTCCCTGGGCAAATAACTTTACCTTTTTAGATCTCAGGTTATCTTGAGGACAGTTCACAAGTTAAACTAGATGATTTTTAAGGACCCCTAACATTCTGAGATTCCCATGGAGAACTCTTGAAGCAAACTAACTGAACTTAAGCCAACTATGCTCTGCCCTTGTCTGCTAAGTATTAAAAAACAAACAAGCAAACAAGAAACTGGGACAGTGGTCTAAATAACAGTAAAGAGAAGAGTTTTGCAACTGAATTTCTCTTAGACAAATTAAAAAGCGGATCGATAGGTTATTGCTAAATATTTGGTAAGTGTCCCTACACACGGAGTGTGCTAAGGGCTCAGGATACAAGCCAGTGTATCTTGGTCAACTGTGGACGCAGTTACTGACAGGAAAATGTGCATTTGCAGAAAAATGTCGCTGTATAATACCAAAAGAAACCTAACATCTTTGAATATGATCGTTTCATCCCTGCCGCAGTCAACTCTGAGTCCTAGGCAAGCTGCAGCTTCTGGGATTCGGTCTCTGTACCCCACTCATCCTCACAGGCCCGTCCCAGAGTAGATTCTGCTTCTGAAAGGCCTGGTCGGTAGAGCCTCCAACTGCTTCCTGTGATCGCCCAGCGCCCTAGGTAACCTGAGTCCGCGGCTCCCTCCCATTTGGAGAGGAAAAAAGTGGGGGGCGGGGGAACGAAAGAAAAGAAAAGAGAAAAATACTGAGAAACATATTTTGGCAGGCAAGGCCTTCGGAGACTACCATATGTGCTCCATATTGAGCAACTCCTGGTCTTTGAAGTTTTTCTGAATGTAAAGGCATTATTCTTTCTCAAACTGCGGCTAAGTAGTACAGACATTAAAACAATGAGGCCAGAACGCGCGGACGCGGGTCTAAGTGTTTAATTCGTCCTTCACCCAAGTGCCTGCCACCAGTTAGCCCCCAGTTCGCACCCTGGCAGCTGGCAGCGCTGCCATGCCCCGGCCCCATCCCCCTCCTCACCCCGGCTTTGTCTGCATCCTCGAACACCTTAGCGCCGAGCTCGGAAGTGAGTACTTTCCCACACGCCGGGCGAAGACGCCCAGATGTTTCCTGTGTCACGGGAACGAGCCCAGGTCGGGTCTGAGGCGCTCCGCCGACGGCGGGGCTCGGGGCCC
>NW_004955403.1:33478923-33506173 GCF_000276665.1 Chinchilla lanigera | reverse complement strand
AGGGCCGCCGAGGTGAGCGCCGAAGCCGTCGCCAGCCCCGTGGCCGCTGACAGCGTGGGACGTGCGCGGCACCGGGCCCCGCTCCCGTGGAGGTCGAGCCTCCTGCCCAGCGCCGTGGCGTCTGCTCTGGGAATTCCCCGCATCCCCGCAGGCCCCCGCGAGCCGCACAGCCGGCTCAGGGCGCGGCCTCGGGGTGCTGCACCTACGGGCTCGGCACAGCGCGGGCTCCCCTTTACCCAGAGCGAATTCTGGGGAGTGGCTGTGCTCCCGGTCGCCTGAGCGCGCCTGGACTCAGTTGGGTGGCTCTGCTCACTGCCCCTTGAGGGTCAGGAAAGGGCACTGTGGGACCGCCGAGGTCACAGTGATCCCGTGCTTTGTTACCCATCATCTCCATCTGGGGCGGAACGCGGCGCCCTCTAGGCGAGGGTTTCCCACGCCACGTGAGGCTGTGCTTGGGCTTTGGGTTGAAGGTGGGAGAGGACGCTCGAGGAGCCTGAAAGGCACCGCACAGGCACGGCCTACTCACGGGCCCACCTTTGCTTCCACTTGCACCCACACAACTGACCCTACTCTGTAGCAAAGTCCATTCTGTCAGCCTATGGTCTTAGCGCCTACGGTGTGGTCAGATCCTTGCCAAGCCCTTTGGAAGATTCTAGGGCTTATAAGACCAGGGTCTTGCTCATGAGCTGGGCTCAAGACTGCGAATTAGTGAGTTAGTCGAAGGGCAGGAGGACACCCATGAACATTGCTTTTCCTGCTGTGCTTCTTTTCTGGAATGAATCAAAGGCACCCAGAGAAGAATATGATCTTGCATGCCTGGACTTCGTGCTCAGCTTCCTTTTTCTGACCCTTCCTCAACCCGGCTTTCCCATCTCCAGAGGAGATTCAGCACTCCCCTTATGGGGAGTGGGTGGGGAAACAGCCAGTCCAGGTAAGTATGGGAACCACATGGTCTGGCGAATTGAAAAAAGGAAAATCATCTCCAAATGCAGCCAGGCAGGTGGGGGTAGATCGAAGCTGAAAGAGAATGGGAAATCTGAAGAGCCCCGAAGCAGGCTGTGCTGTTGAGGTGTGAGGAACAGTCAACATTTGGAGCACTGGAGTCAGAGGTTTTGGCAGCTGTTAGATAACTTCCTGATCTGCAATAAAATTCATGTGACCAAGAGGATGTTTCCGCTATTCTGTTGCCTGGCTCCTTTCCTCTCTTGCCAGCCCTTCAAGTTTAAGAGATTTTACTGGATCCCAGTTGAAAGTGTGGGGCAGAGGAGGGGTCTGGGCAGCCTGGGACTATGCCGGGTGAACGGGGGCAGCGGAAAACTCAGGGAGCAGCTGCTTCCCAATTCTCACCTGCATGGTAACCCCGAGGCTACAATCCGAGCTGTCCACTTTCCAACCACCAAGCAGACTTTCTGACTCTCACTAAATAGTCCAAACTAAATTTGAAAAAAAAGTTCTAAGAGTTCCGTGGGTCTGGCGCTTTCTGGCCACAGCAGCCTTATTTCAGGAACGTGATCATGCATAATTAGGGCCTGACCACTGTGGAAATATATACAAGATGTTTACTTTCTTTACTGAAAACATAAAAGTGAAAAAAAAGGAAAATGTAAAAATGAAGCCCTGCTGGGTATGGTGGTGCACGCCTGTAATCTCAGCACTCGAGAGGCTGAGGCAGGAGGATCATTGCAAGTTTGAGACCAGCCTGGGCTACAATATGAGCTCAAGTCCAACCTGAACTGCATAGTGAGACCCTGTCTCAAAAAGACAAAAAAAAAAAAAAAAAAGAAGAAGCCTGGAGCACCCGGCTTGGGTTCCCTGAGAAGCAGCAACCGAGCATGGAGAAGGCCTAGCACCTGCAGATATTGACCCTTCGCCTGTTGAGCAAGGGATCACCACCAACTCGGTCCCTGGGTGCATCCCCAGGGTCCCACACAGCCAGTGCAGATGTCAAAGCACATATGGCAGGATGGAGGGTGGCACAGGGGATGGGAGTCCTTCTGCATCCCAGGGCTTTTGTGTGGGTTCCAGCCAGTTTTGAGGGAGCTGTTCCCTGACCTGAAGCTGGAGAGTAATTGAATTGGCTAATGGGCAGTGGCAAGAAGAGTAAGGTCAGACCTTGCCCAGCAGGGTGGCAGAATGCACATGAAGGCACTTTGGGGAAATCACTTTTGAGATCCCTGGGGAGAACTGAGGTTTGTAGATCAGGAGTCGCTGAGTGGGAGGGCGGCGCACATCAGGGAAGCCACACTTCACCTCAGTAAGGGGAGATGTCAATCAGCTCAAATTTTCTGAGTTTCTAGCAGAAGGATGCACATGGACTTTCAGGAAGAATCGAGGAAATGCTGAGCTATGCAGACCATCACATCCAGCCGTGGTACCTTCAGAGCCATTATTTGGCAAACGCAAAAACAGAGAGCCCAAGATGTTGATTTCAGGTCGCAAAGCTTATCCAGAAGCCAAGACCCGCCCCAGGTGTGCCTCACTCTGGAATGCCATCTAGCACCCACCACTCAGTACTCCCCCGTTACAGTCCTAGTTCTACAAGAGTGGCAAATCTGTCCAATCTCCTGAAAGCTTTTAGAACAGTGTCATCTTTAGTTAAAGAACAACAACAGCAAAAAAGACCTTAAATCTGCTTCAAAGGAAGAAGTGGTAGTACGTTGTCTTAGTACCCAGGGAGCATCTTCTAACCCCCTCTCCAAGCACTGCATAGCCTGCTTGTTTTAAGAAATTGCCTTTCATCCTGTCCAGGCACAAACTCTAAAGCCCAGAGCCCACTGGTAGATACCTAAGGAACAACTGTAGACACTGTCAGTGGTGTAGTGCTGGCCCACAGCTTTTGCGCAGAGCAGAGCCAGAGCTGTACTGCTTTCCTCATTTGGATCTCTTTCCTTTTGGTCTTGGCTTAAGTAATCATTCTGGTCATTAATAATGACAATAAGATTACTCTGGCCCAAGCCACCCGGGATGGCCAGGAGCCCAGCGGCTCCCCTGCAGGTGGCCTGGCTGCACGTTTGTCCCACGCCAAAGTCTGGCAGGGCTTACACCAGACCTGCCAGCTCCGCCCAGGGCTTTTCCCACCCCACCTCTTACCCACATCACCAACTTCCCCTACCCACGGCCAGTGGGTAAGGCCTCCCTCAGACTAGGCTGCTTGTTTGCAAATGTGCAGTTCCCAGGCAAAGGCAAAAAATTCCAGAGATGCTGAACAAAGGAATCAGGCTCTAGGAACCAAGTGGAGAAACCCAGGCAAGCAGAGACAGGCAGGCTACGGCTACCTTTGTTGGAAACTCAGGAGAAATTCCAAACATCTTTCAGATTTTTCTCACAATTCTTTTTTTCCCTCTTTCTTTCTTCAAAAGTATTTTTGTTCTTTGTTAAATTTTCTGCTTGAATTTCTTGATTTTCAAGTTTTCAGAGCCCCTGGACTCCCATGAGAAGAGGACATGTCTCACTGCCATTCTCCTCAGAGGAGGAAAGCCCAAGTTCAATTCTAACTGGCAGCATCATTCTAGCCCTAGGGCCTTGGGTGGTCAATTTCTTCCTCTCCTTGTCTCTGTAAACTCCAGTGTAGTGCCACCAGCCACAGGGAGCAGCAGAAATTACAGCAGGGTGACGGAGAGACAGACACATGAATGTAGTGTTCTTTCCTGAACGTGGTTTTCACCTGTCAGCCACCCTTGTCAACATTGGGTTAGATAATCAGTAACTAAACTGAGGAAGGTAAATTACCTTCTCCCACCTGAGGGACTATAAAATGAATTAGTAGACTTCTGTGAGGTTAACAATTCCCATTAAATGACGGTTCATGTAGTCATCTGCAGCTTTGGAATAGTGCTCCAGGGTTAATTAGGGCCTAGAGCGGGTAGATGAGCCAAAAATCCAGGAAATTCACCCTATACCACTAAAATATCTGGGCAGGAATGAAAGAGGTGGTTCTACATGGATGTGGTGACTTCAGGGACTCTTCAAAACAATTCACCTTTAGTGCCCACTGGGAGTCAGTGTCCTGATACCTTGGTAGTTGACCTCCCCAAAGAAGAGAACGTAAGGGAAGTCCCTCCCACTTCCTCCTTTTTCTCTTACCTCTCCCTCCTTCTCCCCCTCAATATTACTCAGACCTAGCATCAGAAAACTGAAGAGAAAGGGGAAAGTAGCTAGACAAAGGAGACCTCTGCTGAGACTGTCTTTGTAGGAGAGGAAATGGGTGATCTCTTCCGCTAATCCCCATAGCACACAGGCCTCCCTACAGGCCTGCACACTCCCCTTCCTTGCTTCCTGGCTTTGTTGGTTATCTCACCTCTCTTACCTCCTGCTAATTCCTCAGATCAAAAACTCCAGGCATTCTCTCCAGAATGTTAGCAGTCCCCAGACAGCATTCCCGTGGGTGGGAAAGTCCATGCAGCAACTACTGGATAAGGAGTTGTAGGGGAGGCATGTAAATGACAGTGCTTGGGAGGTGGGTTTGGCTTTGCTTCCAGAGGCTGACAGGGGTTTCCAGAGATGTGTACTCAGCCCTCTCCCAGCTTAGGGGTACGTGATGCCTGGTCCTTACTCCCCGGACAAACTCCCAGCCCGAGAAGTGGAGAACCGGCTGAGGCAGCACTTGCAATTTAGGGACAAAGTTAATTCCCTCCTGGCCTCTTCAGCCTTCTACACCTGAGTTTTCCTGCCCCAGTCTGAAGGCAGTGTTTTAAACTCAGTTTAAATGGTTTAGTCAGAAACTCAAGTCCAATGAATTTGAATTTAAGGCTTCTCAAACTCTGTTGAGGTAAGACAAGAAAAATGACCCCTGAGTGACACCTGTAGTCAGCTATGAGTTTCACTGGTGGAGTAAGAATTGCCCATGAGTGTTTTGGAGGAATAAATAGGTATATGGACACTACAATTTAAAATGGTGCCTATAGCTTCAAGTTCTTAGAAAAGGATTTTGCATCACTTAAGTTGCCCTATAGAAGTACAGAGTAGAGGCTCTTGAAAGGCAGTGCAACTTCCTCTTGCAGGTTACCAGGAGGCCTGGCCCAGGCTACAGGCTCTTTCAAGGTGCCACCCAGTTCTAAGAAGGCTGGAGTTTATTTCAGATGCACAGATCTATGGCTCTGGCCAAACTGTCCCTTTGCACACAATTTCTTTTCGAGCAGATGGGATATGAAAATACCTTCTCTGCAGTTTGTGAAGATTAAACAATATGCAGCCTGTAAAATACCTGGCACTTAACAGGTACTCAGTAAAAGTTAGTTCTTTCCACCATATCCTGGAGGTAGAGGGTGGGCAGATTTTATTATCTCTCTGGATGGAAGAATGCAGGCAGTGTTGTGGAGGAACCACAGAAGACTCTCCTAACTTCTTGTGCAGAAGGCCTAGGGCCTCTGGACTCAGTCCTGTTAAAGTGGCAGACTCAGGTCTTCCCAGCCCATGTGAAGATGAGGGCTAGGACAGAGTTGTCTAGTGCTCCACTTAGAGGCCAGTCCACTGTAACTGGGCTCTCTGGGAACACCATTGCCATTGGTCTCCAGTGCACTGGCCAGCCAAAGCCCAGGCAACTCTGGGTTCTAGGAATGGTAGATTCTCCCAGGGCGCACTGGCTGCATTCTCTTTGGTGCTGCTTCAAAGCAGGGCTCTAACTACCTCAGCCCCTCACTCCCTTAGGTTTACCAAGCAGCCCTGAAGCCCTGGGAAGTGAGGCTTATGGCTTAGCAGGGGCTGCAGGACTGGGCAGAGAGCATTCATTGCCTCCTGCAGCCTCCTAATCCTTTAGTGCCCAAATGTTACTTACCAGGCCTCGTGCCCATGAAGAGAAAGGAAGGGGGCTGTGAGGTGACGCTAATTAAGAAGCCAAGGCCTGATTCTTTGCTCAAGGCCTGAAGCATGGCCCTTCTTTTATTTATTTAATATTACTTTATTATTTTGTGGTGTTAGGACTTCAATCCAGAACATCAATCACCATTTGATCTACCACTTAGCTAAGTTCATAGCCAGGCTCTGTTCTTTTAAAAATAGCCAGGGCTGCGGATGCAGCTCAGCAGCACAGTGCCTGCCTGTTGAACATGAGGTCTTGTGTTCAATTCCCCATAACCCCCCAATAAATTAATTTAAAATGTTTTTAAAAAACAAAAATCTCCAGTCTAATCTCATACTAGCACCAAAACCCAGAACTGTCCTTTAGTTCTTTCTTCCCAGGTCTTCTGCCTTCACCTCCTTGAAAGGAAAGCACTAACATTTCCTCCACATTTGAGAGCCCCCACCCAGCGGCCACCACCAGCACCACCTTAAGAGGCTCCGGAGGCCAATAGGAGTAGGAGAGAAGAGAAGGAAGCCAATCCCCACGGCCCTCTTTCCGATCACCAGAAGTCAGACAATCTGGAGCGGTCATGGGAGGGCTGGCTGGGTGCATGGAAGTATTTAGCAGGTTCAGCGCCACTACTGCCTAACAGGGTGTGAAAAGTAATATGAATGTGAAATACTGTGGGAAAATGGAGAATTTCCAAAGCAGGCAGCAGCGAGGCCCCTCCTCTGGCTGGCCTGGAGAGCCCAGAATCCCTGCGCCCCTGGTAAGGCTCCTGCCGTCGCTGCTACTGGCCAAAACCTGAGGGAAAGTGGGGGCTGGGTGAGGGCAGGGAGGTGCACACCGACATCATGGAGCGCAGATGCGGAGCCGGCTGGCAGCCTGTGGGAAAAACTTCTGCGGGCTTCCTCTTCCTGGCAGCTGACGTTGGCAACTTTCTAGCGCTTCCCCTCCTCTCGCTTAGATGCGCAGACAAGAACTGTGGGATTGCGGAAAGGGTTAAAACAAGATTTTACTAATTCTATGAAGTAATCCAGCAACCCAGTGGAAAAGATGACTGGAAGTACTTAGGTGGTTCTGCACGTCCTGGAGCCTAGATGGATATAAATCCCAGTCGACTTAAGATCTAGAGTGCATAAAATTCAGCAAACACGTCCACGTTGCTCCCCGCAGACAAGGCCCCCTCCGCGCGATCGGACGAGAATCCCTCCACTCCCAACAGACGCAGAAAGTTCGGATTTTTGCACTCTCGCGGCCTCAGCAGTGCCTAGTTGTAGGCGACAGGGGGAGCCAAACAGCCTACCCCACCCCATTCTTCTCTAGGTAGCTGAGCCACTTCTTTTCCATATGAGACCCCCACGCCCATCCCGACAACACACACACACACACACACACACACACACACACACACACACACACTCCGTAAGGCAAAGGAGAAATTCCGGGGCCCAGGCTCCCCTGGGCAGGGTGGCCTTACACCTCGTCACCCTCTCCAACCCCTCAGACACCGCGGTGTCTTAGCAGCCGCGAAGGCGCAGAGCGGCGGCCGAGTGACTTCCGCGCCCGCTGGGACGCGCGGCGGGGGTTCTGCCTGCCGAGAGCGCCCCTCGAGCCCCGCCCGGGCCTCAGGCACCCAGGCGTGCGCTCGGCGCAGGGCAGCTTGGCGATGCCTGTCCGTCACCCCTAGACTGTGTGCTCGAGGGCTGGGTGCCGGGGTGACGCCGCAGGCCCCTCTCTTCACATTTCTGCAAGCCGGGCCGCGTCGGAGCACCCCGCGAGGTCGCGGTCGTGCAGACTGCGCGAGGTTGGACCAGACTCGCCGCGCGTTCCGCTCCCTCCGGAGCAGTGAGGCGGGTCCAGAACCGGTGCTTTCGCCCTGATTTTCCCACGCAAATGAACTTCTAGTCGTAAATTAAAGCTCCAGGACCTGCTTTTTCCCAGGAACCTTGGAGGAAAAGTGTGTGTGTGTGTGTGTGTGTGAATGTGAGTGCGTGCGCGCGTGAGAGTGCGTGTGTGTAAGTGTGTGCGTGTGCTCACGTGTGTGAGTGTGCGTGACCATGAACGCTCGCGGGAGACTCCGAAACAAACGCGCACGCGGGGGAGAGCGCGAAGCCTGCGGACACGAGGCCGAGCCCCCAGAAGAAAGCCAGCGTGCGCCCAGACTCCAGCCTCTCCTGGAGGCCCGGCCTCGCGTGGCGCCCCGCTCCCCCGCGCAGCGACCTCGACGGGCGGCCGCGGCCTCCTCCGAGGGCCGGAGTGGCGGGACCCGGGCGCGCGGCTTCTCCCCCAGCTCTGCGCCTCGGAGCCCTGCTCGGGGCCGCAGCGGCCAGGCCGAGCCTCCTCTCCTGCTCTCCTTCCCCGGTGAGCTCACTTCCTCCCTGCGCCCGCTTCCGTCGGCGGGAACCGGCGGCTCCGACTTGCCCGGGGCTGACCTGGGTAGCGTCGGAACTCGGGGCGTCCAGCCTTCCCCGAGGACCTCCCCTGCCCGGGCGCTCCTTGGGAAAATGCCCGGGAGGTGAGACTCCTGGAGAGGAAACGAGGAAGTGGAAACCCGTGAACTGCGAGGATACGGCTTCTTTCTGGCCCAACTCAGCGCGGGGAGGAAGGGTAGGGCCGTGGGGGAGATGCAGCGAGATGCCCTCTGACTGCGACCCAGCGCCCGCTCTTTTTCTTCCTTCTTTCTTGCCCACCCTCTTTTCCCTCGTTTCTCATTTGAGTTCACTTGCGTTTTAAAAATTCATATGCAAGCACATTTGAAAAGCAATTTCGCATTTTAAAGTCGGCAGCAGCAGAGGGAGAATTACAAATAGGATTGAATTTAATTAGCTGGTAATGCTCCTCTCATGCCCTATAATTAAACGGAGATTCTAGTGGCGCTTCAGGGTCCACAAGTGATTATTACAAGCATATTTTACATTTACATTAAAACTTTGTCCCTGGGGCGTAATCCAGAATCTGGCTCCATTTATTCAGGTTTTGAACTTGAGCACGGAGAGCAGAATACTGCTCCCTAGCAACGAAAGTCTGGCTTAGTAGGGGCTGTTGTTTGGTTTCCTTGGCGGATTTATACTTTGTCCTGTTTTGAAAGATAGTTGACAGCTCCTGAGGCCACTTTATAACTGGCCAGGGCATCTGCAGCCTCTGACCCCACAGAACCGTGCCCCCGCAACAAATTTAAAGTGGAAATTCGTGCAAAACCCAGGCACTTTGGTGTCCCCACCATACATAAAGAGGGGCATCTAGGCAGATCCAGGCAGCCCAGGCAGTGGGTCCTATCCCGCTGCCCTCAAAAGGACTGTGATGCTCTACACATATCCAGAAGCCTCATTTCGTAGCTAAGCAAACCTTTCTTCTCCAATTTTCTCCTCTACCACTTCATCTTCCTCCATCAAGTTGATCTACCAACCTGGCTCTGGGATTCCTTATGAATCCAGGCTAGTCGTCTAGCTGGGTAAGAGCCTCTGTCTCCAGCCCAGAAGCACAGCTAGCTGACAATCTGTGCCCAGTGGGCTCATCCTGTACTCCGCAGTCCTGGTGGCTGGTATCCCACCTCCTCCCCTAGACAATCTCCAAGGCTGTAAGTGAGGCGCGTGTCCATCTTGTCACCAGATTTCCAGTGCTCTTGATGAGAGCTGCTTCTTTTTTGGAAACACTATTTCCTTTCCTCTAGAGAGTAGAATCCATTCTCCTGGGCTTGCTTAGATAAATAATAACCAAGACACAGAATCTGTGGTATGAAAATTGCAACTTCTAACAGCTGTCTTGGAGTGAAGACTTTCAGGAAATGGTGGAGATAGGCCTGTTCAATTAACTGACCTCCAGATTGTCATTTCTCTGGCTATCTCTTTTCCTGCCTGGCTTTCTAAACTGGTCCCCTCCCCCCAGATATTTCCCACTGCAACTTCCTCTACATGTATTCCTTTAGCTTTCTTAAACAAGAGATCTTTAGCAATAAGTACTTCAGGAGGGGAGAAAAGGCTACCACACCTAATTTCACTACTTAACAGCCTCTATGACCAGGTATTAGGTGCATCCTCAGACCTCAGTCTTCTCACTTGTTGAAAGTGGTAGATGCAACAGGCTGAGATATATATTCATATGTACATCTGTGCTAACATACAGATAGGGAGAACAATTTAAGTCTCTGAGAGTGCATGCCCTTGGCGATTCCTAGAAGATAAGTATTCCCTTCAGGAAATGGAAAGAGACCCCCGGGGTGGAAAGCACAACATGGGGGTTAGGTCTCCTGAACACAGCCACCATCCAAGTCCACTTACAGTCACATGATTCATTAAGACCCTTAATCTTCATGAGAGCCCTAGCATCGGACCCTGTGACCCTGCTGGTGAAACCCCATAAAACTGGCCAAGAGGCTGGCCAACATATGCACATGTTAATTAGAGTGACGTGGGCCTTCAGCTTCTAGTCTGATGGACAACTTCAGGGGTGCCGGGGGCAGAGGACTTGGAATCCCTTTCACCCATCAAGTGATCTTGATTCTCACCAAGGCATCAGTTGGACACAGTAGGTGATTTCAAAGCTAACCCTGTTCTGAAGGTGACTAAGTAACTAAGAACCTCAGTAACTAAGACTAGACCCTGGCAGCAAATAGGAACAGGTAAAAATCTATTCAAAGTAAGAAACAAGAATGAGCCTTGAATTTTTATTGTTGTTATTACTTTTAGTGTTCTTATGGAACAGAGGTAGGGAGAAGCCCAAGTGAAAGAGATTTTTGGTATTAATGGAAGGGACAGATACTTCTCAACCCTCTCCCCCAGTGTACACACAGACACACCAACAGACAGGCACGTGCATGTACACACACGCACACACATGCATGGTGTGCGGAGGGGGAAGAAATGGCTATCATCTATTCAGAAGCTGAAACTGCTTCCAATACTATTTACAAGCATATGGGACGAATGGTGGCTTGGGCCAAGTTAACCACAATTCTGGCCAAGTACCAGGACTCATGGAACATCCCCAGCACAGACCTGCCTCCATCGGTCCCCTGCAAGGAACCCGTATGTAGGACATGTTTCTTACAAAGTACATCCTCTTTTCCATCCCTTTGTGATTTCTACTCGGAGGATGTCTGGACAAGCCTGTTTAGATTAGGCTGTGGAGTAAGACCCCTAAGGCCCTTCCACAATGACAGTGATATATAAGTGAAGGTGCTACCTGCTCCTTATAAAAAGCAATCACCTCTAGCTTCATCTTCATCTCTTGTTGAATTGTGAAGGCCAAAATGCTTGAGGTCTATCAAACTACACATACTTATGACACTGCAGAATGTATCTCAGTCATTTTATAATAAATATGAATTTCCCAGTCCTTCTCCACTTATAATTGGTACAAAGTAACTACAAACTGGAATATAGTAAAACTCTCTTATAGTGATACAGAGAATTTATTCATGATTCAATTAATATAAAACAGTTTAGTCCTTTCCAATTTGAGTTGAGGGACTGGGGATGTAGCTTAGTGGTAGAGAGTATGCCTAGAACTGGGAAGTCAGCCCAGTACAAATCAATAACAATAAACAAAAACAAAAACAAAAGCAATTTGAGTTGGGGTGCACACCAGAAATGAGGACCCACATTCCCACAATTCTAGATGGAATTAAATAACCTTGTTTTTTTTGTTTTGCTTTGTTTTTTTGCTCCTCTTTCTTCCTTTCCTTTTCCCTTACTCTTTGGTGTGGGTCACAGAGAAAAGACAATCCAATTTGGAGCTTTTGGGATCCTTTGTTCTGCATGTGCTCTCGTATGCTCTTTCCCAGATATTTTAAATTATGATCAGAAGGCACCTTACACCATGGCCAGATTGTATTTGCTGTGAGTCTCTTCAAAGCTTCCAGAGATCTCCCTTATCCCACCCCCATCAGCAAAACAGATATAACCAGAGTAACTGTTATCATCCTAGAGCCATACGGATGGCATTCCTGTTTGTTTTTCCAGGCATTAGGAAGCTCTGTGGAGATGGTCAAAAAATAAGTACCAGTGGAGGAGCCGGGGAGGGGGATGATTTCGCATGTACATGTTGTATATTTTTGCCTGTTCATTAGGAATTAATCTGATCTGGTTACATATGAGATGGTAGCTGCTTACTATCGATAAAATATCATATGTTGAGAAAGATGTTATCTGCTGAGAATATCCTATTGGAAAACGTGTAATGAAGTTTCTGTTTTGCTCAACAGGTCATAAACTGGAAATCTTACTAGAAAGTGATTTGTATGGAGAGGTACAAAACTTTTAAATGTGGAAAATGCACACTACCCCTCTTTTCTGTCATCTTCCTAAATGGGAAGACCTGCCAGTTGAATGTCTTTTGCTCCTCCAGAGAGGACAGACTTGCAGGACTAGCTGAGCATTCTACCCCCATGCAAAGGCTGAGCTAGAATACAGTTGAAAAACAGGCTTCACCTTCTGTAATAGACATTTGAAAGTGCACAATTTCTTTCACAGAGAAAACAACACTTTTGTCTAGAAATAGCTGCTTCTGAGAGTACTTTCCTTCCATGCATGTGCTCTTACACCTCTCAGGGCAGGCTGACGCTGCGGCTTTCTCAAAGCTCTAGCTGGAGTAGAAGTTCTTGTTAGGCAAATTCTACTCAGGAAACATGTCTTAAACCTAAATTTTAAAAGAGAAGAATACCAAACAACACTATGCAGGGCTGTGATGTAAACTCCGAAACAGAAGGGATTAACGAAATACGGAGCTGAACAATTTATTCCCTCCACCTTTAGGTAATTAAATAGCCCTTGGATGCCAAAAATACGTTAAATTGGAACTGCTATGCTCTTTAAGAAATATGCAAATAAACAAACCCCCCCAGCCAAAGGACACAGTTCGGTGGTTCACACTGGTGTTTATGTCTCCTGCAGTTTTCTCTATTGCATAGTCTCTGCTAGTAAACAATTTAAATTACTCACATGGCAAAGGTCACGTTGCAAAGTGAAAGGAGCTTCTAAAACTATCTGCTTAAAGGTATGGTATATTAAAAATCACATTGGAAATAATCTCTGTTTTATTGATGTATGTTAATAAAGAGATTCTGCTTTAAACAAAATCAGAGTATTTTTTCCCCACAAGAGCAGGTGGTCATCTACCTATTTTCCCCCACTACTCACTTCACAGTACTGGAAGCTGGAAAGGATTTCGGATAGTGACTAAGAGAAAGAATGAAGCCAGGTCTGTGAAACCCAAAAAGGTGGCAAGTGGGGGAAACAGTGGGGCAGGAAGGAAATGAAAGGGAGTTGAAAGAGCCTTGGCTTCTCCAGCTGTTTGCAGGAGTCGGAACATATGGTGCCAGGTTTTTTCAAAGATGACAAAAGATAGACAGTAAAATTCTTTTCCTTTCCCTCCAAAGAATGCCTCCCCCCAAATAAAAATATGTCTTCAGGCAGGAGACATTGCCCCTCCCACAGGGAACGAGTGGAGGGCACTTGGCACAAATTCTCATCGTTTAGTAAAAATACCAGCGTGATCATGGAAGCAACAGAGTCAAGGTGCTTGTGCTAAAAAACAAAACAAAACAAGACAGACAACCCTTCCAGATCAGTCCTGTCCTGGAGAGGGAACATCCCAATGGGTTCTTCATATTTCACCTTTTATAGACAGCCCTTTCCTCAAAGGATATATTTTCATTAGGTCATAAATGCACCAGCACAGGAGAGAGGGAAAGAGGTGCACGCGGGTGATGTGTGTGTGTGTGTGTGTGTGTGTGTGTGTGGCAAGGTAGCACCGCGTGGGCTGTGGAGGGAGGTGGGATCCTGGAGGTGGTGTGTGCCACCTACTCTTCCCAAACAGAGCCCAGGGACCACAAATTGAGGTCTCCTTAAACGAGGCTTCCTAGGGCTTCTGCCTCGTGTTGTTAGTTTTTAGATTTCCCATGGGTTTTGCTGAAGCTCCAACTGCACCAAGTCCAGACTCTAAAGGCCATAAGAAGGTTAAAAATGTAACTCGTGGGAGTTTATTCATTGGGTCCTTAGTGCCTGAGCCTAGAGGGGAAGGAAAGGGGTTATGGGAAGAAACACTTCTCACTGCATCCCCTGGACTGGAGAAGTATACCTTCTCCGACACCCAGGAACCCAACCAGGTGTCCTCAAGAGTTAATGCTCTTCGACTCCCACTCTGTGCCAGACTGGAGAGGACTTTGCCGACAGAGAATCGTCCCATCTCCCTAGCTTCTTGAAGCACATTTCTCAAAGTGAGTCCGGGTTATGTAACCTGCCTCCATTGACCGCCTCAGTCAAATTCTGAAGAATGTCTCACTCCACAGCACGGATTCACACTTAGAAGTCGGGAGCAAGTTTGAAAGTAATGTAAAACACCACCAGGACGATATATTGTTCATCTAGGCCGAATTAGCAAGCTGTATGTGTATTGCCTGTGTGTAAGTCACACTCTGAAAAGCAGACAGAATATTTTGATAGGGGTCTGAGGCGACAGACAAGAACTGGAGCAATCGTTTTCTTCCTTCTTTTTGATTTTTGATTTCTAAAGAAAGCATTGGTACCCAGCACGAGTTAGGCAATGTGCATTACAAGGCAAACAGGTCTCTGTCGTTTAAGCCCAATCACAGTGGTAGTTCAAGGCAAACTGCCTTTAAGGGACACGGTGTATATTCGCCGGTTTGCTTCAGACCGCAGGGCAGGGACAGCCCCAAGAGTATTTATTTCTAGGACTGGAAACAAAACAACCAAGCCCGTCTACTGCGTAAGAGAGCGCTTCAAGATGGACTGCCAGAGAGAGGCTTTTTGACCCCGGTGGAAATTAGTCATGTTGACAGACGCAGGGAAGGTAAATTACCCCTCGCGCTGACGTTACGCAGAAGCGCGCGGAGTTCCGACTGCGTCCCGGCGCCGAGGGGCCGGAGGCTCCCAGTTCTCCCCAGATTCCCATCGAGCCCCACTTTGCTACTCTGGACGTGCGATTTCTACTTAAAGGCGATGGAGAGAGCGGTAATAAGATGCTAGAGAGGAAACGGGCAAGAGAAAGAAAACAAACAAAAAAGGAGGGAAAGAGGGGCACCGTGCTCCTCGGCACTGCAAACCTGAGACCCGAAGAGAAAGCGAGCGCGGTTCGCAGGGGAGGGGAGAGGGGTGGAGGCTGGGAAGGAGAAGACCCGGCGGCTCCGGGCGCCCAGGCCGCCACTTGGGAGGTCCCGGCCCCAACACTGGCCGGGCCACCCCCCTCCCGCCCCCAAGGATCGAGGCTGGTGGGGGGGAGCGGTCACAATTACACTTCGGCTCCAGGCGAGGACTTAAAACTAAGTGGCGGGGACTGCAGTCTGAAAGCGAGGCCCTGCGGTCATCAGCGGGGGCCCAGGCCCGTGCGCCCAACGTTTTACAAGGCACGTGGGTACAAGGGGAAAAAAATCAAAATAAACTACTTTCATCCAACATGGGCAGTGAAAATAAAAGCTGCCTTTAGAGGAGGCGAGCGGGAGTTTTGAAATTCTGTGTGTGAAGTTTTTAATGTAGTTTTGCGGTTCCACCTTGTAACTGGGGGAGGGGTTGTGGAGCAAAGAACTGCTAGATTTGGGGGCGGAGGGAGAAGGGGACATGATGGGGGTTAACAAGTTCGCCCCACATCATATGCTGTCCTAGGGCTTTAAGGAGTTGCATACGTCCATATCCCTCCTTACACAAACTGGAGCAGAGGACTCGTGGAATGGATTGCTGTTAACAAAAAATAAGGTCTAGTGGCCCCACCCCGATTCTAAAAAAAAGAGAAAGAAAAAAAAATTGAGTCTGTAGAAGGGAAACACTGAAAGTCGTAAGAAGCATAGCATCTGATTTTCCCAGGTTGGAATACATTTCTCCTCTAAGAGTAAGTGACATGGCAACAAAAGACCAGGATCAGGGCGCAAAGAGAAGGCCACATTCACCCCAGTGGCTGGAGTGTGGGTCTCTGAATAGACGGCGCGCAGGCCGGGGGTCTCAGAGGGAGGGTGAGGTCCTGCAGCCCAGCCTGGCTTTCGGGTGAGAAGTCGGATCCTCTCGGGCAGGGCCCGGCCAGAGGAGGCGTGGAGGTCCTCCCGGACCCTGGGCCTGGCGTCTGCGGTATTTCTAGCTCTTCTGTTTCCTAGGAGAACCTTTCTAAGCCTTTCAGAGGCTTTCCCAGGTGCCTCATCCCGAGAGAGTGCAGTAGTGTGTGAGGCTGCAAGGGTATTTTATACGAAAAAATGCTCATTTTTCAATTAATACAAATTCAAGCTCGCTCTCTTCAGATTCCTCACCTGGTTTCTCCCGCATCGCCCTCTGGAACACGCCACGATCCACAGTTCAGTGGGCCTTGGGGTCTGGGATGGGTGGAGCCTAGACATCCTTTCGGAATCCAGGTGCCGCAAGCCGTCTTCTGCCCTTTGATCCCCTCTCTCCCTTTCATGCTTTCTCCCGATCCCTGCCGGACCTGGCAGCAGGTCTTGGTAGCTTAGAGTGGGGGCCAGGGCGATTGGGAGAAGGCCCTCCCTCGCCTCTAGAGAGTCAGGGGCCCAGGCCATTTCCTTATGAAGTTGCTTTTTAAATAAAAGTTTACAATAAATCCCAATGTTTTTCTGCAACAGAGCTTCCGAACCCTAAAGGGATCCAGGAATGCAATACTCCGGACCCACATTGGCAAACCAAAAGTGGGCGAATATTTTATGCACAAATGTGGCTCTGGAGGCACCCCCCTCTCACATTGTGGAGGCCCCGGATTTCCGCAACAAGTCTTCTCATCCTCGGCCCCTGCGGCCCTGCAGACCCACCTTCACTTCCTTCGGCCCTGCCTCTGCTTCTTGGCTTAGCGCTGCTCTGTCTGAAAGCGCCCCAGGCTGTCTAGAACCCGGCCCTTGTAATCTCCGCTTCTGCCTTTGTTCTTCCTTCCTTCTCGCTCTCGGCCCCCTACCGCCTCAGCTTCTCCCGGTCTCCGAGCTGCAGGGTTTGGCCAGTGCCGCGCAGCCCGCTTCCCCAGTGCTCTAGAGCTGCCCTCGCGTCCCGGGTGCGGCGCTCCTACCCACCGGATTGCCTCTGGGGACCCTTGGCTCTGGTCTTCGGCGGCTTGGCGCTGTGAGCTGGGCGCAGAGGATCGCCCCAGGCCCGCCACATCTGCGCGTTTAGTAGCCGGGGAACCCCGCAGTCGAAGATGCTCAGAAGAGGAGGAAGTGCCGAGAAAAAGAAGGCTGAAAAACAAAACAAAACAAAACAAAACAACACCCCTAACAAACGCACTCAAAAGCAACACTGAGGTTGGACTGTTTCGATTTCACAAGAAGCGACCTGGAGTATCTGGAGAAGGTTTTTGAAGACGTTTAGGAGGAAGGGTGAGCTTTCTGCTGAGAAACTCAATCTGCCATACAGTAGCGGCCCCATCTGGGAACTGTCACTGCTGACAGCACCACAGGGCACAGCCGTGATCTTCTGCACTGCCTGCACTCCCTGAAATACCCTCCTTAATCAAAGGATGTCTGCGCTGGAGCAGAGCTGGCCGCGCCGAGCAGAAGGGCCAGTGGATTCCACCCCGCCCGCCCCCTCCCCGCGCACAGCACACAGCCACGGCCCCTCGTCACGTCTCCCCAGCTCATTAATTACAAACGGAAGAGAGACAGGCTGATGTCATTGCTCTCAAAAGATCATAAACGTAAAAGAGTCATCCTGTGAGAATCCTCGAAAATGACTTTAATGAATAATTTCAGAGACAGTTATGGCTTTGGGTGATTACTGAGCGAGAATATGAAAACCAGATTTGCTAGAGAAGGCGATGGTCAGCCACTTTCCCCATTAAAACCACACAGCTTTTCTTCTTCCCCAAGGCCTAGTTACAGAGGTTGTGCTTTCAGGTTTTCTTCTTTAAAAAACAAAAGCAACAACCGCCCACTCCCCTGCATTTCTGCTTTATCCTGAAAACAAAAAATGTCAGCTGTAGACAAGGACAGTATACCTTGCTTTAAATGGAAGGCAGTTATGAACTGGTCAGTGTCCACTGGCTTCCATCTTTTTACAAAGGATGGATTTACTGCCACCTTAATTTAGAGTATCTTTTTTGGCTTCTTCTTTAGGCAATGTACATAATGAAGGTTGAAAACTCTCTGCTCCTAAGTGCACTGTTTGGTTTAAATCCTTTGAGCTGGCAGGACAGCAGAGGACCAAATGACTTGCTTCTACAGAACAATCTACAGGTCTTCCTGACTGCAGTTCTTGGTCACCAATGGATGGAAAGATGACTTGGTGCCATAACAAGGAATGGTATTTTGAAGCACCTCATTTGGTCATAGAGCTCATGGGTTGAGCTCACAGTTGCTTATGGGTTGATGATGGTGGTTGGTTATGCATTTAAAATATATGTTTTATGTATTTTAAATTCTATTTGAGAACACAGCTAGGTTGTAGGTTGGAGGAAGGGACTGGTGAGTACCTTCTGATCCTTTACAGAAATGATTTAGTTGCTTGCAAGCCTGTCTTCTTTGCCTGAAAATATAAACTAAGACTTTCTGGGCCTGTGACCCATGTGGATTTATCCTGTCTAATTCATATAAAAGTTCACTTATACTCTGAGCCTGAAAGTATGATGGCATAAGTGATGTGGATTTTCTTGCTTTTGAGTTGGTTTAAATAATTCAGAAAACTAGCTATTCATCTTCATAGACTCCCTTAAAGCAGGTCATGGAGAATTCACTCACCAGCACTGTAGAAGACTGTATTTTGTTCAGCCATTGTCTGTCCTCTCTCTAGAAGCACGGATAGACCCAGTCCTACAGATTTTAAGAATATTGTCTAAAAACCTTATTCTCTATCCCTAGCCCCAAACCTTAGAGTTCAATGCTCCTTTTCCCCTTTGTCTGAGGATATAGATGGGTTGGAGGCAAAAGCCAAGCTGTTCATATAACATTTTCCCTGGTTTAGGGGAAATGTGTCTTTCTGTCTTAGATTACACAAAAATACTTTGGCGTTTGGTGTGTAGCATTGCCTTGAAGAATTAAAAATGGAGAGAACTTTTGGGAATTTTTCGGTATTGGGTTCCAGTTTAGTTTTAATACTCTTGGGTCTCAAAATAGAATGTGTCATTTTGCTGATGTCACAAGGCTGCCTTTTCTCTCTAGGCACATTCGCTGTCACCTCTGACTGAACACCCCCAACTTGCCCATTTTGGTCCCCGTGGGAATAATTGCATGCTAGGTTAAGGCACTGAGCTACACCACCACTGAGCTACACCTCTAGCCCTCTAATTTTGCTTTGAATCCTTGCATTGCCCAGTTGTATCGAGGTATAGGGCTGATGTACAATATAATGAATTCTCTTCCTGTGGAGACTAAATAATGCAGACCTTGGTCCGCTCTTCACTTGTTGTTGATAAAGTCCCTGTCGGCAAGGTCCAGTATTTCACACCTGTCAGAGAAAGCCTGCTGAAGGTGGGGGGCCAATTGCTGCGGGTGGGTGTGGCCTCAGCCAGGGGTTCTGGAATCCTCTACGTTAGCTTTTGAAAATCATTCTTCAGAACTGAGTCCCAGACCTGTGGAATCAGAAAATCTGATGAGGCTGGGGTGAGATAGGGCTGGATTTGTAATTTCATCAATTTCCTTGGGGAGTGGGAAGTCCTTCCCCAAAAGGTTCAAGGCTCCTCGATGCACCGTCAACTCCACCAGAACCCAGGTCAGCCCGCAGGGCGCCAGGGTCAGAGGCTGGGGCGTTTGACAGCGCCTCCAGGAATTATGCACACATAGCCAGCCTGTACTCTGAACACCGGGACAGGTACACGACAAAGGGGCCGGCAAGCGTGCCTGCCCTTGAGCGGTGTTAGGCAGCGGCTCACTAGATCCGTTAGACTTAAATAGCAGGTGCGATGACACTGTTCTGTAATCAGGTTCTGTCAGCCCTCTCCACAAGGCACAAGCTCCCACTATTTTTGCTGCAACGCTATAGGGGCCGACGGGTGCCCAGGTGGGGCGGGCAGACCTAGAAGCTGTCCTAAGAGCAGCCCCCACGTCCCCTGCCCCCACCGCGGCCGGCACTGCAGCTCAGGCCGCAGCTCTTGATGTAGGAGAGCAGCGCCCTGGCTCAGGGATAGCAAAGAAGCTCCAGCCCATCAGGCCCGGACGTGGGCGGTTTTTTCTAGGAGGAATGCGCGAAACTTAGCCAGTAGGAAAATTTAAAGTGGGGAGAGGGCATTAGAAACGTCAACTGGCCCCTCCTCGCTCCAAACAAGGAAAACAAAACCGTCTTCTAGGCTAAAAATACATATTTAGAAAATCCCTGCGCGCAGGCGGGCGGCGCGTTCCAGCTGCCGGCCTGGCCCCGGGAGGACTTGGCCGCGCAGCCGCCGATTACACCCAGCTCGGCCGGGATGGCTCCGAGCCGTCTGCCCTGACGTCAGCGGGACTCTGGCCCCGCAGCAGCGAGATAGGCGAGCGGGCTGGGCGCGGGCGCGGCACTAATCGCTCCCAGATGTCTCTAATAGCGGAGATAAAGACGGACGGAGCGGCCGGGAATAAATTTGTAATCAGGGCTCTACCGTCTGATCATCAAAGAGGCCCAAAAGCCTGGTGAATTCGGAAGACTGTGTGCAGGGGGAAGCGTTGGGGAGGAAAGGTAGAGCTCGCGCTCTTGGATGGGAGCTGACTTGGGCAAGATGGAGCGGCGAGAGTAAGGACAGGAGTTTCCAACTTCTGTGCGCACGGAAGTCAGACACTCGGAGCACTTTAGCCTCCATTAGCGTGCCAGGCCGAAGCCGCTTAGCAGTTGCGGGCTCATTAGAAGTGGACAGACTGCTGTAACCCTGCACGCCGGCTGAGCGATAAGGCGGCGCTCTCAGAACTGTCCGGCCCCCGGAAACGTGGGATTGGTTTCCTCTCCTGGAGCAGCCCCTCTCTGCCTCTCCCTTTTTTAAACAGTTAAAAAACACATAGGCGCGCCCCCTCCCCCTGCTCCCTACAGCAGCACTTCCTTGCGCTGAGGAGAGCGTTGCTGGGCCTCCAGCCGGGTTCTAGTGCCCGCTCCTGGGTTTTTCTTTGCGCGAGATTCAAGGGCTCAGACAGGAACCCCGCGCATCGGTCAGGGAGACTCATTAGCGCCCCCTCCTTGTGCGGAGAACCTGCTCTTAAGAGCTGGTCCCTAAAAATGAATGTTTTCCCCCGGGTCAGCTGATTCTGAATAAGGTAGAGAGGCAGTGCCCAGGGTCCAGATTCAGCCCTCTATGGGGCTCAACCACGAGCCTCTGTTCAGACCATCTGTCCTTGGAACCCACGAGGAGCCTGACCCGTTTGCAACTCAAGGTGCGTGGGTGGAACTCAGGCACAGGGAGACGCAGAGACCGCGTTAGACAGTTGTGGAAGAGAGAACGTGAGCTGCTCGAGCAGCGTTAGAAACCGGCTTGGTTAAAGCTCTAGGAAAGGTTTCTGGCTCTTTGTGGGCCAGCTCTACAAAAGCGGTCTTGCCTTTCACAGCATCGTTCCTTCTGTGTACTGCCCCTTGCACACGCACCCTAGGCCACTGCAGCTTGCCCGGGTTCCCTCTGCAAAGCTATAGTCTGGGAAGGAGTTCGTAGGCCTGCTTCAGCTCGGCTCGGCTCGGCTCGGCTCGGCTCGTGGTCGCTTTGCTTTTGGCCACATTCTCCTCCTCCATTCCCCTTCCTGCGAATTCAGCGAGTGTCCAACTCCCTCTCTCCTCCCCGTAAGAAGCTTCTAGATCCGAGGCCTTTCTCTACTGCGGGCAGCATCCGGCAGTCACAGGTGAGGAAAAGGAGTTGACCCACCATCTGCCCCAAACTCAGGCGCACCCTTTTTCTAAGAGGGTTTAGGGGCTACCCCTCCTGGCGCCACTGTTGCAGCTATCTCCTCACTGAAGCAAACCAAGCCATTGGGTCCCCTCCGCCTGAGGGCAGCTTAGGCTAAGAGGCCCACCACTGCTAGGTGTCCTGACCCACCGCCTCGCCCACCCGGATTTTGGAGCGCCCCACACCTCCATTGCCAGAATCGCAACCCAAGTGATCTTGCTGTCTCCTGAGAGTTCTCAGCATGAAAAAGCCCGGAGAGCCGCTGTCAGTGCCGGATCTGGGGACAAAAGCCCAGGAAAACCGAGACCATGGGCAAGGAGTGTGATAGACTACGCTCTGGACTTTGGCAGATTCTTTCCCAAGCTGGAACTGGTCTGCATACGGGCACCGACACTCACAATGGCCGATCCCTCGCTCGCTGCAGCTCCAGGGTTATCAGGCTTTTGGCCTGCGCAGCGGTCTGGGGCCGAGCCCTGACAGCCAGATCCACCATCAATTTACCTTCCGCCGCCCCAGCTTCCCATTTAGCTTTTAACGTCAAATCCTACATTTTTGTCGGCTCCGGCCTGTCTAGAGCGCTTGTGATTTCCCTGCAGAAGTGATTGCTCTTAACAAAATGGCAGCAACTACATTATCCAAGCAATTAAAACAGAGGCCTTTTAGCCAGTCCCGCAAGCAGGAGATTGGGAACTTTTTTTTTTTTAACAAAGAAGAAAAGTAGTTAAAAGAGAACAAATTAGTAGTAGTTAAAAGCACAGAAATGCAGAAGAAATGGCTGCTTAACTGCCTCAGAATTTGGACCACGCGGAGAAGGAATGCTGGGTGGCTGGGAACCTTGGGATGTGGGATGTAGGGATGTTGGGATGTTGGGAAGTTCATCTCCTGAGGGAAGGGGTAATCTGGGATGTCCTGATGGCTGGCCTTTGGCCAGCTGGAATAAGTCTCTGCAGCATCCAGCAGTCATAGGTGAGGAGAGGGAATTGAGCCACCATCTGCCAAGCAGGTTTGGCTGCTGGAGGTGAGGGAGAGCTGGAACCTTTCTGCTGGCTAGGGCACTGCGTGTGCTGGGTTGAGATTCCCGGCAGGTTCGACCTGCAAAGTACATGGGGTACCCGGGCTTGGTGCTGCTGGTGGTAAAGATGTGACTGCTGCAGGAGGGAAAGGAGGCCGACAGAGCTTGATCCCTGTCAGACTAAGAGCTTGGTGTCTGGGGCACAGGTTTAAAAGCATGTGTATTAGCAAGTGATTACAGAAAGACAGTGCACCAGGATCTTTGGGTTCCCTTCCGTGGCTGCTTAATAAACCAGAAAAAAATGTTAAAAACAGCAGAAGTGCATTAAGGCCCAGATGAGTAGACCAGCTACCCAAAGAACCCACGGGCACATGTGCATAGTGAGGACAACTTCTCTCTGTACTTGTTTTTGAAACACTTTCCACTACCATTTACCCACCCCATCATTTGGGGGAACTTCTTTCTTTTGCCTCTAGGACCTGGAGACTTTCTCCTGAGCAGGTAAAATAAAGGAGGCTGGAGGCAAGAGAGAGGTGGGAGACACAGGCCAGACAGACAAGGGTTGAGAGACCAACAGAAAACCAGGGCGCGCCTTCCCCCACCTCCCAGTGCTATAAACAAAGGCAAGTGTCTGTAAACACAGCCCCTCGCCCACCAGGTCGGCTCAGCACCCGCTGACCTGCGGGGAGAAAGTTCAGATCGCTTTGGCCGAGTTGTTCTAACCCCGCGCCCTCCTGTTGTCAGCAGCTGGCAGAAGTCCGCAGAGCCACTCGCTCGTCTCTCCGGGGCACTTGGGAGTTCGCCCAGGCCGGTCTATGCAGCCCATGGCAGGCAACTGGGCCAGAGTAGGCACCAGCAAGGCCTGGGAACCCTTGGGATGTCACAGGAGGGTCTGTACCCGGGGGCGAGGCGCGAACCTTACCCGAGGATGGGTTTCAAGATGGAAACGCTCTGGCAAGCCTCTCCAACCAGAGATTTATATATGCAGCATTTCATGAAACAAACCGCTTTTTAATACGTTTCACCTTTCTCCCTCCCCCCATTCCTCCTCTTCCCCTTTCCCTCCCCCCCCAGCCTGCAGTTAGTACTTTATAACACTTCAGCTCCTCTGATTTCTAGAGCAGAGTCCAGCTCTAACCAAGTCTGCGGGGGAGGGGGCAGGGGGAAGGACGCAGGGACTTTCTTCTGGGATATTACTGGACTCTGGGACACCAGAACCCCGACACAGTGAAGTCCTTGGCTGCTGGAAGTCGGGTTAGCTTGCAGCTTCCTCTGCCGGGCAGACTTCAGACCCCGCACAGTTAATATTGAGTTCCTTGTAGCTCCTTGTAAATCTAACCCACCCCTTGCCCCCCTTTAAACCTGTGGTCTTGTTCACGATTTCTTACTTGACGTAAAATTCCTTGTTACCTAATCATCCTGTTTTTTCAAAAGCCCTCCACCGTCCCCAGCCCTGCCTGCTCAGAAGAGAATCCTCCCAATCTAGACTACAATCAAACCGCCTTTTCCCCCCTTTCCTTTCCTTTTATCCCCTGTACTTTAAACCAAACACCCTAGAGTATTTCCTGAGGCTGTAATAATGCCTGTGATTCTTCTCACACCTCCTCCACTGAAAACCTCTCACGAAACACAAATCCAAGCCCCCCACACCAGGCATCTGATTAATTTCAGGAAAATAAGGACACCGTTCCACCTTCTGAGACAACTGCAGGCCCTTTCTAGGGCCCAGGCCACTCACTGGTTTCTTGGAAGCTTGGGGGAGAAGGAAAGAGATAGGTTGATGGCAGGATTTCCACCAAGGACACATCTCTTTCACAGTGCCTCCTCAGCCTCACCGGGACAGGGACAACAGTGACTTTGATTGATCGGAACCACTGACTTTCAAATAAAATTAGAGGCAAGTACGATAATTTAGTTTACTTCTGAATATTTTAAATATTATGAAAACAAGTATAACAGCTTTGTTTTCAAAATTCTTTTGAGGTATCAGCCATTAAAAGATTAGGATTTTTGTAAAAAAAAACACACAGTGGTTTATTGAATACTTACAATGTTTACACCTTCAATATTAATTAAATTCCACTTAGTTTTAGAGGACGGAAGTGCACAAAACAAGTAGCTGTTGGAAACACCTTTGAATAGGGAATGATCACATATGAAAGGACAGCACTAGTTACCGACCCCAACGGAAATGTTAGTGGCCCTGTTTTCTGCTTTGAAATAAAATTTTATAATCATCAGGAATATTTATATCCAAAGGCCAGGGATTAAAGATACACTTCACATATGCACTAGTGTCTGCTGTCTTTATCTGGGAGGGGCTGGTTAGGTGAGGAGGGACAACGGCGGTGTCTACACAGCCAACAGGGAACATTCACACACACAGACTCTACCAGTCGAAGGGATCCCTTACCACATGGGAGTGTCCTCTTCATATTAAAATATGGAATGCTTTTCTTCAAATATCCACTGTTTTGGAAGGGGAGGTGGGGAATGGATGCCTCAAATGGGGGCAAAGAGAAGGGGACGAAAATTGCACATAAATAAACCGGATGATCCAAAGGGAAGTAGTCCTCAGAGCGGAGCTGAGGGCTTGCCGGGAGTCCTGGGTCTGTATCTGGCACGTTGGCCCCTGCCCACTCGCTCTTTCCTCCTCCTCCTCCTCCTCTTCACTGCTTGAGCTCCAGGGCCCAGACGTGCTGTGGCCAGCCTGTCCGGCCTTTGGTTTTCTTGTCATTGCTGCTCACTGTGCTTTTCAAGATTTCATTCTGGGTAGAAGGAAGGCGAGAGCAAGAAAAAAGCAAAGAGAAGATCAGAGAGGATACCTGGTCCGGAGCCACTCCAGCATTTCCTGGGCCAGAAGGGAGGGAAGGAGGGAGAGCTGAGAGAGGGATGGTTCCCAGTCCCTGACGCTGCAGAACGGTGAGCTAGGGTTTTCAGTGCCCTAGCTACCACCGGGGGGCCTGGATGCTGCAATACTCAACCAGCAGATCGGCAAGTTTATAAACAACCGCCGGTTTTCGAGTCATTTATGGAGGAGCCCAGGGTCTTTCTTCTGACTCCAGATGTAGGGGCAGTGTGTGTGTGTGTGTGTGTGTGTGTGTGTGTGTGTGTGTGTGTGTGTGTATGCTAAATGTGCCTTCCATTTTCAATAGCAATCCCAGAGCCACATTCTAAGAAAAATGGGGTGAAGTCCACTCTGCTCCAGTCAGGGCCTTTCAGCCACTGGCTCTCAGCTTCCAACCTAGAAGCTCCTTGAAGGCCTCTGAGATTTCTGGTCATTTGCAAGGTCATTTGCTTGTGCAGCCATCAAAGGGTCAAATGCTCAAAAGGAAACAGTCTCAAGAAATGGAATTACTTTTCAAGCATTCCTGGCAACTGCCTGGTGTCCTCAACACTACTGGGCTGTGGGCACTTGGTAGGGACCTGAGGGAATTTTAAGTGGCTCAGTAAAATTTGGTATTACTCCTAATAACAACAACTATAGTGATATTTAAATTTTGTCTTAAAATGTCCAGGCTCGTTCAAAGAAAACATCACAGCCAAAGAGAAACCTGAGCTGTATTTCGAGGTTCAAAGTACTTATTTAATATTCACCTTTATGTCTTTCAAGCATAGCAATAACAGCAGCCATAAAACGCTCTCAGAGTTCAGAATCAGAGGCAACCCCCCTTTTTTGGGAGGGTGAAATAATTGGAATTAAGAGCTTCTTTCATTAGAAATATCTGAAAGCAAGGTCAGACTGGAGGCCAAACGAAGGCCCAAACGGGTACGAAGTGAGGGGCCCGGCCAGTGCGACATCTGTCTGGATCAAGAGTTGTGGAGCTCATCCCTCGTCTGGAGGGTCTGTCAGAAGTGCCAAGCACCTCTCCCAAGACCTCCCCTCTTTCTGCAGAATCCTCCCCCATCTCTGTTTATGCAGGAAACCACCCCTAGCACAACCTGGTGCGATCAACGCAGTCACAGTATGAGGGTGCCACCTCTCAGCCGGACTGGAGAGAAGCTGGGAGCAGCGGACCCCTGAGCCCCACACCCCGCAACCGCCCTCCGCCCCTGGTACTGACCAGCTCCTTCTTCCGCTTTTCCTCTTTCACGTCTGTTTTCTTGATCTCCGCCTTGAAGGCCTCCGCCTCGCCGTTCTGGTCGTCCTTGGCCAGCAGGTCCATGAGGTAGGCGATGTAGCTGGTGGCCAGGCGCAGCGTCTTGATTTTGGAGAGTTTGGTGTCTGCGGGCACGTTGGGAATGCACTCGCGCAGTTCGGCGAAGGCGCTATTGATGCTCTGAGTCCTGCGCCGCTCCTTGCGGTTGGCGGTGCCTCGGCGCTTCACCGGGCGCGGCCCCCCCAGGCCCGGGGGCCCGGCGCCGGGCGGCACTCCCCCGTAATGGGAGTGGTCCAGGCCGGCGGCGCCGCTGGCATACTCGGGGCTGTAGGACAGGGCCATGCTGTAGTCGGGGGGCGACATCTCGGGGTGGCCGATGAGCCAGCCGTGGAAGTAGGGGTTCTCATCGTGGCTGCAACGGCTGGCGGCAGCGGCGGCGGCAGCGGCGGCGGCGGCGAACGGATAGCCTTCATGGTGCACCACGGGGTGGTGGGGAAAGCCCCCTACCAGACTCATTTCGCCCTCCGCGCCCCTCCACGCGCCCCAGCGTGCGCGCAGCCCCACCGCGCCCTCCGCCCGGGGCCCTGCTTCGGCGCT
>NW_004955403.1:33448887-33478761 GCF_000276665.1 Chinchilla lanigera | reverse complement strand
CTCCCCATGGGGCGCGGCGAGCTGGTCCCGGCACCGTGCGCCCCTGCCTGCCGCCGCCTTCGCCGCCGGTTCCCGCCTCGCTCTGCAGCCCGCGCGCCTGCTCCTGTTTCCCGGGCTGCTGCTGCGCGGAGGCTGAATCCTCTGGTGCTCATGCAAAGGTGTCCGAGCCGCCGCGAGGCTGCTGCACGGAGCCCCGGTCCTCTGCGCGCGGGCCGCGCTCCTGGCACCGAGGCTAACCTGGAATCCGGGGGCGAGTCCGAGCCGCGGCTGGAGGAGCGGCCCAGCTCTGCGGGGCGGCGGCGGGGTCCGCTGCTCACAGCAAAGCTACCTCCGTGCGACCCTCCCCTTCCCGCCCCGTCCCCTCCCCCACCAGCCCGATCTGGGTTCTTGGGCGCTTATTGTTTTAATGAAAAATTTTTTTTAGCTGTTGTTGTTTGGGTCCTTGAATGAGTGTTAGCTGCGAGTAACGTGTCCTCGCTCCTCTCAGTCTCTCTCGGAGGGTTTTCAGAGAGGTCTCAGTGCATCCATGTTCTCAGATCCTCTCCTCTGGGGGCGCGGAAGTGGGGCCCTGGAAGCGCCTTGGCGCGCTGGGGCGGCGGCTTGGGCTCCCGGGCCGATCTGCGCGGTGGCTGAAGCAGCTCCCCGGTGGCGGCGACGGCTCTCCTAGGCTGGACGCCTTGAGGGGAGCAAGCGGATTTTCCCAGCAAGAGCTCCATGTACAGCTACATCTTTAGGGCCGCTCGGGTTAATATATGTCGTCAGAGGCTCCTCACGCCAATCCCGGGGCGGCGGGGGCGGCGCCTTGAGCTCTCCGCAATAAAACTTTTTGATGTTAGCCTTGCTAATTGCCGAGGTCCTCTTCCAGGATTGGCTGTCCCCTCATAACCATAAGATAATTAAAACAAGGGGGGGCAGAGTTAAAAAAAAACTTTTTTTTTTTATCATCCAGAGGTTAATGCAAGTGTTTAACAGATGCTTCACTATTAAAATATTTTACCCCAGGTCTCAAATATTGAAGAATCTTAGACCAGGTATAGTATCACTCTACTTTCTTTTCTGGTTGGGGGGGGGGAAATAAAACAACCCGCAGATGCTGCTTTTCAAAGCATTTTGTAGGTAATAGAGGCAGAAAAATGACCCCAGGCAGCCGCGTGCAGTTTTGTGCGGGGCGCCGAGAGCCCGAAGAGGGCGTGGGACCCCCTTAAAGGGCAGCTGCTGGCCGCGCGGTCTCCTCGCAGAGGCGGCCGGCGCGCGTGGGGAAGGAGCTCCTTTGAGCTGGCACAAGCTGGGAACACGCGTCTCGGTGGCTCTTTGCTATATCACCACGTTACCTCGGTCGGAGCTCTTTGGGGTGGCTCAGGTTTTTGCGACAGCTTGTGGAGATCACGGTTGAGATGCCTGGGCAGTCGGTCAAACCGATTGTAAATGCTCTTATTTCCCCCATTCTTCAGGGACATCAGCCCCAACGGAGACTTCAGACTTCGGACGATTTCAAAGTGTGGGCACCTCGATTCCCCCAATCTTTGGTGTGGTCGGGATCCGTGTTCCTCTGGTTTAACTAGCCTGTTTGGTAAGTAACTGAATATTTTTTACAGCGTGTTCAGAGCTTATTTTCCAGTTTTTATGAACAAACATATAAATATATCTCTGCATTCCTGCCTCCCCCATAAAAGCGGGCATCTGTGGAAAACAGGTTTAGTTATCGGAGGGGAACCATTAAACGCCGGTTTAAGAGGCAGGCCAGGAGGACGGCTCGTGGATGTTTAGACTGCTGGCCTTGCTGATCTTAAATGCACTATAACGGAAAGTGGATCTCCACTTGTAAGTCACCAAGCTTTGGACACTGGGGCCAAGGCGCCCTCGTGGCGAGAGCATCTGGGGATGGTTCCCAAGAGGGAGGGATGGGGTGGCCAGTGGTTGGGGCTGAAATCACCCACTCGATTTGGTCTCAGCTGCAAGGAGAGGCTGATGTGTCTATGGGATTCTGCCTGGGGAAAAGTGTCCGCAGGAGCTCTGCAGGCTGTAAATTACAGGGAATCCTGGGCAGAGCTTGCAGAAGGTGGCACAGGCGGATGGGCTTGGACCTGGCAAGGGTAGCCCAAGGGGTACCTGTGACTCTACTTTGGGCCTCGTTTTTTTGGAGGCAAGAAGAGTCAGCTGAGGCCGCAGAAGGAGTGCCACTTGAAGCACTCTTCAAGGACAGTTCTTTTCTTATGCACTGACACTTGCCGCCAGCTCTTAGTGGTTCAGGATGGAAACCCAGGAAAGAGGGAATGAAGGCCGCTGCTCTAGGGTGCTACCGTGGGCTCCTAGCCCAGGTTGCCACTATCCCCAGAGCCCGAGGGAGCCAAATCAAGACATATATGTGGTTTCAGGTTTGCTGCTGCTGCACAGTAAGAGAAAGAAGGGAACTCATAGACAGGGAGGTAAAAACATGGCTTGAGTGTCCGTGGTAGGGGAGTCATGGTAGGGTCAGTTTCCCTGGATGCCCCTAGCAGAGCCCTGAAGGTAGAGAACAGGATGAAGAGTAGCTGAAAGGGGGCACCAGGGGCTTTATTTTTTATCAGAACAGAGTAGCGGCTACTTAGTTCTAAACTCCTAACTTGGGTGGATCTGCTGTTTGGGGGCACAAGCAGAGCCTTTTTGAGAATTGCTCCTTCACCAGAGAAAGAGTAGAGGTAGTGTGGCCCCGGATTTTGTTTACATTTTTACCAGGAGGCCAGCTGACTGTGTAAATACTAGTAGTTCAATTCTTTGACATTTGGTAATTTTTAAAATGTCTGTTTATAAAAACACATGTAGGCCTTGAGAACAGGTAGACTAGGTAAGACAGTTGCTCCAAGGGCAGATGCAGTTTTAGGGGAAATTATTTCTGCTTTCAGAAATGGAGTTTTTGGGAGAGGAGGCAGGAAAAAGAACCTAGAGGAAGGCTGGGCTGGGACCTGAGAAGCTGCCAGCCACCCTCCCTTGTAAAGGATTGGAATTTGCTACATTTAGTTTTTGTTTTTAATGCTTTTTAATTTGAAACAAAAAACAAATGAGTGAATCCATTCATGGCCCCAGGTAACGTTGCAAGTAATAAAAGAAATAGACAACATGGGACAGAGGCAGAGTGAAAGATGCTAATCTGAGCTCCAGCGGTCATTTACAACATCATTATCAGATAATTACTATGACCCAGGAAATCTAAAGTACTGTGTATCTCAGCATTCAAACACAGAGCCTAGAGCCTTAGAAAGCTGGTCTGGAGATGGCTTGGAGAGTGGGGACAAATGAGTGAACTCTAGTGATGTCCCCAACTGTAGTAACTGACTCAGGGAGCCAGCTGGCCTTGACCACCTGAGCCCTGCCCTTTAATGCACAACTAAATACTGCTCGTCCTCTCCTTTGGCCACATTTTGCTCCAAGAATCCTGGGACACTTTATTTGCCTGCTGCTTTGGAAAGCTTGAGGCTAAGAGCCATCTGAAATTTGTCCCCAAATAGACGGCCTGTGTGTGCAGCGGGGGTACTAATGGAGTTAGTGGTACTGGGGGTGATGGAGGAGAGGTGGGTGCTGATCATACGGAGAGCAGGAGGACAGGTATAGAGCTCAACTGTGACATCAGTTTAGGAACCCCTCTTTTGGGTTGTGCTACTGTGGCCTCTGGTACACTGCTCCCCAAAAGATACCTATTTGCAATTCTAAAGGGCTCAGGGAACTGCAATAATGCTGACGGAGGTGGCCCTGGGGATCCTGGGAATCTTAGCGAGAGACCGAATCTCTTTTTCCAGGCTGAGGGCTGAACCTCACCCGGTCTGGAGAACAAGAATGCTTCGCTTCACGGGGAGGCAGCCCGGGTTCAGGGGAGTGATTGTGAGTCTGTGTCCAAAGTCTTCCTTGTAGTTGGTGGTGCCCCTACTGGGCTGTGCATTACAGCTGCTCCCACCAAACAGACGGAACCCGGCTCAAACATTTACTTTGTGCTCATGTTTCTTGTCTTTGCTTTACTCCCCCTACCACTTTCCCTGGAAAATATTCAAGAGCAGGAGAAAAACTGAGCATTGCCTTGCAAACGTTTTTGGTCTTGTGAGATATGACTTTAAAAATCAATCTAGTTTAAACTAAATATTTTTTTTAAACTTCAGTCTGTTTTTAGGGAAAATACAGATCTTTTCGAGGTATTTATTATTTCAAAGGCAGGGGCAATTTTGTATCTTGTGATTTGCTCATGAGAACTCAAAATAAACTGGACCTGAAAAGAACCAGGCCAGAAGGGCATAAACACACATTTTATATTTACAGGAATTATGGCTCAATTCCCTTCATCATCTTTCAAACCTCTTTTTACCTTGTTTCCCTAAACAAAGCAGTGGAAATGGTTTGGAGCATTGTCTGAAATAAGCATAAAAAGGAGAGCTCCAGAACAAGCTAAGAACCCCAGGCAGAATACCATACCCAGAAGATGACAGAATAAAGCAACATGTTCTTGAATGTGTAACCTCAGCCCCACCTGTACCAAGGACAGTGCTGCATGTGACACTGATGAGTGTGTTTTTTTCTCTACTAGGGTGGGACTGAGTCATCTTCCACGTTAGCCACTTGTCCCGGAATGTTTAGGACATCCAGAACAAGGCGTGTCGTCCAAGTGGCGACCAGGGTCTCCTTCTGTGATCTTGCAGTACCTCCCTTTTTTGTTTTCCTTTTGGGAAATAGTTGTTTACAGACAGGACAAGTGATAACAGTTCAAAGTACACATCTACAAAGTAGAATTGCGTTCGATTGGGCTTTTATGTCTATTTCAAAAATGAAGAGCATGAAAAGCTGTCGTAGACTTTTATGTGGTTTTATTTCTTCTTCGATTGGGGGTGGGGGTGGGGTTTTGGGGAGAGGGCCATCTTCCCCCCTGTTCTCCAGACAGAGCTGATGTGTAGATGGAGGGGGAGGGGCCGGTCCAGCTGCAATGATGACTGTGGAAGGGTAGGTTGTGTTTATGAATCCTTCCGTCCAGTTCTGATTAGGAAATATATCAGTAGAGACAATCAGGACCTGCAAAATGCCTGTGCATTTTCCTCTCCTTTCCCCCGTTCCTTCCTTCCCTCCTTTTTCCTTGTGCTTTTTCCTTCCCTTATAATTCACTTTCCATCAGTGTTTTGATTTGAAAGTGTTTTTTTTTTCTCTCCTTTCACTGAACCTGTGACTTTGTGAAAGAATGACCTATGGATTCATCCTTAAGTCCTTTAAGAAAATCTTAATATTCAGTACTACAAGCAGTAGAATTTCCATTTTCTCTAAATAATCTATGACTATATGACCCTCATGTTAAGTGGTAGAGGTACTGCTGTTCTGGAGACTTTTCATTGATAAGAAAGGACGAAATACTTTGACAAGTGCCCAAGTCTAAAACTTAAAGTACTCATACAGGCTAAAGGTAACATAAGATAATGCCATAATATAGCCTTACAAAAAGCAGCATATATACATGGTGCTTGTTTTTAGTTTTAGTATACTAGTCCTAAGAGAAATGATAAATCTAATCTTCCCTACTTTGTAATAAATATAGAGTTTTAAACAGAAATGGCACAAAATACATCCTACAGGATTTGTGTTAAATATTCATCCACATTATTGTTTTAAATACACAAATATTTTCAAGGCTGGAGCTATGGCTGAGTGCTATAATATGTGCCTCACGTGTTTAAGGCCCTGGGTTCCATTCCCCAGCATTGCTAAAAATAAATAATGAATAAATATTAAAAAAGAAATATTTCTCATAAGCTAGGAGGAAATCATGCAGAATTCAGAGGAGGAAATAAACATTATAGTGCATATTTTGCTCTAAGAAATGAGAGTAAGTAATGTAGTTCAACTATAGCACGCAATGTAGTCCGGTGTTCAGAATTAAATGTGAATGGAAGTGGCAATTTAAAATATGAGGCTTTGGAGAAACCATGTAGATGACTGGAAGATTTGCTCGTGACTTGAGGCTCCAGTGCATTGCCAGTCCTAACTTTGGTGTTGCTCACATTCCTGGGAAATCCTGTTCTATAGTTTCCTTTGCAACTTTACATGGATTGATTTCTTTAGCTCTGACAGTTCCTTCCAAACCTTTTCTACATTCTTCTAGAGTCTTTGGTTATAGACAAGGGACTCAAGCCAGGGTGGTTAGGTTTCAGGTTAACAAAAAGAAACACTTTTATTGTCAATATTAATGGCAAACCTCATTTTTACAAGGCTTGGGTTTAGCAGCATGAGCAGATCAAAAGCAGCTTAGCTTCATTTCTCAATATTCTCTGGAGCTTAGACAATTAACTGCAATTTTGCTCCTAACGAAAGAACATGTAAAATTTAGTTACGAAAATGTTAAGGTTAGTCTTTGGCGGAGGTTTTTTTTTTTTTTTTTTTCCTTTCTTTTTTTTTAACCTGTGCACAGTGTCTCAGAAGGTAATAAATTTATCCACTCAACTCAAGTTGAATTTTGAAGGAAAATTCCTTAAGAAAATGTGTGTGAGCAGAGTGTCCTCATCTGCAATGCCATGAGCCAGTTTCACTGTGTGCATTCCATGCTAGCCTTTCTGGCTGGGTAAGGATCCGGCAGACTGAGGTCTCCCTGGTAATTTGGGTACACCGAGTCTCCAGTTAATGATAGATAATCAGCCTTTGGGTCATTCGGTCATTCTCTTATTACAAACCCCTCCTGCTCTCTCTGATCTCCTTTCAAACTAAATTTCACACAAACAAATAAAGCAAGACAGGGACAAGTTCTTAAAAAAAAGAGAGGGAGAAATATTAGAAACTTCTGATACAGAACTCTAAACAAGGAAAGGCAAGCTAAAAGAGGATAGGAAAGAACATCTTATCAAAATGAACATGTTGTGTACAAAACATTAAAAGAAAAGGCTCTGGTTTTTGTTAAAGTGACAGAAAATTAAAATAAAAATAAGTGCAGGCAGAAAAGTTATAATATAAACAGAGAAGGCAGGATGGTTGGTGGAAATGCGCAGCACCAGGGGGGCTAATTTGTTGTTACAGATTATATATCTGTATTGTGATTGGAGAAGCACTACTTTGTTCCCCTTTCCACAAGAGAATGGTTTTCTTTTTTAATACAGTGTGAGTGCCCATTTAAGTTAACACAGGCCAAAACATCGAGGAACAAAAAAATGAAATTGCACCCTGCTTGCAAAGCATCCAACTTCAAACGAAGAAATTGGTTGCATACAGAAAAAGCAGAATTCCATTCAGAATACATTTGGAGACTTCACTAACTGGGTGTGACTGATGCTTTTTTTGGTTTTGCTGACAGAAGGCGCAGTTCATTGCTAGGAAAGTACAACTGAAAGCACTCCTCCCCATACTCCTGGGGTCTTCACTTTCCTGGTCCACATCTGCTTGTGACTTCAGAAAGAAACTTCATGTTGGCCAAGGTACATCTCAGTTCACATCCTCCTGGGAAAAGCGCGGGAATGTGGGGCTCTAGTAGTTAGGACCTCTGGTGAGAGCGCCCCTAGTGCCATCTTCCTGTCCCTGCTCTTAGCAGGTCTGGCCTACGTTTAGTACCGCCCTCCAGAGAGATCAAAGATTACCCTTAGTGTTGCCTCCACGCCTTACGTTTTCAATCCTAAAAGAAAAGGAGTTTTGGCTCAGGGCTTGATCAACCTGCAGTTAGAGATGGTAACAGGTGGTGAAAGTGCGACTCCTGCCTTATTCCCAGTTGAGGGTCTGGCACTCCTTAACCTGTCGGCATCCCTGGTGCACAGCCTGTCGCTGTCCTCGTCCCCCATGGGTTGGAGAATTCACAGCTCTTTATTGCTTCTAGGCCCAAGCTAAATGCCTAAGGAAGCCATTCTAGGTTATCTACCGCTTTCTCTCCCAGCCCTAGACCTGTTTAGGAGCTCCTCTCTCGAGTTCTTACTGGTATCCCCTTGTAGTTCTCTGGGCACCAATCTGTTACCTCCTTCTACTGTGGATTCCTTGACAACCCAATTAATAAATTGCAGCAAGAAACAAAACAAAACAAAACAAAACAAAAAAAACAAAACCTTGACCAGTCTGTGGAAAAGAGATTTAGAGAAATGCAGTATAGTGCTGCGACCACAATCGGCTTGGTTTTTCTTTATTTTGAAAGTGACAAGACATGGGGTTGGAAGCTGTTTATGAGGAGCACATCTTTGCGTCCTAGCCTTTGGAAGAACTGGGGAAAGATTCCTCCTGATCAGCTGGGCCTGCAGCAGGCCTACTCCTCCAGCCTGGCGCAGATGATACCCATGCCCAGCACCTGGAGCTCCGCAGCCAGCTCTGGGCAGGGCTTCACTGGCTCTCCACTGAGCTGGTGCAACCTCTGTAAAGCTTAGGATCCCTCTGGGAACGACGGGGAAGACAGCACAGACCTGGGGTGCCTGGGCTAGATTAAAGGGATCAGGGCACCGTCCAGTGAGTCACCTGATACACAGACTGCCCTAAATATTCATGCATTTTCTTTTCCTGCCTTTTCGGTTTTCCCTTCCTTCCAGCTGCCTGAAGACCCAGCCAGCCTGACAGCGATGGGTGCCAGCCCCGCCAGGTGTGCCTTCCCGCGCCGCCCATCCAGGGGCGTCTCCTGTCGCCGACTCCTCCATCCAGCCTCCGTCCCTGGAGCGGCGCAAAAGTGCGGCTCCCCCGGGGATCGCCGGGGCCTCGACCCTCGCAGGACAGTGGGCGCTGGGCAGCGGGTCGCGGGACGGCGGTAGCGCCAAGATGGTATCGGGGGCACGAGGCTTGGCCGGAGCCGCCACCCCGAGTTAAGCCTGCACCCCACCGCTCTTGCCATCCTGGTTCAATTCTCATTTTCATCCCCAACCCTCTCTCGGTTCCCAACATCCAGAAGACAGTTCTCGGCAGGTCGCGGCTCCGGGAGGGGTGGAACCTCAGTTTCCCCAGCGCGTCCGCGAGGACTTTTCTCCCTCCGCGGGCGGGAGGGGGTTAAACGCACCCCTCTCGCGCCCTCAGTTTGAAGCCCCTGGCGCTGGGCGAAGGCCGCCGCGGGTTCCCTCTTGAGGTCTCATTAGGGAAACCCTCACCGCTATTTTCAACATTTCCTCAATCAAAAGCGTCTTTAAATAGAGCTGCACAAACAAATTGGCGGCAAAAGCGCAGATCTTGTCACGACGGAGACCAATCCAGTATTTCAGTCTTGTTTGCTTTGCAATTACGGGCTGGCTTGTGGCTGCGGTGCCGCCGGGGCCACTCGGTGAGGGTGCGCTTTCTCCTCGGCCCCCCGGGCGGCTCAGGGAGCGACCGCAGAGCCGCCACGGCCGGAGGGGACGGGTCGGGACTGCGCGGGCGAGGGGGCCTTTTCCAGATTCTCCTGCCGGGCGCGCAGAGCCGTGCTGAAGGAGACACTTTCCAAGTTCCAGACCGAGCCACTGAGGCACGGATGACAATAAAGAGCGTGATGCACATTCGGACACAGCGTTGCGTCCTTACCAGCTTCCTTTGTGTCCTGCGCTCCCTGGCCCCCTCTCTGTCTTGGGTACATTTTTATTCAGTGTGTGTTAGCGGTTACTGCACTTCCCTTCTCCCTTGGTGTTAAACTGCTAGCATGATTTGTTATATTTTCCATAGCTGCTCGTGCTTGTTTGACTTTTTGTAGAAAGTCCCTTTAAATCTGCTGCAGAAACCAAGCCCAAGACCCGTGGACGGGCTCCTGCAGGGACGTGGCCGCCTCCAGCCTACTTTGAGTTCTTCCCGGGAAGCTCTTCTGCATAAATGAGCCTCTGGGTGCCTGGGTCACCGCCCAGGCGAGCATAGTTTGTATCAGCAGAACAGTAGTTAACCCCAATCCGGTCCTAAGCCTTACATTTCACAGACCATTAAATCTTGGCCGCCGTTTAACAAAATTGTAATATTTACTCTGCTCTATATGGAGGAGCACTTTTAAAGTAAAAAGCAAATACATTTCAAAAAGAAAATATGATAATAAATCTCTTTTTATGGATTCTCTCTGCATAAGTGGAAACAACATGATTTAAATCTTCAGCAGCTCCACTCCCATTTTCAAGCACAGCTGAAGTTACAAGATACTGTCTTTTAACATGTTCTCTGTCTTTTGGGAGAGACATCTGCATTGTTGCCTTCCTTTAAGTTCCAAGGTTTCACACCCCACCCTGACCACATCATATGTAAGAGGAATGATTAAATAATAAGGACTTGGATGTGAAGTCCACTTTTCACATGGACTCAAGAAAGATGGGCGTGACTTGGGTGATCATTTGGGGATTTCATATTTTTTTCTAAATGAAAAACCATTCTCATGTCTGCTTCTGAAGGAGGTGGGCAGAGAAATATTTTGGTGAGAAAAACTCTGGAGTACATGTTAAAACGCACTTCTTTATTCTTTAAGAATGTGTAAGGTGAAGATCTACATTTGTTTGTTTATGGTCATAAATTCAATTCAAAGCCATTCTGGCCAATAAATAATTGCTTTCATACCTAGAATTATTTTGGCTTATAATCCAATTTGAATTGCATCTTTGCTATTCTGTATCATCCTCCCATTGTAATATTTTGTTTTTCTCATCTAAAGCAAATCTCAGTGTCATTTATAATGACTTCATAAAAATTGTGCAACAACAAAGCCATAGAATATTTGAGGTCTACATAGTCATTGTGTATATCTCTCCTAGCCGACTGATTGCTTAGTATTTCCAGAAATAGGAAGCAGTAGCTAGAAAGGGTACTATTTCATAAGAATTCTCTATCAAGAGAATGGTCCTGGAATATTATTTAGTGCACAAATTATACTATTACTTTCATGTGTATTAATATTTAGTATTAAAACAACTAGGATGCTTTAGCCATGAACATGTCTTGGCATACCACTTTCAAATGGGTCATCTCAGATAATTACAAAGATGTTGATGTTAATCCTACATTAAGTGAACAACTGTGAAAATGACCTTAAAGCTTTATTATTCTCATCTAAATGGCATCAAACACATTTGTACAGGGAACACAATTACTTTTTATCTGACATTATCCTGGAAGGATATGGCTACATTTATTTCTTTTAAAAACAGAGCAGTTTTAAATTACTTTTTTTGGAGGTTTTTTTTTTTTTTTTTTGAGACATGGTCTTGTTATGTAGTTAGACTGACCTTGAACTTACTATTTAGCCCAGGTTGGCTTCAAATTTGGAGTGATCCTCCTGCCTCAGCCTCCCAAGTGCTGGGGTTACAGGTACGTGCCACCACACCCAAACTTTCAATTACTTTTTAATAGAAATTTTGTTTAGTGTGGCATTTTGCAATACCCATAAACCACTACAACTTGGTACTGACAGATATGTGTATTTCTGCATTATTACTCATTAGCTTTTCTGCAAATCCACTAAAATATAATAGTATTTTAAAAATCAACATATAAGGAACAATTACTAGGTTCTACATACTTATTTAGGTAAGCCAATCTATTAGAATTAAAAACATGTGCCTGGAGTATAAATGCTTCTTTAGGAATTTTTTTTGTTGGATGCAGAGTTATTATTTTTTAAACCAACTCAGATTTTCAAATACCAAGTTTTCACTTTGAACAGGCATTGCATTGTTTTAAACAGTAGCTCCTGGAACAATATCATCCTTAGTATTTCAAACTTTCAAACAATTGGGATTGGATAAATGTTTTCAGCTGAGACCACCTTCCTAATACCTTTGTAGGTAATAGTTTTCTCTATTTGTGCTGGGTGAAAAACAGATAGTACCCTAGACTGACTGCCAACCTTTTGCAGAATCTACAAGAAAATGAAGTTTTTTTTTTTTTTTTTTTTTTTTCTGTGAAACTTCTTGCAATTCACCTACAAATTCCTATTAAAATGTATCAGAGAAAATTGTGCTTTTCTAACTTCAGTAATGAAATGATGGCTTAAAGAGGTGTCTAAAAAATAATACAGGAATGTTAATTTCCTACCACTTTGTAACTGTATTGTCTGTACTGTTCTTTTGCTAATTTGTAAAAGGTTGTCTGTCTGTTAATGTTTTCCTCCTTTTATTTTTAAAATAAAAAAATAATAATACAGGAAGAATATGGAAACAAAAATCTGAAAAGGAAAATTTGCTCAGGCAGGATCTGATTCTTTGTTTATAAATAGGGGAGTGAGGAATTGGATCCACGTAACCCAATAGATTGTTTTCTTTAATTCAATGACTTTTAAAAAGGTTTTTCTATGGATGAAGAAACCCAACCAAGGAAATATATGCAAATTTGTGTATATGGGAAAGTATGAACTTACTGTAGCTTTTAGTATTACCTCAAAATATCTTTACGATGTCATGGTTCTTTCTAAACAAATGCACGATGTAGCACTTGGTGTCAAAAAACACTGATCTTTTTCAGATGTGGGTTAAACTGGAACAATAAAATGTACCCATGAGATAACTTCTATAAACTCCAACTTGCAAGAAAAATGTGAAAAAGCTTTTTCTGGATGAAAGTACACAACTTAACTGTTATTAAGCTGGCATAAATAAAGAAGGAAACTGCTTCCGAACATTCCTAGTAAATATTTCTGCTTTCCCAACCATTGTTAGCCTCTATACATCTTGTGCTATTCAAGTAAAGATGATGTCAGTAATCAAATCACGGAATCTAATCAAGTGACTATTTTTGCTTTATTACAAAGTTTATGTATTATACTGAGCTGTTGAATTGCTTAGCTGTTTTAATGCTGAATTTTTCTTTTTTTGAGTTAGAATGATACTTAATGAAGTGCTTATAAAGATAGATATGATGGTTTAGCAAAGATAAAATAGTCACAATAACAAAGTAGCATTTGAGTCTGTGCAGTGTGGACTGGGCTTTGTAAATTGCACTGCTTCTAAAATCATGACCTAAGTGTTTATAATGGGGACATCTGAGAAGAGAAATCTGAGTTCTCAATTTACACAGCCAAGAACATGTAGTTATGTAAGGGAATTTGCCCCCAGAAGCATTTTTCTATAGACCTCACCAATTCCTCCCCCCAGTACTTCTACTTGCTGTATTTTACTAGAAAGCTATAGAATTACTGATGCTACAACTCACTAGACTTTTCTCAGCCTAAACACCTTTTTTTTTTTTTTTGAGACAGGGTCTTGCTATGTAGTGCAGGTTGCCCTTGAACTTGCTCATGGCCTCGAACTCAATCTCAAACCATAACAATCAGGCTGGCTTCGAAATCACAGTGACCCTCCTGCCTCAGCCTCCTGAGCCTCCGGAGTACTGGGATTACAGGCATGTGCCACCACACCTTGCACTAAACACTTAATATTACATGGAATTATTATAGCTAAAATAGTGATAGAAAAGTTCTTTAAGCTAGCCCTGTGTTGGCTTTTATTCTTTCATTGTTAGCCATATGAAATGTCTGGAGCATATGTCATCTTTTTCTTGTTGCTTGGGACATTGGTGGTTTTAGTAAGCAAAATAGTATGCATTTTATTGTGTTGTTATTTATGCTCTGCTTCGTGTCAAAAAAGATTTAAAGCAGCTATTTCAAAGACTGGTAAGAATAATCTTTCCAAATCTGTTTGTAAGAATAACTCCTGTAAACACAACCGTAATTTACTTTTGATGTTTAGCACAAGATCAGCGATCTGTTCTGGTAAATACGTTTGTTCTAAGAGGAAACAGGGTCACAAATTAGAATGCAACAAATTTTTAAAATTAGTTTTGTTTCAGATAAATCTCAGTGATTTCATAAAACTATTATTTTGCATGTAAAAAAGCATAACGCTGTGATGAAGAGCAGGGTCCTGGCAGTTAGAGGCACAGTTCTGCATCCTTACTACAACAGTTATTAGCTGTGTGGTCTTGGGAAAATTCTTTAGCCATTCTCTGCTTCAGCTGCCACATCTGTGAAAGGTGGATAAATAATTTCAGTTTCCATCATGCTGTCATAAGTAAGATTTTATGAGATTAACATACGAAACTCTTATAGAGGGTCTGGTTGTTATGGTTTGCATCTAGATGTCCCACTAAAGTCTCCTGCAGTCATGGGGGTGGAGTTTGTGATTGATTCATGATCCAGTGCTGGGATAGATCCAGTGCTGGGGGTGGAGCTTGTGATTGATTCATGATCCAAAGCTAGGTTTAAGGATGTGAGTGCTACACTCGCCCTAGAGTGGGTCGTCTGCATACAGTACGTAGCCAGCATAAAACATAAGGGACAGAAAGAGGCTCCTCCTCTTGTTGCTTTTGGTGTCATCTGCCACTATGAACTGTTGTCCCTCTGCTATATGCCACCTTGCCTTGGACCTAGCCGATTATGGACTGAAACCTATATGAACTTCCAGCTAAATAAACCTTTCTCCCTTTATCCTGGGGTCTCAAGTATTTTGCCTCAGCAACTAGAAAAGATGCTAAGACACCGGTATATAGTAAATACTTAATAAGTGTCAGCCATTGTCACTGGCACAACTCTGCAGTGTCAAAGAGTGGTGTCCCTCAGCTACCTTACTCAGAGCCGCTATGTATGAGAATAGTGACATCCCATGGACTTCTTGAGGTTTGTATGGGAAAGCTGCATTGACTTCTAGCCTTCAAGTTGACAGGGTGATGGCAAACTTCTGCTGTCTTTAGTTTTTATTTTTTTGGTACCGGGAATCACACTCGGGACCTTGCACTTGCTAGGCAGGTGCTGTGCTGCTAAGTTATATCCACAGCCATTTCTACTTTCTTTAGAGGCTTGAGATAGGCATGGGTAGATGCCCTAGTGACAGCAGCTCACCAGCTGGTCCATGGAAATCCAGCTTTCTGCCATCTTTATTTGTCATGTGGTCAATGGGCACACGACGCGAAGGTCTACACTGGGGAAAAGAGCATCTAGAAGACATAAAATACAGTGGAACCTGTGGAACGGATTCTGCAACCAGAATTGTGGAAAAAATTAAGTTCGTGAACTGAGATACCACTCTACCCTCTGCCAATGGTTCCCCCACTTTTTACCTCAAAACCAGGAATAAAACACTTTATGTATACTTATTTGCAAATTATATGCCTGTGCTCCTTCAGTGCTGTAGTGTGTACATTATAAACTCATTCCAAATAATAAACTAATGAAAGGCAAAACAGTAGGTATTTTAAAGTGAGATTCAGCATAACAGGAAGTGCAAACCCACATTTCACACAGTCTTGGCCATTTAAAAATATTTGTGCTGATTAACGGTTTGACTCATATCAGTTTCTGCCTTGTTCTGGTGCTGGCAAAAACTCTTACCTGTGAGGGGGAGCAGTGCACAGTCTGCAGTTGTCTTGCCGATGGGTTATGCTGGCATTCTTTGAATGGTCTTTAACAGGAGGTTCTTTGCAGGAATCTGTTTAACTCCTTGTCCATGATGAAGTTTTGCTTGGTTAAAACTATATATTCTGCCTCTACCTCACCAAGCCAGGTGATTTGCTGCACATCTCATTCTCTGTGTGCCGTGAGAAGGTCACTGGCAACTCTTGTGGAGTGAAGGCTGTGTCTTGCCTGGGGTAATGTTCAAGAAGGCGGTTGACATAGAACTGTGTGAGGGTGTCAGTGGTTATACTGAATAGTGGTGTATTACCTCTGATTCTTTACAGAAAAACCAGTATCAAGGGACTTTCTAATACACTCTTCAGGCTCCTCATTTCTTGGGGCACCACTGCCTGAGACTCAGAAGTCACTGTAGTTTCTGCCATTTCTCTGCCTTGACATTCTGTGGCAGCGTGGATGAAACCCTTAGGTATGCTCTGGACTTTATTTTCTAGAACTTGCCTTACTCTGTTTCCACTTAATGGTGTAGCTCCTTACTGTTCACAGATAGCTTTCGTATATGTCTTTCATTTCAATTTAGCATTGATGTAAGGCTGGTAAAAATGTCCAGTTCTATCAGTTTTAAAGATAAAAGATGAGTGGGTCATCAGTAGAAATGTGAAATATCTCTTTGTGACAGTGGGGTGTTAAAGTCCCCCGTTACAATTGTGTTATTGCTTATTTGATATTTCACGTCTGTTAAAATTTGTCTTACATAGTTGAGTGCTCCTGTATGTGGTGCATATATATTTATGGTTGTTATCTCTTCCTCTAGCAGTTTCCCCCTAACAAGTATGTAGTAACCTTCTTTATCTCTTTTGATCATTCTTGGTTTGAAGTTCACATTGTCTGCAACCAGAGTAGCTACTCCTGCTTTTTCTGGGTTCCTGTCCCATGGAGTATTGTTTTCCATCCTTTAACTTTCAATCTATTCTGTATCGCTTTTACTGATTTTGTGTTGTTTCATTTTTATCTTTGTTTTTGTTATTTTGTTTCTGTTCTTTTCCCTTTAAAATAAAATACCGCTCAAAAAACACCAAAAATACCAAAAATAATTATAAACAAAAAGAAATGTGAAATAATCACCCAAGTTCACATGGCTGGTAGGCAACACTGGATTAGAACTTGTTTTTTGAAAGCAATATCCTGCTGTTTCTGTTCCATCTTGTTAACTAATTTTTAAAAGTAATATTCATATCCATCTGAATTAAGAGACAGAGCTATAAAACTGAACAGAAGTAATGGTTCCAAGTGATGCTGGGAATGACTTGAAAGGAAGCACATATATTAGAATATTTAAGAATTACACATTAAGCAGCACACAATGGTACACTCCTGTAATCCCAGCGCTGTGGGAGGTTGAGGCAGGAAGATTACAATTTGAGAGCAGCCTGGGCAGTTTAGCAACTTAGTGAGACCCTGTCTGAAAATAAATCATGAAAGGATTGGGGATGTAGCTCAGTGCAAAGGCCCTGGGTTCAGTTACTACCATTAAAAAAAACACGTAACAGCAATGTGGAGGAAGGAGGTTCACATTTATTGAGCACCTTTTGAATCCTGTTCTTCACACACATTATTCTTAACATTATTAATATGGTTCACATTATTTATATTGTTCTTAAATTGAGGTTTAGAGATGTTAAATAATTATCTAAAGTATATAGTTTTTTTTTTGGGGGGGCTGGGGATTTAGCTCAGCGGCGCAGCACCTGCCTGGCAAGCATGAGGTCGTGAGTTCGATTCCCAGTACCAGGGGAAAAAAAATATATATATACCTTTTTAAAAAGTGCATGTTAGTAGCACAGAATAGTGATGTTCGTTTTGGGCAACTGATAAATGAATATAACATATCTTCATAATTTTCACTTTGTTTAATCCATTTCTTCCTCCTGTCCCATTGTCCATTCTATTTCTGCATTTACTTTTCTAGTTTCCTATCATCTTTCTTATTTTTTACTTGTTTGCTTGTTTACTTTTATTTTAAGTTTCTCATATAAGAGAAAACATGCAGTATTTTACTTTCTGAGCTTGGTTTATTTCACTTAACATGGTGGGCTTCAGTTCCATGTATTTTCCTGAAAATGATGTGATTTCATTCTTATTTGTGGCTAAAATCTCTCTCTCTCTCTTTCCTATTTCTATCTCTATCTCTATCATCTCTATATCTATAATTGTATATCTATATCTATCATATATATCTGTACATCACATCCCTCCATTCATCTGTTGATGGGATGTAAGCTCTCTTCACAGCTTAGCTATTGTGAATTGTGATGCTATAACCATGAGTATACATGTATCACTATAATATTGGTAAATATTGGTTTAATATTGTCTCTCACTCTTTTAGTCCTAAACTCAGTAGTAGTATAGCAGATCAAGTGGAATTTCCAGCTTTAGTGTTTTGAGGAATCTCCATACCAATTTCATAGCGGTTGTATTAGTTCACATTCCCAACCACAATGTAGGGGCATCCCTTTCCCCCCTGTATCCCCACAGCATTCAGTGCTTTTCTATTCTTGCTGATGGCCCTTCTGACTGGGTAAGATGGAATCTTAAAGTAGCTTTGATTTGTATTTCCCTGATGGCTAAAGATGTTGAACAGTTTTTTCATACACTTACTGGCTATTTGTACTTCTTCTTTGGAGAAGTGTTTACTCAGTTCATTTGTCCACTTTCTTTGATTTTTTTTTGGCTTAGTTCTTTGAATTCACTATATATATTCTAGATATTAATTTTCTATAAGAAGATTAACTAGCAAAGATTTTTTTTCCCATTCCATAAATTGTCTCTTCACTCTGTTGTTTCCTTTGTTGTGCAGAAGTTTTTAAACTTAATGTAATCTCATTTAGTGATTCCTGGTATTATTTCTTGTGCTATTGGAGTCCTATTCAGGAGTCTTTACCTGTGCCTGTGGCTTCAAGTGTTTCCTCTATGCTATTTTCCAGTGGTTTCTGGTTTTATGTCTAGGTCACTGATCCATTTTGAAAAGTACGAGAGACAGGGATGTAGTTTTGATCTGTATGTAGACAACAAGTTTTTCCAGCACCATTTTTTAAGAGGTTATCTTTTCTCCAGCATATAAGGTTTGGCCTTTTTATAAAAAAAAATCAGATAGCTATACATCTCTCTCTTTCTCTGTCTCTTTCTTTCTTTCTACAATACCATGCTGTTTTTGTTACTGTGACTCTGTAGTATAACTTGAAATCCAGTATTGTGATACTGCTAGGGTTGTTCTTTTTGCTCAAGATTGCTTTGGCTATGTCTGTTATGATTCATGTGGTTTAGGATTGTTTTTCTAGTTCTGTAAAGAATGTTGTTGGTATTTTAGTATGAATTGCTTTGAATCTGTGGATTGTTTTGGTAACATGCCTTTTTTTTTGGTACTGGGAATTGAACTCAGGGCCTCCCGCTTGCCAGGCAGGCGCTGTGTCACTGAGCTACATCCTCTGCTCACATCACTTCTTTAACAGCATTAGTTCTGCCCACTTATGAACAGGGGATTTTTTCCATTTTTTTTGATATCTCTTCTTCACTTTCTTTCTTCTGTGTTATGTAATTTTCATTGCAGAGGTTTTTTACCCCTTGGGTTAGGTTTATTCCCAGGTATTTACCCCTTTAAAGTTATTGTGAATAGAATTGCTTTTCTGCTTTCTTTTTTGGTAGACTTATTGTTTTTGATTTCTGCATGTTGTTTTTTTATGTGTTGATTTTGTATCTGAACACGTTCCTGACTTTATCAGATCTAAAAGTTTTCTGGTGGAGCCTTAGGGGTCTTCTATGTAAAAAATTATATTATTTCTAAATAGGGATCATTTGTTTTGTTCTTCTAGTATTTGCATCCTTTTTCTTTCTCCTTTGTGATTGCTCTGGCTAAAGTCTTCAGTACTACATGGAAGAGCAGTGGTGAGAGTGGGCACTCTCGTCCAGTCCTGATTTTAGATGAAATGCTTTCAGCTTTTTCCCTTTCATTATTATGTTGGCTATGTGTTTGTCATAAATGTCTTGTATCAGTTTGAGATAAGACTCTTTGATACCGATTTTCATCCAGGTTTTTTTTTTTTATTATGAATGATGATGGATTTTGTTGTAGGCTGTTTCTGTACCTGTTGCAATAATTAGGTGATTTTTATCCTTGATTCTATTCATGCAGTGCATGGTATTTATTGATTTATATATGCTGAACCATCCTTGTGTCCTGGTGATGAAGTCAATCTGATCATGTTAAATGATCTTTTTAATGTGTTGCTGAATTCTGTTTGCAAAAATCTTATGGAGGACTTTTGCATCTATGCTCATCAATGATATTGGTTTATAGTTCTTTTGGTTGAGTCCTTATCTGGTTTTGATATTGGGGTAATTCTGAGTTTACAGAATGAATTTGGAAGCATTCCTTCCTTTACATGAAAAGTAGCATTGGTATTCTTCTCTGTAGGTCTGGTAAAATTCAACCATACATTCATTAAGTCTTGGGATTTTCTTGATTAGTACAGTTTTAATTCCTGCATCAATTTCACTGCTTCTTATTGTTCTATGATTTTTAATATCTTTTTAGTTCAATTTTGGAAAGTCAGATGTGTCTAGGAATTTACCTGTTACTTTTAGATTCCCCAATTTTTTGGAATATAGATTTCAGAATAACTTCTAATAATCTTCTGATTTCAGTAGTATCTGTCATAATTTTACTTCTGATTTTTATTAATGTGGGCTTTCTCTTTCTTTTGGTAAGTTTGACTCTCTTGGTGATCTTGTTCATCTTTTCAAAGAACCAATTTTGATTTGTTGGTTCTTTGTATTACTTTAAATTTAAATTTCATTAATTTCTGTATTATTATTTTTCTTTTATTTTACTTTTGTACATTTTTTATTTTAAAAGTAAAAGAATGAAAACATATTAACAAACAGACAACCATCATTCTTTTTCTTATCATGGTTTTGAGTTTGATTTTTTCTTGTTTGTCTAGGACCTTGTCTTGGTTATTTTTCTCCCATTGCTGAGACAAAATACCTGATGCTCAAAATTAAGGAAGGAAAGGTTTACTTAGCTCACAGTCTGTAGAGGTTTCAGTCCATACTTGGCTGGCTCCAAGGCAGAGTGGCACATGGTAGAGAGCAACAGTTCATGGCTGTGGAAAACAGCAAAGGCAACAAGAGCACAAGGGAGGAGCAGCAGCTGGCTTCTTTCCCTCTGTTGTATTGTATACAAACTACCCACCCCTGGGTGGGTGTAGCACTCACACCCATAAAACCAGCATTGGACCATGGATCAATCATATACTCTAGAAGCCTGCTGCATGACTGCATGAGGCTTTGAGGGGACATCCAGAAACAAACCATAACAGACTTTGAGATAGATCATTGGGTTAGTATTTGGGAAAGCTCTGTTTTGTTAATACACTTACTCATAGCTATCATTTTCTCTCTGAGAACTACTTTCATTATGCCCCTCAGATTCTGCCATTTTGTTTACGTTATTGTTTGATTCTAAGAATTTTTAAATTTCTTCTCTGATCTTTTCTGTGACTGATTTTTAAGAGTGTATTATTCATTCTCCATGTATTTTTATAGTTTCTATAGTTTCTCTCACTGTTTATTTCTCCTTTTATTACATTATGACCTTATTAGGATATATGAGATTATTTCAGTACTTTTGTATCTCTTGAGACTTACTTTATGGCTTAAAATATGATCTATTTTGGAAAAAGTTTTATAGGTTGCTGGAAACACTGTGCTTTCTGCTGTTGGATGAAATTCTGTAGATGTCTGTTAAATTAATTTGATCTATAGTATAGTTTAACTCTGATATTTCCTCATAAATTTTTGTCTGGTTGACCTATCTACTGGTGAAAGTAGGGTATTGCAGTCATTAGCTATAATTGTGTTGGCATTTGTTTTATGAAGTTGGATGTGCTGTATATATATATATATCTTCTTGGTAAAATTTTCCCTTTATATGTAGTGACATCAGTGGTCTCGTTTGACCAATTTTGGTTTGAAGTCAACTTTGTCAGGTATAGATATAGTTAGTCTTGCTTGCTTTCGAGCTCCAATAGGTGTAGGTATCATTTCCTGTCCTTTCACTTTTAGTCTGTGTATATCTTTCTAGATGAAGTGTTTCTCTTGCAGGCAGCATATAGATAGGTCTTGTATTTTGATTGAATCTGGCAGTCTGTGTCTTTTAGTTGGAGCATTAAGACAATTTACATTAAGTGTTTTGAATGGCATGTACTAATTTCTGTCATTTTATTTTTCTTCCAATAGTCATTTGTTTAATGTTTATTTAACTACTCTCATAGTGAGATTTATTCTTTTTCTTGGCCTCATAGTTGTTGTAGTCTCACCATCTGTGTTTAGGATTCCCGTAGGTATTTTCTGCAAAGATGGCTTGATGGTCATGAATTTCTTTATTCGTATCACTAAGGTCTTTATTTCTTCTTCGTTTTTTTTTTTTTTCCAAGTACCAGGAGTCGAACTCATGACTTCGCACTTGCCAGGCAGGTGCTGTGCCACTGAGCTAAATCCCCAGACCCTCTTCTTTGATTTTGAAGGATAGCTTTGCAGAATATAGTGATCAGCGTTGGCAGTTGTTTTCTTTCAGTGGTTTAAAAACTTCATTCCAAGCTCTTCTGACCTTCACAGTTTCTGGGGATGAGGGGATTATATCTTCCTGGCTGTCCGGCACGCTCACAGTACATGGGTGGGCCTCGATGATGGGCCAATGTGCTGGAAGTTTTCAGACTCTGCTTCTGGGTTTGAAGGCATGGCTAGCCGGGGTCTGCATGCCTCCGAGCAGATCTGGAGGGGATGGGTGTGCAGGCTCTGTATTTCCTGTGCCCAAACTACTAAGGTGGGTATCTACTTCTTTCCAGTTTCTTGGGGGCAGTTATGTCTTGGAGTTAGAGTGGATGTGAGGATTTTCTGAGTTTAGGCAGAGGGAGTTACTCAACATAGCTTCCCGTCCTGATTCTTGTTTAGTCTTTCTCCTGCTGCTTTTGCCAAGCAATGAGGGCTTCTGAATTTGACCCTGTCTGAATCTGTTGTTTTGGAGCAATATTTGGGAGCTACTTGTGAATGCAGGCTGCCTCCACCATGCCATCTTCCAACCTCCTAAAGTACATACTTGTAAGTTGAGCTGTTTCAACCAAAGGGAGCTGATATTAAAGATAAACTCTTAAGTCTCCAGGTATTGTAAAAATAACAAAATACATTATATTTTTGTCTTGCTGTGAGTTTTTGCTCCACATTTAATCTCCAGCTTTGGCTAAAAATTAGCCATGACATCACAGAGTGCTGGCAAGGATGCAGAGAAACTGGCTCACTCACACATGGCTGGTGGGAATGTAAAATGGTCTAGCTTCCGAAAGACAATTTGGCAGTTCCTTTAGAACATGCTACTACTCTATGACTCAGCAACTATACCTCTGAGTATTTACTCCAGATAAATGAAGATTTAAGCTCACATAGAATGGCTACAGCAACTTTATTCATACTGATCAACAACTAAAACAACTCAGATGTCCTTCAATGGGCAAACGAACTATTAACATTTAAGCAAGTACTCTTAACCATGGTGCATTTTTACCTTGGCAAACTACTCAGAAATGAAGAGAAACAGATTATGAATGCGTGCAAACTCCTGAATGAGTCTTTGGGGAACTATGATGAGTGAAAACAACCAAGTTCCAAATGCTACATTCTTGAAATAACAAAATTAGAGAAATGAAGAAAATGTTAGTGGGTACCAATAGTCACAGAGCTGTGGGGGTGAGAGGAAGTGAGTGTGGCTATAAAACGGCAGTGAAAAGGATCCTCATGACAATGGAAACATTCTGTAACTTAACAGTCAGTGTCAGTGTCCTGGCTGTGACCTTGTGCTATGGCTTCACAAGATGTCACCATTAGAAGGTGACAGGATAAAGGTGTGTGGGGTCTCTATCATTTCTTACAAGTGTGTAGAAATTTTATATTACCTCCAAATGAAAAACTTAATGAAAAAGTCAACAGATCTTCAGGGAGATCAATTCCATACCCTTGAGAACAAACCTGAAAATAGGGGGAGGATGGGACTGAGAATAGGTGCTGTAAACTGTAAGAATGATTTCAGCACACTACTCAAACTCTTCCGGAAAATTTCCCTCTAATTTCCAAATTTTTCTCATGCATTGTAGTGGATTCTGATTGTTATTTTTAAATTTTATTTCTTTTTCCAGAGTGGGAATTGAACCCAAAGCCTGTGCCCTAGTCCTTTTTTTTTAAAACAAGTTCTCACCAAGCTAGGCTCAAACTTGTGATCTTTCTGCCTCAGTCTCCCAAAGTGCTGGGATTACAGGTGTACAGCACTAACTTCTTTTATTCTGGGGAGGAAAAAATACTACCTTTTTGTTAGAGGATTTTTCTTTGCATAGGGTTTTTAAATCTACCAGTTGACTTATTTATATTAGAATATGAAACTAGATCACATTATAACTGACTTTTAGAGGTTTTTTTCTTTCGATAGAGTGCCTTGCTTTGTAGTTCAGAATGACCTTGAACCTGCTATGTATCCCAAGCTGGTCTCCACCTCACAGTGATCCTCCTGCCTCAGCCTTCCAGGTGCTGGGATAACAGCTGTGTGCCAATACACCCAGCTGTATCAGAAATCTATTTTTAAAGTCAATCAAAGGAGGCTTAATATCTTCATCTCTTTCTATTTTTAATTGCTTCATTTTCTATTATTCTATTTGAATTCATATTTTACCAAAATATTGTTTCCAGTCATTATCAACATGCTTGCAGTATGCTGGGGTGTTCTTATTTTCAGAGAGGAGTAGTAGAAAATTTAAATGTTGTGTAAAGATTTACCACTGGTTTGCTGAGAAGATGAAAGAACAGTAAGTGTAGAGGGTTGGGCTTCCTTTTCCAGGCAGGCAAGTGGTGCAGCGAGAGGCTCTCTGCAGGCGCTGGTTGGTGCTGGAGGGTGATTTAGCCACTGCTGAGGAGTTGCTGTTGTGACAAATAGGGGTTAAATTGTGAGAATTTCAGGACATATTTGGGGGAAGGATTAAATAAATCAGTGAACTTGCTGACAGCAAATAGTGTCTTTGAGTGGCTGATTTGAAACACAGAATCAGAGAATGGAGATGAATCCCAGGTGGTTGTTGGGAGCTGGAAAGTACCAACGAGTTGGCCGACTGGCTTCATTTCGGCATCGTTAAATAATCGTTAAGCATTGGTTTATTAATTGTTACCCTAAGAAAGTACTATGGTCAATATAATGGTAGGATTAAGGTATATTTTTGTAGTGAACATTTCATTTGATTTCCTGAATAGGAGGGTTAGAAGGCTCAAGAACTGCTTTGGTCAGTTTAAAGTGCATTAAATTCTTAACTGTCAGAATAAAAAAGAAATTTTTTATCCCGACAATGCATTGAAGTTCTTATTCTCTTACGATAGTGATTAGCAAACCTCATTCTAACTACATCAGTCAGTGTGGAAATGAAGCGTTTTCACTCAACTACCTCCCAGTGGGATGGGCAGCATCAGAAAAGGAGATTGGTATCAGGAAGCCTGAAGAAAATATTCCAGCGCAATGGGCATTTCCAGGTGCTTACCAAGAGGAGGTAGCTTGGAAGGCAGGGACTGGGAAGAAGGTGAACCCTGGGGAACAAACATTCCTACTCCCACGTCGACTGACGCGAGTTTAGTGTGGCTGGTCTTCTTCAGTTTATAGTTTCTTTTTCCAAACCAAGTAGACCAAGGAAATCACACAAACCAAAAGAATCATAATCCCCCAAATGAATAACAATGCAACCAAAACTTTAAGATGAAACCAAATAAAAACTGCGCTAATTTTATGAGATTGAATTGAAGGTGGGATAAGAATGATAAACTTTGGAGACGAAGAAGGAAATCATCAAAGGCAAGAGAAGCTCAAGGTCAGGTTTAATAGCAGCTATCATATTGCGTCTGAATCTTGACCAATTCTGAGGCAGCTGTTTTGGTTTAAGATGGCCTCATTCCTACTGCACTCACACAGCACTCCAGAGTGACCCAGGTGCGCACAGCCAGGCACACAGGCTGCTTAAGATCGCCGCAAACCCCTCGGAGAGTTACGCCAAGGGCAGGGGATGTGGGAATATTGAAATCTAATATAGTATTTAGCTGAACCATCACCTGAGGTTAAACCCAGTGAAGAATTAGTGATACTGGGAGTCGCCATGTACCTGTCAAGTTGCCCCGGTGGCACTTAGTACAAACTTCGTGGGTGGGGAAGTTAATTTTTATATTTAATAAAATAGCAATACATTTGGGGGTGTAACTTGGACACAACTTTTTTTTTTTTTTTTAGTGCTTATGGCAAGAGTGGTACTCACCTTCTCCCTCTGAAGGATCTTTTTGAACACTGCAAAGCACGAAGCCTTTTGGGGAATTCATTGTATTGAAGGGTGGGCTTTGTTCATTCACAAAACAGAATGATTTATTGTGGAGGTGAGTGTCCTTACAGGGCGATGAGCACCTGTGGGATTGTATGATGTTCTGGAAGTTGGTTAAAGCCTGCTCCACCCTGCACAGAAATTAGAGGAAATAGCAGTAGTAATAATAATAATAGTAATAATAATGATACTGGCACTGGTATTTACAGTGTACCAGGAGCTGTTCTAAATGTGTCTCTTATATTAACTCATTATTTTTTTAGACTCGTTAAACTACTATTATTATTCCTATTTAACAAATGAAGAACAGATTCACAAAGAGGTTACATGGCAATACCGGCAGGAAGGAAACCCGTGCAGACTGGCTCCTTAATGTGTTCTTTTATCTGCTCTCATTTCCTCATTCGTTCCCTTTCAATTGCACATCTAGCATGTGAAAGCCATTGTATTTTTGCAGGCAGAACTTTGGTGAATACAGGGAGATGGCTCAGCCTTCTTTGAGCCTACAGTTCACTGGGCAAAAGGCTCATAGCTCATCATATAAAGAACTTGATGTAGGCAGGCACACTACACATGTTATACACAGTAGCGGTGGCAGGAGCTGTGGGAGTTGGGTGTGGGCGATCTTAGAATGCACTGTTTGTACTAACTCGACTTTGTTTTGTTTGTGTATCTTGTGTATAACTCTGGAATATGCCTCTGGCTTCACTAATTCAAGAATGCTCTCAGGAGGGGACTTTAGGATTTCCCTTTTAAGGGCAGGAACAGAAAAATGTTATTTTAAGATTGTTCAGGAAAGACTTCATGATTTATTCTGCTCTGGAGGAGAACATTCAATTCTAAAACATAGTAATATATATAAACACAATTGGTGGTGAGACAATATAATTTTTAGGAGACCATATCGAATAATGAACACTGAGATCCAGCCTCATCTGAATGTGCAAATGTCACAGTTTAACTCATACTAATGACAGTGAGAGCAGCAATAGGCATAGAGTGAGCCTCAGGTTGAAAGCTCAACTGATTAGGAGCTGTGTTCTGTGCTTTTTGTCACTTGTATGTGATTAAGCTCTGTAGAACAGATTCTGTCCCCAGGTATTTGGCTCATAAGAAAAGCTACTACAATGATATTGAATTAATGATTTAGTTTTTCGAAAAGAGAGACCATTGGCCTAACACCTTCCTGATTTATAGCTGTCAACATGTTTGCTTTGTTTCTAATGGGAGCTACACTGAAGAAGGGAAAAATTTTGTAGAAAAGGCTATGTGATATTAATAAGAACCACATTCTGTTTGATGTTCCCTCAAGTTATGTGTTCTTTATCTCCCTAAGAAATTGAGCCATTCAAAAATAATAAATCCTCCTGTTCTGTGGCCCACAAACAATCAACATTTGGGATGATCAAAAAATTTTGTCCTAAAGCTGTCCCTACTCCTAGCCCAGCTTTAGTTGCTGGTGCTGATTTATAGCTGAAAGAACCACTCCATATTTTTTCCAAGCATCAAAGTCATAATGTGTTTCACAAATACTAAAAAGTGCTTAAAGCCCATGAACCTCTGTATTATTATTTCATTCTTCTGTAAGTGTGTCTTTAAATTGGTTAAACAGATGGTTTTCTATTTTTTTAAAAAAAGAACAGCTAAGCATATTCTCCACCTCAAGATGGAGAACTCATAGGTTAAATTTCATTCTGGAGTGCACTTTTACAACCATGCAATTAACCTTTGAAAATGAGGTATTTGAAGTAACAAGGAAAATCTTAACAAGATGATTTCACTAACACTGCTGTGGTGGACTTTTCAGAAGCACAAGTGTTCTAGAAATTTAATAATTAAAACTTTGAAGTCTTTGTCTCATCTATATTTATATCTATATAGATGTATATTGGTATTGGGGGTCAAACCCAAGGCTTTGTGCATGTTAGGCAAACTCTACCACTGAGCCAGCCCCCAACCCCAAAACTTTAAAATATTCTAAAAACTTGTTAAATTTCAATATTTTCAATTTTCTTTCATTATCACAGTAACACTCCACAGAATATTACTTTATTACAGTAGGAACTGGCACAATAATTTCAGGAGGGACGATCTGATATCTCCACATGTACTCGATGAGTGTTTGCTATACTCAGTGTTTACTATGTCTTGTCTGTGCTACAGCAATTTGCACCCTGTGGAATTTGCCCTTTGCTTATAATTTACTTATGCTGAGAAGGAAGGAGTTGCTGAAAAGCTCGAATATAGGAAAGAAACAGTAGATGAAGTGTTGAGACAGGTCATGATTGATTGTTATCTAACACATTGAGTTGATACTGCTAAGTTAAAAAATGGAAGTCTACTACAAGATAGAATGAATTGGAAAGAATTCATATTCTTGAAGCTTGCCCTAAGCTTGAGGAGAGCCAATTTTGGAAAGGTGGAATTTGCAGATGAGCAAGAAGAAGAATATCAGGCTAAGTTTTGGATTCAAATTGATCTGAGTTCAAATGTTTTCACTGCTGTCTAACCCTATAATCTTGGGAAATTCTCAATTTTTCTAAACATCTTCTGTAATATGGATGTAATAGTGGATATAAAATGGATATTTACATATAGTCAGTAAATGGTAATCTCTTCAATTGGAGAATAAGCATGGATGGAGGAGAGAGCCAGCCATACTTATGGAGTAGTGAGAAGACTATTATGAATGGAGGGAAGGATTAAGTAAGAGAGGTGGAGTGAGATAACATGGAAAGATAAATTAGGTTCTGATTCAGCCATTCACTTGTTTCCTCGTTTAATAATTTATTGAGCTCCATTATGTGGGAAGCCATCTGGTAGCCATGGAGCTACAAAGACAAAGAAGACTTTGTCTTGGGTTTCTGTTAACTGTCAAGGTAAGAAATTGGAACTTATGCAGAGAAGAATTATGTCTTTCAAGAGGGGAGGAGCTTGATGGTGATTATTTTTGGATGGTTAACATAGAATACAATGCTTGTCACCCAAGATATGAAAACAATTGCTATCTCCTATAGGTTGCAGGACGTGACCAGGATCCTGTTATAGCTCATTCCTATGACAGACTATTCCGATGAAGCAGTGCAGGGGTTTAAGGATGAACTTTATCTCACTTAAAGTGAAAATCTTCACTTTGAAACTACTCATACTGCCTTTGTGCTTGCATTTCTTGCCTGATCCACTGGGCCACAGCTTATGTGACTTTAGAAACTGGCACCAGAAGAACTATCTATTCAGAGCTGAGGAGAAACTGGATGGCAGTGACTTCTTCATGATTGTGCATTTCAGGAAAGGGTCCCTCCCTGTCTGTAGAACTCTGTAACCACAGGTCCTGAGACACAAAAAACACACTGGGTACTCACCAGAAGTTCTAAGTTGACTGACTCAGCATAGATATTTTTTCATTAATCTTTGCTTGGACAAATGGCTTCTGTTGTCATCCACTCACAAGTTTTGGCTCTTGTTTTAAATTCTTATTCTACTGCTATTCTTATCACTACTTCTCCTTTTAGACCAAAGCTCATTAGAACACAGATAAAATAATGTCCTCTAAATACATGCTGGCTAATTATTGATTTCAATGTGAATTTTTTTATTTCTCAGTTGGTAAACTACTGCACTATATTTTAGAGTTGAAATCAAATTCTTCTTAAGGTGGCTGTATTTTAGGTGTTAACTTAAAAAATGCCCCTGGGGTATGGGATATAAGACATATAACTTACAGAAGGATGTAATATCCCCATTTAATACCTTCAGACCAGCTTTTTTTGCCTCTTGTCATATATTATTTCATACCTGGCTTTGACACCCACACACAGACATCTATCTACACAGAGTTCATTTTTATTTTTTTGTAGCTGCTTAGCTCAGGTGGTTAGGGCATTGAGCTAATGAGAACAAGGTCACAGGTTCAGTCTTTGTGTGGGCCAGCAATGCTTGCTTTGTTCAGTGGCCACAGGCCTGGTCCAGACAGCTGTCTAACATATGTCTGCCCCAGGTCATGTGAGGACAGGGCAGGAGTGTGTGGATGGACAAGAGAAAATCCGTCACCACCATTAGAAAAGCCAAGCCAAGCATGTGTCCTACTAATGGGGGTCAATAATGTCTCATTTAAATGAGGTTGACATTTTATTACCTCTTGCTGAGAGGGTCTTTTGAACATCAAATTTATTTTTTTTATTTTTTTTTTTTTTT